>NC_136057.1:1347421257-1347966257 GCF_964261635.1 Lissotriton helveticus | reverse complement strand
AAATACCTCTTAATGTTTTATGAAACATGTTTATTCACTTAAAGTACCTCCCTTTCAAACAAATGGTTTTTTCTGTCATAAATATGTCACCATGTCTACAGGCGAGTGAGAGAAAGATGCTCGGTGTTTGTAAATGTGACACTTGGAAATGGGAGAAAATTTCAATGGTGGGTTTTATGGAATACAAATAAACCAAGTTAACACTTCAGTTTAGTTTACTCAATACAGTGGCATTTTTATAGGTGAAAAATACAGCCATTATTTTAAGTTGGAGAAATTTAAAGTGCAGAAGAATGTTCTATACTCTGAACACTTCTGCTGCAAAAGTTTCTGCAGTTTAAATTTCTCCCATTTGTCTTATACATATAATGGTGCCACATATGGCAAAACGTATGCCCTGTGCCACAAGTACATATGACACAGTCTCTCAGTCACCTGTACACATATATTCCATTCATATGCACACATGTTCATACATCTCCAAATATCATGCTCTCAATGACACACATGGCAGCTTTGTCAGAGTGCCCCAAGTCAAATTATTTTGTTCAAACCATAGCATCTGGCTATATGGACATTAGGCTTAAAGCCAATTAAGATGAGTGTGGGGGCATCTGGTAAAATTGCGCAAGTTGCTTAGCCTTCAGTAGCTCACGATGATTTTCACAGATTCTCACTACAGAAAAGGTTGGAGATCCCTGTATTACAGAGACAACAAATACTCCAAAGCTCAGAATCAAGGAGACAAAGTACAGCCCACTTACTGTATAAACTGCAGCCCCTTTTCAATCTCCTGCCGCCGCCTTTGCCTTTCCATGGTGAAGAATCTGGGGGAGAAGAGAAAGCGAGTATTACGCAGCCAATAATATTACTGACAAAACGCTGGGCTGAAGCACATATTGCATTGCTATCCAATTACTAGATTTCTAACCTGTCTTGAGATCAAATCGGACAATAAAAGCATCTGCTATTTGTGATATTCTTTTCCCACTTGTTCATCTTGTCGTTTCATTTTTTCTTAAAACAGACTTTAGTTACAGACTGTATGATTCTTTTTTTAAGATTAAAAGGAGCGTATGTGTAAAACAGCACAAAAAACACACCAGCCTGGGTTGGACGACCCAAGAAAAATGCATTATTACTACTGTTATTCAAATGTTTTGTTTATAATTAGTCCTTTCAAGGTTCACAGTTTTCTACAGTGAGGGTACAGTCAGTTGTCCAGTTCCTGATTTGAGGTCACTGTCTGAATCTTTGCAGAGACATCAGAGTCTGACACTGGGTCCTGCAGTGAAGCTAATCTGAATTGAAGGAACTTGGTAAAATGTCAATCAACTTTTACATTTGCAGAGTAATGTCTGGTGGCACTCCAGCAACGTAGAGCGACAGCAAATTTCTGGAGAAGTCCCTGTTTAATATTAGTTTTAAGGTAGCATGTCAAAGTCAGATGCATGGTTCCCGGTGAGATGTTACTGCCCTTTGGGCACCAGGTCCAAGAGTGACGTCAGAGCCATTGATGTCAGGTTCCTGGAGCAACTTTATAGGCAGACAGCAGGTTCCAGAATTGATGTTACTGTCAGACGTCAGGTTTCTGCAGTGATCTCAAAGGTAAATAGCCAGTCTCTGGAGCGATGTCACAGCTTTACATCAAGGTCTGGCAGTGATTTAGCTGTGGGACGTCCGTTTTTTGTAATTAAGTCGGTTAATGTCATTGCACGCATCAGATTCCTTAAATGATGTCACAGCACAATGCCCAGTTCTTTAAGTGATGCCACAAGCTTCTTAAGTTAGATTCCTGAAATGGATAATTGCTCTCACTCTAAACAAAGTGCTCAGACTGTGAAATCACTTGAGGAGCTAGACATTCCCCGCCGGAGTGCTGTTTCCTTTCTTTAAAGGGGAGGATTGTGAGCATTATATATTGCGGGGTCCACGGCCCGCTAACAGCACCCGCTCCAGAGTGCCCGGGATTTTTCTGTGGAAAACGGAGCGTCTTTCATTCCCGAGCACCGCCGTAACTGCGAAAGGATAGACGAGAGGACCGCAGCCACACTACGCGGCGAAAATCTCTCTGACCGCTGGTTGGGGACGAGTGCTTCGGCCTAGCTGGTGAGTCCTTTATCCTAATTTCCTTGCAATTGCAAAGTGAATTGCATATCACGGCAGAGCGTCCGGGCGGATGACAGCCACAGCGAAGCTCGATTAAGTAAGAATACGAGCGCAGCAATCGGTAGAAATACTTACCATTACCTGCTATTAGTATAGATGTGTTTGGCGAGGAAGAGCGTCGCGCTCTTGCTCAAGACATGTTTAAAAGGCGTGACAGACCACTGGCAACGACGGCTCCGTCTTCTGATACGGGAATGGGGAATAACAAGCTGAATGAGGCAATATACAAACTGGAGAAACTACATGAACGTGAAATACGGAAGTGGTGGGAGGCCACCAGCCTGAGCAGCTACATTGAGGTGAGGCGGGTACCAACGGGACTCAGAGTCTATACAGTACCATCATATGAGCACCCAGACCCCCAACTGTTAACAGATTGGCACGAACAAACGCAGAGTTATTGTGAGGGGATACTCAAGCTACTGGTCAAATATGCGTGGAGCGACAGGGACAGGGCACTGGCTGAAATTAAGACCTTGGAGGAAGATATCGACAAAGAGGAGGATACTGCCAAGGTGAAAGAGCTTAAGGAGGCAATGAAAAAACGCCTAATTAGATATCAGCAGAAAATCATGACGCGCAAACCAGAAAAGTTCAAGCGCGATGAGACTGACTACCGCCAAGGCCGTGTCCTAATGTTCGCTAAGAAATACAACGCACCACGAAAGGCCATGAACCAGGGTACCTTGGTGACCCCCAACTCAAGTGTAGCAACCTCAGAATCGGAGGCCACAGCCGAGGAATCGGGTAATGAACAGCACGACCGTGGTAATGAACGAAGGAGAGTGGCTGTTCCTTTTCACACCGAGTTCCAGCTGATTCGACAGAATTGGCTGAGGGGGGGGGGGGGAGAACAAGCCCCCAGAGCAACAAGAAGAAGGAGAACCCGGAGATCAGGGGGCGGCGGCAAAAGGAAGAGGGAGGGGAAGAGCAAAACCCCAAAACCGATCCTACCGCAGCAACAAGAAGAAGTAAGGGGTAACACACAGACTAAGGCCACTAATTTAACTGTGATCAACCTCACGGACCACACCCTTACAGCTGAACAACACAAACTCTTAAGCTTAGGGCTCACCTTCTGTCCGTACACCAATCTGGAATACACGCAAACAAAAATAGATCTTTTTAGGTTCACCAGGAGACTAAAACTACACAAACATTTCAAATTAAGACCGCATACCAAAAGGATCATCTAAATATGGTACAAGACTTACAGCTACGGATGCCTTGGTAGGCAATGACCCGCCTTGCATCGAAGCTATGGAAGCTCTAAGAACTGAAACAGACAATGCAGATGTTACGGGAATGGATATGGTGCAAAGAGCGACATTGAGGGGAATTGAACAAGAGCATGATGAAAGTCATTTCAAAAGTCTCTCTACATTTATTCCCCAGTCACCATGGGATGCCATTGATGCTTTTTCGGAGGCCATAACGATGGAATTAGTCAAGCAGAGGAAGGAAACCGGCATAAATTCATATAACATCACAGAGCCACAGAAAAAAGCCTTACAAGAACTAATGAATAATAAGAAAATCATCATAAAACCCTCGGACAAGGGGGGGGGGAACGTTGTACTGATGTCTAGGGATTACTATCGTGAAGAAGCGATGAGGCAACTCTCCGATTCGAAATTCTATTCCATCACCACCAGGTGTCTACGAAGCTAGCATCAGACAATATGATGATTTGGTTCTCAAGTGGTACAACCTTTCCATGCTAGGGAAGGATGAGCATATCTTCCTGCGCAGCAATAATCCCATGATACCGACTTTTTATCACCTGCCCAAGCTGCATAAAAATAACACCTTACCACCAGGCCAACCCATTGTGGCTTCTACCGATGGGTTAACTGAAAATATGTCCAAATTTGTGGACAATTACATCTTCCCACTTGTCTTGGAGCTGAAGTCTTATATCCAAGATACTAAAGACTTTTTGAGTAAAGTGTCAACGATGGAATGGAAATCAGACTATCTATTTCTGGTGATGGATATCACCAGTCTCTATACCATCATCGACCATACCCACGGACTGGCTGCTATCGAATACTATCTAGGCAGACGCCAAATTCGTTTTGCACATCATAACATCAAGTGAATTGAATTTGTGCAGTTTTGCCTAACTCACAACATTTTTCTGTTTGAGGATAGTTTCTATAGACAGATTTCTGGTATGGCGATGGGCACCTGCTTCGCCCCCAGCTACGCGAACTTGTTCGTTGGCTGGTGGGAGGAGCGGGTGCCCAGGAGCTGGAAGGAAGGCCAAGAAAGTGGCTGGGTGGTACATTGGTACCACTACACAGATGACTTGTTCATCGTGTGGCAAGGTATCAAGGACATGGCAGAGAAATATATCCAATCTCTTAATGACAACATCTACAACATACACCTATCGGGTACAATTAGTGGGGTGGCAGCCAACTACTTGGACCTTAAGGTGTATGTTGAAAATGGCCATGTCCATACCTCACTGTACCGTAAAGAGACAGCGGGGAACTCTATCCTGTTTGCTAAAAGTGGACATCCACCCAGACTTATCAATAGTATCCCCTATGGGGAACTATTGAGAATCAAGAGGAACAGCACCCAAGACCAGGAATTCGAGGCGGCTGCCTCTGATTCCATGGCCCGCTTTCGCCTAAGAGGGTATGACGAGGCACTTTTACAAAGCACTCTGAAAAAAGTCAAGAAGGTCCCTAGGGAGGAACTGCTCAAAAAGAAACATAAAGGACCTAATCCCCCTACGAAAGATACATTTAGGATGATAACACCATATTCCACAGGTGCCGACAGACTAAAAGCCATGATGCGCAAGAACTGGCACATCTTGCTTACCGATGAGGTCATAAAAGATGACTTGCCACCATGCCTATTGGTGACCTTTAGCAAGGCCAGGTCCCTTGGCGACATTTTGGTACATAGTCATCTGGAAGCCCCTAGTATCCATTCTAACACCTTGAGGGAAATGAGCGGGTTCTTTCCATGTGGAACAGCCGTAGGGTACTTCAATATGACATCCCGGATGCGGGCAGAACAAATAAAATCCATAAATTTATCACGTGCAGTACCACCTATGCAGTGTATTGTTTAATATGCCCGTGTGGCCTACGCTACAATCGGGAGCACTATTAACCAACTCAAATTGAGAGTTTTAGAACACCTGAGGGCAATTGACAGAGTAGACCCCGCATATCCAGTAGCCCGACATTTCGCGGAACATCACAACAAAGATCGAAATAAATTACGATTCTTTGGGCTAGACCATGTTCCATGCAACCCACGGGGAGGTGACAGGCTTAGAAGGCTACGACGCCTTGAATCGAGATATATTATCGACCTGTCTACCAAGCACCCGAGGGGTATGAATAGTGGGGAGGAAATGGCAGTACACCTTGGGAAATGATGAATAACAACTACAGGTGTACCTTAACAGATGTTTCTGCTATATTATCTTGCCTATCTCTGTCGATTGTTTCGAGGGAGTCTAGTATGAGAATCAGTATTGTACATATCTGTGCCCTTGACTGTTCTGTAACTATTGCTTTGCAAATATCTCTAAAACACATTTTTTGAAGATGTAAATAATAACAATTTCTGATATTAGGAAGGGATCTTCTTTAGTATCAGTGTAGTTCTCCAGTTGCACCGATATAGCATATATCAATAATGGATCACTATTAGTTTCCAGGTCACATTTATGGAATTTCGGTAAATAGAACATGAATTATGAATTGTTTTTTTATTGCCATTCAGCTCTTGTGTTTCTTCTTTTCACAGTGTAAGCGGTGTGGTAGCTTTCGTTTTATAATGGTCATTTCATAATTTTGTAAATTTCAGTAATATGAATTATTGATGAAATCATAATATCTGCCTAACATCTGTATACGGTTCTGAGTATTATATTAAATGTACATATGTGTTACGTAATATTCACCTGTATAGGGACACATGCCGATCCACGGCTCTATTGTTTGAGACCTTTCTCTCTTGTGAACACTCCGATTTTTGGAGGTATTTTACCTGTTCCAAGATGGCGCCCACGGTGGTCCTTGAAGGGCTGGTCCCTTGTTGGTGTCTAGTTATGTTAACACACGTCTATTTAACCGGAACTGTTTGTTGACGGTGAGAAACACCGAAGAAGGCTAACGCCGAAACGTTTGTTTGCTGATTAAAATCGCTGTGATTGTTCCCGCCGGAGTGCTGTTTCCTTTCTTTAAAGGGGAGGATTGTGAGCGTTATATATATATATATATATATATATATATATATATATATATTTTTTTTTTTTTTTATGTATTGCCTCAGTCCATGTTGTAAGGAAAAAGTAAATAAAAAAGTAAATAAAACAAAAATTCCCTAGTAATACCGGTAGGGGTACACAAATCAGTGACTAGACACAAAGGGCTTATCAGTGGACCATAACAAAGGTTAGTTACTTCATAATCACAAGAGGCTATTAATGACTGAGATTACTGCTCAAGGTAAAAGACATGTTCAGTGACTTTATGCCTTACCCCACAGAAAACCCGCAATTCTTGTCACAAACCTAAAATAGTTATTAGTACATCTAATACATCTTAGCTATCAAAAAGAGAAAGTAAAGAAAGCATCAAATACACAGAACCAGAGGAAAGAAGAAAATACATGCTAAAACAAGGAAAAACAAAAACACTCCAGACAAACAGAGGCTGGGTAAAACAAGAAAAGCACTAGAAAATGTACGAGAAAACACCACTAAAGTTACAGAGAATACTAAGAAAAAAACAGGAAAAGTGTCAATTAAACAGAGTTAAGGAACTTAAGATACAATCTCAAACACCGCCCTAGAGACAAACAAGCATTTGCAATGCAATAGGTCTCGCATTAGGAAAGTTTGAGCTATTGGTATTGTAAATGACTCATTTTTTATTTATGTTTTGTTTTTGAAAATAGCGAAATTAATAGCTTTGTCATTTACAATGCCAAGTTATAATTTTCGCAAATGTGACACCTATAGCACTTTTAATGCAATATGTGTTGTATTTACGTGACTTACATGTATTGATATTACAAATAACAATGGATTTAATTTTTTTTAAATAATTAATACTTAAATAAAGTTGTCGTAATTTATAATGGCAATAGCTTTAACTTTTGTAAATAACGTTTGTGAATATTATGTTCAGTGTATTTTATTGTGACGAAAATCCAAGAACAGAAGTGAAATATTAACATCTTCTTGTTACATTTGTAATAAAGCTTGAAACATTGAGAAAACATATTTGAACCAGTTGTTGTTGAATGGTGCACAGATTGATGCTCTGGTGGCGCTGAGAGATGTTGTGGTGGCGAACGAGTGATGCTGTGGCGTTCAGTGATGCTGTGGTAGCGCATAGTGATGTTGTGGTGCTCCTGAGTGATGTTGTGGTGGTGCTGAGTGATGCTGTATGCCATGCTAGGTTTTGTTTTGCTATCCTATGTTTTGTTTTGCTATGCTATGTTTTGCTATCCTATGCTTTAATTTGTTATGCTATGTTGTGTTTTGTTATGCTATGCTATGCTATGTTTTGTTATGCTATGTTTTGCTATGCTGTGCTTTGTTATGCTATGCTATGTTTTGTTATGCTATGCTATGTTTTGTTGTGTTTAATATGCTATGCTTTGTTTTGCTATGCTATGTTTTGTTATGCTATGCTATGTTTTGTTGTGTTTGGTATGCTGTGCTATGTTTTGCTATGCTATTACATGTTTTGTTTTGCTATGCTGTTTGTTGTATTTTGTTAAGCTACGTTATGTTTTGTTGTGTTTTGCTATGTTTTGTTATGCTATGTGTTGTGTTTTGTTATGCTATGTTTTGTTATGTTATGTTATGTTTTGTTATGCTATGCTATGTTTTGTTATGCTATGCTATGTTTTGCTATCCTATGCTTTGTTTTGTTATGCTATGCTATGTTTTGTTATGCTATGCTATGCTTTGTTGTGTTATGCTATGCTATGTTTTGTTGTGTTTTGCTATGCTATGTTTTGTTATGCTATGCTATGCTTTGTTATGCTATGTTTTGTTATGCTATGCTATGTTTTGTTATGCTATGTTTTGTTGTGTTTTATTATGCTATGCTTTGTTGTGCTATGCTATGTTTTGGTGTGTTTTATTATGCTATGCTTTGTTTTGCTATGCTATGTTTTGTTATGCTATGTTTTGTTATGCTATGCTATGTTTTGTTATGCTTTGCTATGCTAAGCTTTGTTTTGTTATGCTATAATATGTTGTGTTTTGTTATGCTATGCTATGTTTTGTTATGCTATGCTATGTTATGTTTTATGCAATGCTGGTGAGGGTGGGTGAGGGGTGTGAGGGGGTGTGAGGGTGAGGGTGTGTGTGTGGGTGAGGGTGTGGGGGTGGGTGAGGGGGAGTGAGAGGGTGGTGAGGGGGTGTGAGGGTGAGGGAGGGTGTGTGAGGAGGTGTGAGGGTGAGGGAGGGTGTGTGAGGAGGTGTGAGGGGGTGTGAGGGTGAGGGGGTGTGAGGGTGAGGGGGTGTAAGGATGAGGGGGTGAGGGGGGGTGAGTGTGAGGGGGTGTGAGGGTGAGGGGGTGTGAGGGTGTGCGGGTAAGGGTGTGTGAGGGTGAGAGGACCTTATAAGTGTGTAGCGTTGCAGCTTTCCAATGATGGTGCTAAATACAAGATGTGACTGACGTGCGACAGGAGGTTCGTCAACAGCAGAGAGGGAGCAGTGGCAAGATAAAACACTCTTTTTTGGGGAGATACTGTTTTGGTATCACTCATTGGTATTGTATGCGCTAGCTAGCACTAGGAAACTTACTTTAAGATGGCCATAGGCGCTTTAGACATCTTTAATAAAATAAAATGCAATCTTAATAAGCGGAGGAATATTAACAAAATGGATGGATAAGAAGGATGGGCCCGTTTTAAAACGGTGGGGGCTTGGAAGGGTAAGAAATTACATTGAGCCGTTCTCGGGTCATTTTACAGCTGGAATTGCTTTTCATTTAATTCCAGCAGCAAGCGATAGCTCGTAAAACACTTTGGATGAAATGAAAGAGAAATCTTCGTGTGTTAGGAGAGGCACTTATATCTGCTTTGTTTTCTGCTCGTATGTTCTTTATTTTAAGGCGCCACTTCTTGAAGGAAGAAAGCATGCTAGGCAGATTTTAGCGAGAATCAGTAAAAAGAAAAGGAACACAAGCCCTGGCAAAGCCAGCAGGTTACGCCTTTATAAAATCTATTGGCTCTGTCAATAGTTTTACATATTACACAGCACTCTAGAGCTGCTGCGCAACAAAGCTTATGGTAAAAAAAAAAAAGCAATTACTGAAAGCTACGGAAAAGCGTGTTCCCATATTTGTTTCCCCACATCGTAATGTAATCAGAGCCGCACTTGTTTTTCAAAATATCAGTGGAATGGAATGGTTTATGAACATCAAGGTATATTTTTGGACGACTGGCGCGCAGCAAGACGTGCGGCCGCCATAACTGGTTGTTAAAACAAAAAAAAGTAGTTTGTGCGCTGTAAGTAAAAAACAAGGTTTGAACATTTTATTTCTTTTAACAAAAACCTTGGGATCACAGAGAAAGTGGTTCTTATCCCTTTTTAAGAACTACCAGAAAACCCAAAGTAAGGATGCAGGGAACCTTTGTTATAAAACATCTGACCCCTATATTTGTAAATTTGTAATTTATGAAGCATAGCAGTAGAGAGCATGATGTAGAAGACAAAAGGACTCCCAGGCCTTGGGTTCAACACAGGAAACACAAACGCTGGAGTCGAATAGCTGGGAAGGGGAGTTTCATTTAATTTCTTTATTTTCAATTGAGTGAATTCATTTTGAATTGTATATAGAAATTCAATGAAATATCAGCATTTGTAAAGCGCACATCTACTTCCAGAGAGGTGTCCCGGCGCTGGGGGCCGTCAGGAAGATTAAGCGAGCTATTGCCCAGAATCACATGGTGCTGGGTAACCTGCCGCCGGTGCCGGGGATCGAACCGTGAACCCAGTGGTACGGAGTCAGGCACCCTGGCCGCTGCGCCACAACTCTCGAATCTTCTTGTAACATGGAAACATTTTTGGTATTTTTATTATTGTATGTAAAATTGGTGTTTGTATATGATTGAGTTTTTAACGTGTGTGGGTTAATATTGCATAAGCTGAAAACCATAAAAATTGGCGTGCATGTCCTGAAGCCAACAGATGGCGCATGGCTTGGACAGTCGGGGAGTGGTGAGGAATGTGTGACTTTCAGGAGGTGCTGTTTGCGCTGCAAGGTTTTGTTGATACGGGAAGGGCTGTTTAAGGGAGGCGGGTGATTTCTATTTGACTGTCATTTTTGGGTCAGAAAACTAGCTTCAGACCGGTCCTAATAAAGCGGTCTTTTTTCTCTATATGGGTGTCCTGGAATTTTATATGTCATATTACCCGAAGACATAGCAGAGAAATCCACGCAGCATTGCTAGAGGCCCCAGAGGGGGATGCTGATAGCCTGAAACCCAATCTTAAGAGATCTCGTCCACCTGGAGGGGAGCAAAGGAAGAAACTCGTCGGGATACAAGAAGTCAGAGAAACAACAAGCATTCCCAACCCACTCCCGGCCGCCTATCAACACAGCGCGGCTGGGAGCGTTTATGTGGGGCTAATTGTGGTAAAGAGGCTAGAGACCACGAAGGAAGTACAGCTGGTTTATTGTAGGAAAGTAGCAGGAAGCAACCTCGACACAAGCTGGCCAGTGTAGTATACTAGTTTAGAAACCACTACATTTATTATTATCCTATCTTACTGCTCAGCCCTATCTGAGTGAATGGTAGAATGTTGAGTGAATGAGGTAATATAGAATGTGGTGTGTAGATGAATGACAGTTGGAAAAGAGGGCTGAATAGCAAGAGAGCTATTCCTGGTGGGGCTTAGAAGAAGCTTAAGAGAGACTTGAATGATACTTAAATGATTATATGATCTAACCTTGAAATACAACAATAAACTATCATCAATCAATACCACTCGGCTACAGATCATCTTATTACAGCCAGGCACAAACTGTCGCCACCTAGAACATTAGGAGGGAACAGAGCCAACTACATTCTGGAATGGAGAACACAGGTAAGGTTCGTGGTACAGCATAGAAACAGAAGAAGGTAAATATACAACACATCTCCTTCCGTAGAATATAAAAGAAAACATGTCACAAAAAAGGAAACTTAACGCATAAAGCAAACATGTCATGGAAAGGAAACTTAGCCAAAAAACTTGCCAAAATTAATGATAGCTAGCCGAACTAAAGAAAGCTAGAGATGTCAGCAATGTAAATTGAGCAATCAAACAAGAAAGGATCACCTGTGAAACTAAGCATTTCAATCAAACAAGAAAGGATCACCTGTGAAACCAAGCATTGAAATGGACACACGCCACCCCTCTAAAAAAAAATTAATCACAACAGAAATCATTCAGGTGTGCAGGGGGTCTACGGCACCTCTGAGGTCTGGAGGCAGACAAAGGAGGGTTGGAATCAGGAACGGGGTTGGAAGAAGAGAGAACGGGATCAGGGGTATCCCCACCCCCATCGCCCCGCACTAAAACATCCACAGGAGCAGACACAACAGGAGCTGGATCCTGAGAGGGAATGAACATGAACCCAGAAGATGGGGAATCCTGGGCAGGAACAGAGGAGGAAGGTGAAACCGAAACAGGACCAGTGCCAGCTTTCTGATAGAGAGCGACCCTCCTTAAATTACATTTTTCTCCATTAGAGAGAACTACATAATGAGGATAGACCATCTTTACAAGAAAGGGACCTCGGAATTTGGACAAACCACCCGAAAGGCGACCGGACTTTATTTTGACGAGATCACCTTTGGCAAGTTTGTTTGAAAAAGGTCCAGGAGGGAGGCACCCAGAATTCTTACCAGAAGGCAGACACACAGAACCCTTACCAGAAGGCTTAGGGACACCTTGGGCTCGTATAGTACTACTACCAGAAACACCCTTAGTAGTAGGTAGGCTCACAGAACTCTCACCAGGAGAACGCTTAGTAGTCAGACCCACGGAACTCTTACCAGGGGGCCTTGGAACACCAGGCACTTCACCCAAAACTGACTGACAAACCATGTCCTTAAGCCAAGAGGGAATAAGCTTGGTGCTGGGAACTCTACCCCTCATTATTTCAAAAGGGGATTTGGACTGAGGTGCTTGAAGAGTGGTACAATACGCATACACCATCTCACGAACAAGGGAAGAGACAGAAGAACTGCTGGAGAGGGCCATCTGAACAGTGCCCTTCACCAATCTGTTAAGGCGCTCACAAAGCCCGTTGCCTTGGGGATTGTAAAGAGAAGTCCTATGGTGAGAAATACCGCAACCAACCAAAAAGGCCTGCATGTCATGCGAGACTAACTGAGTACCATTGTCAGTTATAAGGACACTTGGAAAACCCTCCATAAAGAATAAGGACTTCAGGTGTTTGATGGTAGTTTCCGTAGTAATATCCTTCATGAACTCCACGGATAACCATTTTGAATGGCAGTCCACAATGACAGCGGCAAACCTCTGTGAAAGAGGTAACTCGGCCATAGGACCTATAAAATCCAAACAGATGGTATGCCACGGGATCTCTGGAAACTGCAACGCACCCATTTGGGACCCCACAGCAACCTTCAGTCTCTTTTCACCCACCTTGCAAGTATGACAGTCTTCAACCCAAGAAGACACCATAGAGTCCATACCGGGCCACCAGAAGTTTAACTTGAGACGTTGTTGTGTCAGGGTTTGGCCAAGATGACCCTCATGGGCTAAAGAAATGAGTTTGGATCTCAAATCAATAGGAGGCACAAACTTATCACCACGCATCACAACATTGTCACTGCATACAGACAAATCATCAATGACTTTTAGGAAGGGTCGAACCGAAACGTGGACACAACTCTCCCTGCGGGAACCAAGTTTAATCAGTTGGATGACTTCCTGTAAGACACTATCCCGAGACATGGCATCCACCCACTCAGAACGAGAGAAGGAGCTCTCAGTCAGTAGAAGAATATCATCAATCCAGGCAACATTCTCATCAAAACCCTCCAGACTAAAGCCAACATCGGCACCAGACGGAACAGCCAACCTTGACAGACAGTCAGCCTGGAAATTCCTCCAACCAGAGATGTGGGAAATGTCAAAGTGGTACTCCTGGAGTTTGGAAGCCAATCTCGCCAACCTTGGAGAACCAAAAGCCCCTCCGCCAGGAGAAAGGATGCGGATAAGGGGTTTGTGATCCGTCTTAAGATTGAAACGAATGCCCCATAAGTAGGGTCGAAAATGGTGAATACCCCACGCAGCAGCCAGAGCCTCCTTCTCAATAACAGAATAATTCTGTTCACACTTGGAAAGAGTGCGTGAAGCGAAAGCAACCGGCCTGTCACCATCCCTATGAGACTGCAGCAAAACAGCGCCAAGACCATGAGCACTGGCATCCACCAAGAGAGTGGAAGTCTTGGAAGTATCAAAGGGTGCCAGCACCTTCGCACTGCAAATAGCTTCCTTGATCTCCTTGAAACACATTTCTAGTTCTGGGCCCCAAGTAAATTTGCAACCCTTCTTTAACAAAGCCCTCAGAGGCAAGGTCTTCTCCGAGAACCTCTCCACAAATTTGGAGTAGTATTCGGTTAGGCCCATGAACGACCGCAACTGGTCCTTGTCAGATGGGCAAGGGGCTAGGCGTATTGCGTCAAGAAGATTCTTCTTTGGTTTGACTCCGTTGACTGAGATCTCATGTCCCAAGTACTCAATGTTCTGGACGAGAAAAGAGCACTTCTCCTTACGCAAAGTAAGGCCAGTGTCCCAAATTCTGTGCAAAACATTTCTTAGCACAAGGTTGTGGTCCGCCACAGAGTCTCCAAAAACCAAGATGTCATCTTGAAAGAACACTACGTTCTTCAGCCCCTTGAATATTTCACTGACAAGTCTTTGGAAGACACTCGCTGCCGATATCAACCCGAAAGGAAGGCGAGTAAATTGGAAAATTCCCTCAGGGGTGATGAATGCAGTGAGGTGTTTCGAAGATTCATGGAGTTTGACCTGATGATAGGCACTCTTCAGGTCGAGCTTGGAAAAATATCTGGCCCCCTGAAGAGTGGACACCATCTCTGCAATGTTGGGTAAAGGGAAGGTGTCCGCAACGACACACTTGTTCAGGGACCTGAGGTCCACACAAAATCTCAATTTTCCGTCTGATTTTTTAGAAATTACGACGGGCGAAATCCATGCTGATGCTTCTGTGGGCTCTATCACACCGGATTGAAGCATCTCCTCAATCAGGAGTCTCACCTCATCACGGATAGAGATGGGAATCCTTCTTACACGATGCTGCACAGGCAAACTACCCTTCTTTAGTTTAATAAGATGGGCATACCCCCGAAGCTCACCCAACTCCTCCCTGAACACAGACCCAAATTCAGAGAGGAGAAATTCGATAGAGTCATCATCTACAACCATTATTTTATTCTTTGCTCTTGGGTTAATAACTATATATAGGTCATATTGATGTACCCAACCTAGAATGGGGGGGACCATCAATCGAAACATAAACCTTCCCAAATATAGACCTTTTCTCAAAGACAATCTCAGATTCGAAGAACCCAAGGATTTCAATCTTCTGACCACTGAAACCTTTAGGGGAAATGTCACTGTCATGTAAATTCACTCCCTTCCAAAAAGCGTCAAAGGTAGACTTTGGTATGATGATATGGCGAGAACCAGTGTCAACCATCAACAACACTTCATGGGAATCAATCTTAAAGATGGCTTTGGGTCTGTTTTGTCTTGGATCATCACAGATAACATCGACATCGTCAATGACCAGGAGTCTATCAGGTTCAGTTACAGAGTCATCTACGTAGTCATCAACGATAGCAACTCTCTGCCTAGCTTTTGCCTTGCACATTTTGGAGAAATGTCCAACCTTGCCGCACTTCAAACATTCCTTGTTTGCGGCAAAGCAAAACCTAGCGTCAGAAGAGTGGCTAGTACTGCCACACCTATTGCAGAATCTACCTGTTGGTTGTTTCTTCGCAGGAGGTTTGGGTCTGTTTTTCACTACAGCAACATTGTCTCCACAGCAATGTTCACACTCCGCCACAGTACTTTTGTCAGAAACTACAGAGACCTCTTGATGAGGAGAAGACTTATGTGAGTCTAGGACCTTCATGCATTTGCTGGACTCCTCAATAACTTTAGCCAAGTCAATTGCATCTTTCAAGGTCGGGTTCTTAGCAGCCCATAACCTCTCTTGAATTTTTCTGCTTGAGCACTGGACTACTAGTTGGTCTCTAATATGTTCGTCGTTCATAGCACCGAACTTGCACTTTATAGATAACTCTCTAAGTCTAGCCACAAAGTCATCTATTGTCTCTGAGTCTTTTTGGCGTTGTGTGTAAAATTTATAGCGGTTCATAATCAGGTTCTCCTCCTTGGCAAATCTGATCTCGAGACGGTTAACCGCTTCCTTAAACTCATCAATATCTTGTGGATTAGCTCCTAGTGTGATCGGTAAGAATCTAAAAATTCTTTGCCCTTCCTTGCCCAGAGTACTCAAAAGTATAGCCTTTTTCCTTTTGGGCGAAAATTCCTGTCCGTCTAGCGCTTCAAGATAATTGTCAAACATTATATACCAGTCTTCCCATGGTATCTCAGGAACCCCAGGCTCGGGTAAAAACTGAGGAGGTAAGGTAACCACAAACTGTTGTGCCATTTAAAAGGTATTATAAAGTCAAAATAAGGTAAAACGAATAAAATTAGCACAAGTAGGTTAGGGATGTGATTATAGTATGAGCATACCTCTGTTGCATGGAGATTGACAATAGTCCTCAAAAGATGCTTTAGCGCTGTGACAGCTGTGACAGGAATGAGGAAGGAAGGGTTTCAGCGATGAAAAATCGCGTTTAAACAAGCTAAGATGGCCGCCACCGCAACTCGATCGAATTCGAGGCTTGGCAGACAAACAAAAGGAGCTAAGATGGCCGCCGCTAGGCAACAGCGAAAACGAGGCTTGAAATCCACCTATCGAGGCTTGGAACGCTAGCTTGAGTGTTGACTGAGCTTGCCGATGAAGGATCTCCTAGGCAACAAGCGCCAACAACAGGGAGACGATGACGTCGGAGCTACGGCCGTTGCAGGGGCTAACGCTGCACTCGAGCTTCAAGAAGTACTCACAAGTACGCCACAGGAGCACCATCAGCCGGATTTGAGGGGCACCACGTGGAAATAGGCGGAGTCCACACGCAGCAGGTTCGTTTCTTGTCGAGGATGTTCCGCTGTGTACTGCTAACTGGAACGATGTCTTCAACACATGAAGTATCAGCTGGAGGTCTACAAAGCTTGCTGGCCAGCGTTCAAGACGTCGCCAAAAATTGTGGTAAAGAGGCTAGAGACCACGAAGGAAGTACAGCTGGTTTATTGTAGGAAAGTAGCAGGAAGCAACCTCGACACAAGCTGGCCAGGCACAAACTGTCGCCACCTAGAACATTAGGAGGGAACAGAGCCAACTACATTCTGGAATGGAGAACACAGGTAAGGTTCGTGGTACAGCATAGAAACAGAAGAAGGTAAATATACAACACTGCTCTCGTGGTTGACGCCTCCCCCTGGTGCAACGCCGACAGGAGTTCTCCTCCTCCTGCGGCGCGACTTCGGCAGAGACGGGACTTCCTTTCTCCGCTCTGCATCTCAATGACGGGTTACGGGAGTCCCAGTTGTTATGCAACCCGGCTTTGTTCTCACTGCAACGCGGCTCCACTCCAATCACGGACCTGGTCTCGAGCAGGCAGCTCGAGTAGCGGCAGTGATTAACAAGGAGGCGGGGCAAATGAAACACTAAGCAGAGCGCCCGGGGGCGGGATGGGACTGAAAGTAAAACAAGGAGGAAGAGGTGGAGATTCCGCTGACCGCTCCGGCGCCTAACCAGTAAGTACCGATTCGGGGGTATGGCAGATCTCGCGGTGCATGGGGCGGGGGTGTGTGAGTGTGTGTGCGTGCAGGGGTGGGGCTAGGGGGCGGCGGCGTATGCGTGCGTGTCTGTATGTGTGTGTGTGCAGGGGGGCGGCAGCGTGTGTACGTGTGCGCGCGCCTGTGTGTGTGTGTGTGTGTGTGTGTGTGTGTGCAGGGGTGTGGGGGCTGGCTGTGTGTGTGCGCCATTAGTGCATGCAAGCAAAGCGAAAGCAGGGACTGTTTGTGCGTCTGCGCAAGCGCGTCTCAGAAGCGCGCTCACACGGACAAATCTGACACTGAAAAAGCGCTCGTTCGACTCGTGTCCACATTCAAGTAAGCAAGAGGTATACTAAAGTATACAAGAGGGTCTCGATGCTCGACCTAAAAATGGAGAAGTTAGTCAGGATGTGTTACTACTAAGGCAAGACTGATTCCTAGGCTGTTGACAGAATGATAGAGGTTGAAAATCACACCCGAGTGCTGAAAGATCCTCTAACAGAAGTGTAAGCTACTGTTAACCAATTGAAATTATCCAAGAGGATTTTAGAAAATAGGGTCGAAGTTGCTGAATTGAGTGCCCACGAGAATAACCCAAGCGTCATGAGCTTCCCTGAAGGGAAAGAGAAACCCAAACCTGAACACTTCATTGAACCACCCTTGTATAGTCTGGTAATGGCATCAAATGCATGGGTGAGTGAAGGGGGGCATTGTAAGTCCATTGCATGATGATGGGGAGGGGAGGCTTAGGGTTATTTTATCTTGTCGGTTTAAGGCATGACCAAATGCGATATTGGTATGACAAACAGATAGATTCCATAATACCAACTACTCAACAGGGTGGTGTTGTGTTTCGATTTAGATACCCTTATATATGTTTCCCAAATCATGCCCTTATACAGGCACAACTCTCATTGCCCTTATTTAGGCATAGAATCCCAGTCCTTTTTTAGGCATTGCCCATGCAAACCAAACACAGGCATGGTCACCTACATCCGTCCATCCCACGTCACAACGAGTTCTTGGAAAACCAGACCTGCTTGGATTATTCATTTCTCCAAGAACTCATTTATTATGCAAGAACAACTATTCCTTAGGGGTTCATTCATGATGTTCCTCTGCCCGACTCTACGTCAATGCTAGCCTTCCTAAGCACCTTTCAGGTATAAATATACCTTTGCTTACCTTGGCAAAACATGGCTCGGCTACACAGCTCGATACGGCTCACCATGGCAAGTTCGGAAGGAATTTGAGTTCCCGCCTGACGCACTGACCAGACGCTGTCATCCTCCTCACAGAGAATCCAGCTTCAGTGTTTCCGACTCTCTTCGCGGGGTGTTAGAGATGGAGACCCGGAAAAAGATTCCAACCTCTTTCATTCTAAGGTATGAGCAGACTAGAACCTAGAGGGACTCTTGGCAATACTAACTATAGCTAAACTAGACTATAGAAAAACAGCACCTCCTTCTTACCTCGTGCGACACTTAGGTTAGGTACACTGGGGTAGAACGAGCTAGAAGCACCAGATGAGTATTCACATTTTTAGCCTGTGTTATTTATGTATGTATTTTATGAATATATGTCGAAGCTAAAAACCATGCTATTGCAGTATTATTTTATCTTACTGCTAACGTTGTACGTATTCTACTTCGCATTCTGTCTTACGATTGTAGCAGTTCATATCTCTTGCACGAGAAATAAGACTGTTCAATAAAACCTTTTTTATTGAAACGCTTGTCTTTCTATTTCTGTGTAATTCTGCAGAAACTAATCATGCACGATTGACTGAGTGAAACTGTTATCTATTGTTTCCACGATTCTGATAACTGTTCCGATTCTAAGGGAAACAAAGTAGTCTATGTTTATGCGGTTGTCAGAAACTAAACCCTTCTTGTTTTTCTTAGAAAGTTTCTAGTGACCTCTGAGTTAGCTGGCATACACAAGTAATTAAGTTTAATGTACTCGATAGGAGCATACAGGCGTCAGTGCTATTCAAAAACTATAGTGTATATTATTCAAATGCGCAGAGCCTATAAGGGAAATAGGAACTACACTACATGGCACCCAACGGTTTGGTAAGACACTAATTTAACGCTAGATACTGAAGTTACTCAGTCGTAATTTTCTCAGAGACCCCTACTCATAAAACTCCATAAGACGTCTGGAGTGGGTAGGGATAATATACGCCATAGCTGAGTAGGACGAAAATCCTATTTATTAGATGTTTGGTTTGTTCAACGTTGAAGGATACAGTGTTCCAAAAATATTGTGCACCTGATCTTTGTTCCCTTGAAACTTGCTCTGCATTTTTCATTAAACAATGTCCGATACTGAGACTAACACCGGCAACAGTGGAGATGCGGCCGACCAAATTGCACCAGCTTTTAATTTTACAGGTTATAATGAAACCGATGAGGATGCTATAGACATCCCAAAAAAACTAAAGAGAGCCATCACTCTAACACTTATAAAACATGGCCTAACACCAAGAGGTGGTAGTGCAGTTTTTGTGATAGAGGCACATGAATCTTTTCAGACAGAGGTATTCTATTCATTGATAGTATTCCCAGGATCAAATCCAGTAACAAAAATGTTTCACTTCTACAAAGAAGATGATCCACCTGAGGAATATATTCCTTCCTGTTCAAATTCCTCTCACATACCAGGAGCATAATCTCTGGTTTAAAGGCGGCCTAAAACATTTCAATCACATTACCGGCTCGGTCCACTAGGTAGACTAAGAGCAACATGGCCGGTTTTAGCCGGCTACGCACCTCATCCTGACATCGAAGACATGGCAGACGTAGAATTACTTGCTCAACTCAAAGAGTTAATCAAAATTTACAGACAATTGGTTCAATATGTCATGCGGACTTTCACAGTCCAACCACCATTAGCTATTCCAAAACGAACCTCTCACCAGGGGAATACACAGAAAATGTCTCCACAGACTTTAAACGTAGTCATTGGTAAAATGCCTGCAAAATGTGAACAAATTCCATTCTGGATAGCTAAAAAAATTACTCAGATCGAAGCAGTATTTCCTGATACTAGCCCTTATGAAAAACACAGAATCCTAACAATCTGTTTACCGATGGGGATCACACCACATCTGGAAGACTGCACCACTTGGGGCACAGTCTTTGATACCACCAAAACACGTGGTGGTCCATTTATGGCGGTAATACCTGATGTCCTGAAACAAATTCAAAATGAATACGGGACAGAGCCTGCTCTGAATTTAGGTGTGAAATTATTGAAAAATGTCAACCTGGTTTTAACAATAATATTAAAGGAGAGGCAGCATCAGTGGCGATCCGCCAGAGCTTAAGGGAATTTGATGTAACAGAACAACAACAGGCAATAGGCAGAATAATTGAAAAATCCTATGAAAAATTAGGCAGAGACAGTTTGGGTGGAAAACCAGTTAAACCACAACCGTCTGAAGGTTCTGACAAGGACTCTACTAAACACAATACTACATCTTCTAAAAAGAAGTGGGGGGAAAATAACAAACAACATACAAAAGAGAAACGTTCTCAATCCCGAGGTAGGTCCCCTCAAAAGAAGCCCTCTGAAAGGAGGTATAACCTCAGGAATAGGGATAATTTGAGAAAACCGACTAGGTATCAAGATACTGATACACATTCCTCTCGGACCTTTCAGATATCGTCACAGACATCCGAAAGAAGAGGACGGTAAGATCAAAAAGAAGAAGAACGCGTGAAGTCCAAAGACGATAAACACGTTCAGAAAAACAAACCAAAACCTCAATTCTCCAAGAAGAAGGTAGCAGGTCTGAAGATCAGACGTACAGAGAATTCTGAGAACACAAGTCAAGAACGGAGAATGGGCTCAGACAATGCTGGACAGTGCAGCAGAAGTAACAATAGCTCGCCAGAACCTGACGGAACTTCTGGAGACAGTGGACTTGAATGAGTTCATACAAGTTGAGACTGTAGACACCAGGGTTAGTTCTCCACAAAAGTTCTATGAAATAACACTCCGGATGGAGGGAGACATACCAAGAAAAGTGAAAGCACTTTTTTGGGAGAGACTTTCAAAGGGTTATGATATACTTCTAGAAAACAGGACTGGCCACCAGAATTTGTCAGGGAGTGCCCACATGGGAAGACATCATGAGGTCAGCCTTCTCCAACCATGTTTCAGTTCATTTAAAATGTACTTATGCCAGGAAATGGGCAGTTGCCCTAGCCCCAGCACCCTACAAAAATCATATAGGATGAGATGAGGACTCACCTCACCACAAGATCCAACTAAAAGAAATCAACCAACTGCACAAAGGCAGTACCCAATTAAGCAAGAAGCTAAAAAACAGGTCAGGGAGATCTTAGATCAACTTGAAAACCAAGGGGTGATTGAAACATGCACCTCATCAATGAACAATCCTGTTTGCCGTTTCCAAACCAGACAATACATATCGTCTAGTTTTGGATTACAGGCACCTGAACTCTTGTTCAAAAACATTTGCAGTGCAAAATGCACATAGTATAGCACTAATGAATAACAATGTGTCTAAAAAATATAAAACCACATTAGACATTTCAAATAGTTTCTTTTGTCAAAACATAGCACCTGAAAGTAGGTATTTGACAGCTTTCTCAATAATGGGGACCCAGTGCCACAAGGGTTCAAGAACAGCCCAGGGTTATTCTCAGCAAGAGTAACATAGTTACTACAAACTTATGACGATGAGGTATTGTCATATGTCGATGATATCTATCTGACAGACGATGACCTGTATAGGCACTTGAACAGGGTGTATACCATTATACTGAGCTTTGCCTCTGAGGGCTACCAATTCAATTTCAAGAAATCAAGAATTGCCCACCTCAATGTCCTTTTCCTAGGATATGAGCTTTCAAGTGAAGGCAAAAGCCTGGCAGCTAACTTTTTAGAAAAGTGTGCCCTGCTCCAACCTTCAAAAACGCTGAAAAACTTACAGTCGATTCTAGGTTTCCTAAATTTTGGAAGAACTTACATTCTAAATTATGCAGAAAGGGTTAAACCTCTCTACAAATTAATCAAACCTGATTTCAAAATCATAAATTGGACACAGGAACACACAGATATCCTGCGTTCACTTCAAGCTGACATGTTAGCAACAAATCACTTACAAACACGCGTGAACGTACGCAATGTAGTGATCCGAATCATTTCGGATTAATGCAGATTCACCTACTTAACTTTTAATGAAGGTGAAAAAGTACCAATTGCATACAAATCACATTTGTATACACAAGCGGAATTGCGCTTTACATCAACAGAAAAAATTCTGACAGCATGTCAAACCACTGTAGCCAAAGTAAGAGCCCCAGCACAGGGGACACACATTATTGTCGTGAATCCAGTACCAGCCTTAGAGGCAGTTACAAAAGCGAGTATTCCGAATGCGAAAGCTTTACATCCAAGATGGATACAACGGGTTAATTCTCTGGCTGCAATTGATGTTGAATATGTTTTTGATCCTAATTTAAAAACACAAGCATTCCTGCAATACGAAGTTGAATGTCCTCTGCCTATTGAGATTCTCCCTCTTGACCAGTACGAATTTATATTCATACTGACGGATCAGCACAAACCGCTACGGAGAGTAAGTAAGCTTATAGTGCAGTATGGCCGATCGTTAAAGGTCGTATGCGCAATGGCAAATTCAGACCAATGGTCACAAAAACACAATCTCTAGGAGATAGTACAGCTCGGGCGAGCTGAACAACAAGCATTCCAATAGGTACTTGATAATAAGGATCACGAATTAATATATGATATAATGAATATTAGGATTACGCAGGGTGGCAAAAAAATTCGATGGTCTTCTATTAAGTCGTCCCCAGACAACCTGGCATTACTGTATAAAAGCGTCATTCCCCAGCTTGAGCGTCTGAATACATTGTATGAAAACGCCTCCATTCCTGATAATGATGTTAAATGTTTAGCTATACACAAAGAATTAATGCTGACATTAGCAGCTAGTTTTTCTAAACCGGTTAAACGTACTAACCGACAGGCATGTGCCACAAATCCCTGGTACAATCAGTCCTGTAGGAAGGCGAAGTCTACCCTAATTTCCGCCATCAAATCAGGTCACAGGGCTAATATTTTGGCTGCAAGGAATTTCTATAAGAATCTCCTTTCTCATGCAAAATCTGAATGGGAAATAGAGAAATGGAAGGCCATTAAACAAGCACTAATAGCGAAAGACGCCCGAACCTTTTGGAACTTGGTCCATACTGGGAAGGCAGAAGGGAAGGTAAAGATCGATCCCAATATAGCCGAGGAAGCTTGGTGTGCATATTTTGGTGATCTCTACTCTAACACCGCTTCCCCCCACAATCTGTTACCTATAATATCTTCGAGACCGAGTCTAGAATGCCCCTCCACCCCCTTTACTATGTCGGAAGTTACCCTTGCAGTTCAAGGGTTAAAAAGTAATAAGGCCCCTGGGCTGGACAAGATCCCCGGTGATCTTTTTAGAGATGAGCCGAAGATCTGGGTCCCCTACTTGACCGTCATATTTAATGCCATTCTTGACGGCCAAGAGCTTCCAAGCACATGGCTGGGGGCCGAAATTATTCCGATTTACAAAAAGGGTTCTCCGCTGGCCCCATCAAACTATAGACCGATTAGTCTAATTGACGTTACTCAAAAAATCTATGCCAAACTGCTTTTGCAACGCTTGCAAGATTGGATTAGCGAGAATAACATCCTCTCCCACTTGCAAGCAGGGTTCCGTGCCAAAACCTCGACCATCGACCAACTACTACGGCTCCAGGTTCTTTACTGGAAGCATGTGGTGATGGAAGGGGGGAGCCTCTACCTGACATTTGTGGACCTAAAATCCGCATTTGACATGGTGGACAGAAACCAACTTTGGAGCATATTAACAACAATGGGGATACCACCCTACCTATGTCTCCAATTCAAAAGACTCCACGATGGAACCTATGCAAAGGTTCGCTATGGCAAAAACGGCCAGCTAACAAGAGATTTTCCCATTGAGAAGGGAGTTAGGCAGGGATGCGTACTGGCCCCTACGCTATTTTCCCTCTTTCTAAACGGCCTCGTTGATGATTTAACTAGTGTTCAAAACAGTGATGCCCCTAACCTAGCTGGTGGTAAATTTCCTGCACTCATGTTTGCGGATGACACCCTGCTGCTCTCAAAAACATCTATGGGGATGCAGCGGGTGTTAGACCAATTTTCCAAATTCTGTAGGGACAGGAATCTGGTAATTAACATAGACAAAACTAAGTACATGGTGTTTAATGGCACTACAACTAATTGCCCTTGTCCAACTATGGATGGACGAGCCCTGGAAAGGGTAAATAATTTTACCTATCTAGGCCTGACCTTAAATGATAGAATGAGTTGGGAAACCCAAATGACTAGGGCTAATCTAACCCTTTCTCAGTCTATAGGGGGTATTCTTAAAATACAGAAATCCTGTGTTCATAAGCTAGTCAGTGTACCGCTGGAAATATATAAGGTGCAAACCAGATCCTCTACCCTATATGGGGCAGAACTCTGGGGCCATTGTCCAGCGAACGAGATTAGTATAACAGAGAATAAATTTATTAGACAGCTGCTCTCCTTACCTACTAACACCCCCCTAGTCCCACTAAGGTTGGATACAAATCTGAGGCCAATTGCAGAAGTAATTGCCTCACGCCCGCTTCTTTACTGGCGTAGATTGTGGAGTGTCCCAGAGCTCGAGTGTTATAGAGAAGAACTAAAAATTGTCATGGCTCGCCCGGGTGTAGGGAGGATAAAGTGGTTATCTTTTATAAGGGGGCAGGCGTCCAAGATTGGCATGGAGAATCTCTGGTCTAATCCGGAGGGCACATGCAAATCTATCTCAAAGAGAACCCTGGCTGAGTCTATAAAACATCATAACCTTGAAGAGGTCCTTCGATCAGCCAGGTCCTCTAGTCTCACTGACAGTTTTTTGAACTTCAAAAATGTTTATAGCTTTGAGAAAGAATTAGATGCCATAGAACCTGTCTTAGCAAAAAAATTGTTTCTCCAATTCAGATATGGTACACTACCCCTTTATTCCTATTCTGATAAATGGAAATCGGGTTTAGCTCGTCCTTGTCCAGGTTGTAATGATCCGAATGAATCTTTAATCCATGTAATCTTGTTTTGTCCTGCTTATTCTGCCAGCAGGAAAAAATGGATTATACAGTTATGTGTCAATCTAGGACTGAGGAACTACATAGACTATTTTAGAATTTTAAAAACCGACACTAATGCATTGATAGTTACTGCTATTGCTAAATTCTTGTTTTCGATGTGGTTAACTAGACGAAGACTGATCCGTTTGTAGTAACCCGCTTATTGTGGGTAGACGGCTCTGTCTTAGTAATAACTAGTTTTTTATTGTGTCCTAAAGGAAAAATTTTTACCGTCTGTATTTTATTGTTGTTTTTAATCGTCATATTATAACCGCACGTCAACTGATTATTGCAAATATGCAAAATGAGATCTAACTATGCATTGGATGAGTTGTAAATGTATTTTTTCTCTAATTGTAATGTACTTTTATGGTTCATTAACAAACCGAAATAAAGTTAAAATGATGATGATATAATGAATATTTACAGAATTGGCTTCAAAATGGTTTCAAAGATGCAAAAGGTGGCACAATCAAGCATGAAACGCTTTGAGAACAAGTAGTTCAGTTGCGAAACAGACTACAAAACAATCATGTGATACACACGCTGAATCATCAACGTAATGGCGTTCACGTTGCAGGGAACTCATTGGCTGATGAAGCCGCGAAGTGGGCTGTGCAAGCGGCTTCCGTAGCTGCAATGACACGTTCAAAAACAAGAATAGACAGTGAAATGTTACTGGCTGTCAAAGCTTCAAGCAAAGGCAGCGGTGCAGCGTTACCTAAAAGGTTTCCACTCAAATACTCATATACAATTGATGCGAACAACGTTCCGTTTGCTCAAATCCCTGGAGTGGGGGCTAGGATCATTCCAAACATGGAACATAGATTAGGACTAATCCTAGCAGCACATGAAGGGATAGCCTCTGCCCATGCAGGTGTTTCCGCCACAGTATTGTTATTAAAACGGAGATACAGGTGGCCAGGCATTAGGAAACAGACCAAAAAATATGTTTTAGAATGTGAAATATGCCAGAAGATGAAACTCTCCACTGTGAAACGTCCTGCGCAGACGCCCCTGTTAATTTCAGATAAACCATTAGCGTGTGTTTACCTGGACCACTGCGGTCCCTTACAAAGGGATGGTAACTATAAATATATCATGGTCGCAGTGGATTCATGCTCAAGGTTCCTATGGATGTGGCCTCAGCGCTCGGCTGACGCTCAAACTTATATAAAAGATTTGCAAGACTTTATCGGCACATACGCAATAGGCACTCTACATTCTGACCAGGGCCCTGCGTTTAGCTCTCGAGCTTACAAAAAAGCCAAGGCCAGTTTGGGCGTTGCATTGCGGTATTCTTCTCCATTCCATCCTGAGGGAAATTCTGTGGTGGAAAGAAAAAACCGAGACATAATGCAGTCTATAACAGCTAGGGTATTAGGTTCGGTGATGGGTGGGTCAAACATCTTTATGGGGTCCAACGCTCATTAAATAATTTGCCAAGAAGTTCTCTAGTGGGTGTCACTAAATATGAGGTCCTATTTGGGACTAGAATATGGATACCGGACATTGATATATAAGGCACAGTGGTGGAAAATCAACCATTTGATATCAAAGATCGTTTGGCTGTTTTACAGGACTTAAATGAACTAAGATCGAAACAAAGCAAAGTGTTCCTGAAGCCAACCACCACTGGGGAAAAACCAGCTGTCCCAGCAAGGCCTGTCTGGATCCCAAAGCTTGGGGAACTAGTCAGAGAGAAGATCGTGGACAAGAAGGAATTTGGGCCTTCTTACAGGCAACCAGTACCTGTCCTAGCCATCCACGGATCAAGAACAGTACTTTTTCCGCCCCTTGCTGGAAAAAAGGAGAACAAATGTGTGTCCATCGACCTGATCAAACCCCACTATGTGGCCGATACTAAGCAGTAGGCCAAGTGGACTTCGACCAAGTAGCACACACACTCCTCTAGCTACTATCCAAGAGGTTCAAACTGAGAGACTCATCACCTTTGAAGATTCTACAATGAGAAATGAAGGACTAAGCAACAATGCTATGGAACTTGTTCCTCTTGAAACCCAAATAACAGTTTGTCCTGATACACCTGTCTACAATGAAGTAACAAGTGATCAACTGGTTCCAGCGATTTCAACAAATACTGATGCAATTCTGACCATTGACAGAACTGCCTCTGGCGATTTCATTAACTTTGATACTTTTTCTGAGGATCCCAGCGAACTTGAAATGACACCAGCACAAAGAACTTTCAAAGAACAAGCAACAGACGTTTTTCATCTCCTGAAAAAGACTTATCTGGTTTCACCATGGATTAAACTATGGATTGTTTTTAGGATATTTTTCTTTCTACTTTGACTAGCTTTGGTAATGACTATGGGTATGCTGATAAATGGAAGATATATTCAAATGGACACAGCAGGTAAAAGAGTGAACTTACTTGCAGCCACACAAATCACCCCTTCGTGAAGCAAGAGATTTGTCAGCAGTGAACATCACAGCCATTCCTATACTAGATGGTATTGTTTGGGATAAAACTGAATAAGACATATTCGGCCTGTCAGAACTTTTGAAGATTCCACACCTATTTAAAATTTCATTAAGTGACTTTATTACCTCAAGTATCTTTTCTGATGATTGGGACTTCGAGACTGTTAATAACATGATATCTGATCTAGAAAAATCAGCTGCATTCTCTAATCATGAATATTTAGAGGGCTCATCAGATTATGAACAGCTATATTGTTACAATCACTATGGTCATCATTTCTTGCATAAATCTGCATCACCTAGAAATGTATTTATGTATAACCAATGGGAACATTGTCCTATACCACCAAGGGGTAGCTCAAAAACGTTTGCAATGAAGTTTGCATATTTTTCAGGGTTTAATACATCCAATCCAGAAACGTTTTCCTTAAAAAATGTGAACAAAACAGAAATGAAAAGTATGTTAACCGATATAAAACAGATTTATCCTGCAGCCTTTTTACCCAACTGTCTAGACAGGGTTTCGACTTTTGGAAGGACACAATTGACATAAAACCTGTCTGGGGTACAAAAGATTGGCAAGTGCAGGGGATAGAAGCTTTGTTTAGAGCCTGTATGATCGCAGAGCAAATAATGTTTTTGAATGACACTGTCCAGCAAACGTCTTGCCTTGGGTTAGCCAAGATCAAAGACATGAACACTCCGTCCATACCTGCACCTGCAAGTAATAGCACTACACAGGGGGAGGTCGACGTACATACTATTTTGCATCACAACACATCAGATCCTGAATGGGAAAAATGGTTGCTCTGGCCCACAGACACAAACATCTGTGAAGAACGATTCCTGAACAAGATACAGGGGTTTACTTTCAATAGGCCAGACCCACGCTATGTTCAAAGACAGCATCCAGGGGTAGTAACAACATACAGTGTAGGGAAATTATGCCTTGATTGGCTACATAAATCTACACTGGAAGATGTCAAACAACACTTATCTTTACTTAAAGAAGGCGCAGACCTTAGGGCGTCAAAAACGTTTCATATATGCCGGTATCTACGCTGCTTATAATGAAATATGGAAGGTTTCCCAAGCAGAAACTGCAGAAAGAATATGAGAAATTGATTGTATTAATTTAGAGAAATCTCTCGCTGTAGTCGACAATGGGTTAACGACTATGTCATCCAAGATATATTCATTGGACAACATTGTATCCTCTGCCATAGACATTATGGAACAAGACT
Organism: Lissotriton helveticus; assembly: GCF_964261635.1. NCBI lineage: Eukaryota > Metazoa > Chordata > Amphibia > Caudata > Salamandridae > Lissotriton > Lissotriton helveticus. Next base: position 1,347,937,245 of record NC_136057.1, on the reverse strand, counting down.
TGGTCATGTTGCAACGCGGCCAGTCTCAATTACTTTCTATTCTGCTATTAGGCTGGACGCTACAAAACCTGCGTGCAGGCTATGTGCCATGGCGTTTAATCAACACAACATCACTGTTTTCAGAACACAATCTCACTGATAAACAGATCGAACTGGCACAAAGGGGAGCAAAGTATAGAGTGCTGAGCATTGAAAAACTGGAGAAATTGCCATTTACGGTAGCAGAGAAACCAGCTACTGAGTGGATCATTCATGGCAAATTAACTCTGCCTGTTACAACTTTCCATTTTCAGTATTGCCTACAACATATACCAGCAGGCAAATATGAAAGGTTAGGCAAAGAATACATCCTGGGATTTACCTTACACACACAGATGTTGGAGTGGGGGGCGTGAAGGGTTACTTAGCAGTACACACTGTGAAAACACACTAAGCGGTTCTCTCCAATGTCAGGGTATTCATTTACACGGGGTTTGTAATGGTTCCACTGCAAATTTGTCCTGTCACCTGCAGGGTTCACCAGCCGCAGTGATTATTTAAATTTTAGGACACTTTCAAATGGAAGTTACATTATGATGAATGATCACAGCTGCTGTGGCATGTTGCAGGAATCCCATATCTAGTAACAGTTACTTCAAGGGTCACTTGCTGTATGCAAGTCTTGTTCCCTCAAATAGACACAGTCAGGGAGTCGCCTTTATGGCCTTCACTCAACATCTCTTCTATACGAATTGATACTCTAAGCAGAATGAAAGCCATTTCTTTTGCAACAAACCATGCCTTTGACCTCGGCCAAAGAAACCTATGATCTACAAGTCGCAAGGATCTCAGCCGAGATACAGGCCCTTTTGAATACAAACTGACCTATACATTTCTCAGAAATATTGGGACATATGTTAAACATGCCTGATACGAGCGGTATTGTGCATGTATTAAAGAACGTGTGTTTAGGACTATTAACACCTTTTCAAGCAGTCCTCGGAATCATTCCAAACTTCGTGCACTCAGTGTTTGGTGGTCTGCCGCTATTTTTAGCACTTGTTGCAGGAATCCTGTTTTTATTCCTACTGCTACACTATGGCAAGCCAATCCACCAGCGTCACCAGCGTCACTCCTAGAATCTTGGAGAATGCCCTGCTGGAAAGGAAGTGTTGTGAGCGCACAGTACAAATTTTGGGTTTACCTTGTCTACGAGAATTAAATACCACATGGTTTCTGTCATTCCGACCAATCTGGCAAGATTGCATCTTACCTGTTCTACGCTGCCTGGTTGTGGTGAAGAATGCATGCCAGACATCTGTCTAACACTCCCATCAGTCATGCCTCTGGATATTGATACTCTTACGGACCCGGTAAAGGCCAGTGCTCTGTGTTGTTTCCAGCAGCTACCAATCCTGATGACGGCATTCATTGAGATCTCACAGAAGCAAATTGCTACTGCTGAGGTACGAGAGGAAACAACAGGCGCACAGGTAACATCGGAAACGAACATTGCTGATGCTTCCAATGCTGAAGGCGATGCTTCACATCTATGTGCAGTTAATCTTCTAAACAAGCTATTCCAACTTTCACCTACAATGGTAGACAACACAGTGTACCGGGAAATCTTTGAATTTGGCCTTCACTTTTCAAAAACAAAGACAATCCTTGGAATTTTTTCCTAGGATTATTTCTTTTCCCCCAAATGTGTATTTTTCTTTTTTGGGGCATAGTAATCTGCTTACAGTAGAACTATTCATAGAGAACAGAATTCTTTGAACACTTCCAGGGACAATATGTCACCTTGTCAACAAACAATTTGTTTATGTAACCTGACATAAAATGGTTTTGGACCTTTTTCTTCTGTATTTACGAGCCATTTAATAATGTATATACTCATGCTCATTCATTTAGCATTCAGTGTCATCTTATGCTTAGAATGAAACATTGATTTATTATGTACAGCACCATTGCATTTTATGCATAGTAACAGTTTTAATGCATTTTAAAGTATGTTTCAGCATGTTTAGCATTTAGTAATGTCGTTCATACGAAACTGGAGTGGGTGTTGTGTTTCGATTTAGATACCCGTATATAGGTTTCCTGAATCATGCCCTTATATAGGCACAACTCTCATTGCCCTTATTTAGGCATAGAATCCCAGTCCTTATTTAGGCATTGCCCATGCAAACCAAATACAGGCATGGTCACCTACATCAGTCCATCCCACGTCACAACGAGTTCTTGGACAACCAGACTCTTAAGCCTTTAGGACTTCCCCTGCTTGGATTATTTATTTCTCCAAGAACTCATTTATTATGCAGGAACATCTATTTCTTAGAGGTTCATTCATGACGTTCCTCTGCCCGACTTTACGTCAATGCTAGCATTCCTAAGCACCTTCCAGGTATAAGTATACCTCCGCTTACCCTGGCAAACCACGGCTCGGCTACACAGCTCGATACAGCTCGCCATGGCAAGTTCGGAAGGAATTAAAGTCCCCGTCTGACGAACTGACCTGACGCTGTCATCCTCCTCGCAGAGAAGCCAGCTTCAGTGTTTCTAACTCCCTTGTTAGAGATCGAGACCCGGAAAGAGATTCCAACCTCTATCATTCCAAGGTATGGAGCAGACTGGAACCTAGAGGGACTCTTGGCAATACTAACTATAGTTAACCTAGACTATAAAAAAACAGCACCTACTTCTTACCTCGTACGACACTTAGGTTAGGTACACTTGGGTAGAACTAACTAGATGGAAAAACACACTATCTTGCAGGGCTAGAGGGATGTTTATAGACCGAGCCTAAGTATTATCCCCCGTGGAAATCAACGATCAACTACAAACTTAGGGGTCTATTAAGGGATCCAAAAGTGATCCTCTACTCAAAAGTAACCTCATCAATAGTACAAGGGTACGATGACAGTGACACTCACAGACCAAATCACAAGATGTGAGGAACCAGTAACGTGAGTCACCCCTGGTTTAGGATTCCCATCAACAGTCTTGTAATGATCAATATTATCATTTGGTAATCCTTATCGGGTATTGTGTCTCTAGATCATTGAGACCGGCATACCCAGATAACCAGATATGGGGTAGCGACCCACAATCACTCGGTACTACCACATGATGTTGATGTGATGGGAAGTGCAGTGTAAAAATATATGTAAGTGGTGGTCTAAAAAAGGATAGGGAGCTCAACCAAGGTAAATTTTAATGACTGTTGGCCCCTTCCCTAATAAAAACCAAGAACAGTATCGTATCATCATCGCAGTCCAAACAAATAGCTGCGAGGAGACCAACATGTTTCAGCCACTAAAGGTTAACTCCTCTGGCTTTCGTCAGGGTCTCTGTTCAAATAATATACTACTGCTTACAAGTGAATAAAGTGTGAAAAAATATACAAAAAAAACATACAAAAAAACACACAAAAAAACACACACAAGTGAAAAACAGTAAAGGATATAATGTTCCATAAACTGTATCAACTCCTCTCTTCGGCACCTGGTTGCAAATATACTGTATAAGGAGGACAAACGTACAGGAAGATCACAATCAGCTACCATGGTCTGTGGTAAACATAATATTGTTTAAAAAAATAATAACTCTGCTTGCTTACTCACCCAGGGTGTCCGGGGAGTGGACCTCACCTCTTCCTGGACCTGGCTCAGGATATGTGAGACCCCGCTCTACAATAACACAAACCGGCTACGTAAATTACAAAGACCAGGAGGTCAAACATTAATTTACTCTTGCGGTGAAAATACTGTGTCAGGAGCTTATTAACACCCATCTAGAGGTACTCCAAACCAACCTCTCTCCACTCCACTATCAACTTAATGTCTGCACATACAGTTAACTTCAATCTTACTTTACTCCAGCAACTAGCTGATGATATGCAGAGAAGCCTGATAAAAAGCTAAACACCTGCTAGACCAAGTGGACCAATTCTCCTACCTGTCCGTCGTTGTCTCAGGCCGTGACTGAGTCAGGGGGAGGCGCAGTCTCTCCTATGCACTGACTTCTTCACTGTGCTGGTAGGTGTCGTCCCACCAATCAAACCCTGCAGGGGAGGGGACTTGCCCTGTCGCCGCCTGTATAGGGAACAGTTCTTTAACACTACCAGGGTGATTGATCTAGCGCTTAGACTGGCAGAAGTGCCCCTCGCTATAATCAGGACTACCTAAACTGCCCAGTGCTCATTACTCCCACTCCCTCAATCACCAGCTCATTCATGGCATCGCGCTCGTATTCTCGCGAGGTTTGAGTCAAACTACCCGATGACGTCACCGCGGCCATTTTGGTAGTTTAATGGTTAAAACACTCACATATTGTGGACTATCTCAAGTGTATCACTCGAGACCTGTATATCTCGAAAGGCACAAAACCGCCTCACTCAGGGGTAGTAACAAGATAGAGACAGCCTGTACATTGGGGGCATCCATGTCCTGCGACCCGGCCTCGCGCTAGACTGGCAGAAGTACCCATAGCTATAATCAGGACTGCCCGAACTGTCCAGTGCTCATTACTCGCACTACCACGATCACCAACTCATTCATGGCATCGCGCTCGTATTCCCGCGAGGTTTCAGTCAAACTACCCGATGACGTCACAGCGGCCATTTTGGTAGTCTAATGGTTTAAACACTCACATATTGCGGACTAACTCAAGTATACCCGTATATCTCGAAAGGCACACTGCCGCATCACTCAGGGGTAGTAACAAGATGGAGACAGCCTATACATTGGGGGCATCCATGTCCTGCGACCCGGCCTCGCGCTCATTCTCTCGCGAGACTAGCCGGATGGAAACTACAAAATGACCTCACAGTTACAGTGTCTGTAGTTCAATTCTAAATCTAACATCGAACAATGTCATTTAGATGATGCATGGCTACGTGCATCGATAGTGCTGCCACAATTAAACTCCCAAACCAATGGAGGGTGTAGTCACCTCGTGCCCACGGCTGAGGTCATATCAATATTAGAAAATCAATATTGGTAATATAGTTAAACCGAATAGCAACTTAAAGATAGTTACCAGAACCCAGGGTAGCAAGGCTCACAGTCATGCCAGCCTGGAGGCACCGGAGACATCTTCAACCACCCCCAGTCCTGAGCCCAACCAAAATAAATACTCATGGTCAAGATTCCTCCACAAATAAAGTTAAGTTCTACCTAGACGGCCATGCAGCCAGGGGCTTACGATGATAACTAGCCATCTGGTCTCTCATATATTCAGCTTCATAGAGAGAATGTTGTTAAGCACACGGTCAGGCAGTGACCAGTACTTGGCTCTTTACCATGTGTATTACACGCACGACCACATGTACACCCACAAGTGAGCGATATATCAGGACAGGGAGAACCACGGAATGTCATCGTTCAACCCTTGTCTGTCTGTCCCCAATTTGAACACCCACTTTTGTTCACGAATGAAAAGGTACCGAGACACATCGCTCACATGTGGTGGGATGTGTGGTTTTTCCAAAACATGCCACGTGAAGTCAGTTTCTGCATGATTCCGTGAGATAAAATGCTTAGTGAGTTTGGAGATGTCTTTCTTGCAGCGAAAAGTACTTTTATGCTCCTGCATCCTCACACGCACCTTTCTCGTGGTCATGCCCACATATCGTTCATTGCATGTGCAAGTGATGAGGTAGATTAGGTTAGTACTGTTGCAGTTAGTAAACTGCCGCAATTCCCATGGCCTGTCTGTACCAATGTCCACACTGGTGATTTTGGTCGTTAGAGGGCAAATCGAACAGCCACCACACGGATGGTGCCCTACCACTATAGGCTGTCTCCATCTTGTTACTACCCCTGAGTGATGCGGCAGTGTGCCTTTCGAGATATACGGGTATACTTGAGTTAGTCCGCAATATGTGAGTGTTTAAACCATTAGACTACCTAAATGGCCGCTGTGACGTCATCGGGTAGTTTGACTGAAACCTCGCGGGAATACGAGCGCGATGCCATGAATGAGTTGGTGATCGTGGTAGTGCGAGTAATGAGCACTGGACAGTTCGGGCAGTCCTGATTATAGCTATGGGTACTTCTGCCAGTCTAGCGCGAGGCCGGGTCGCAGGACATGGATGCCCCCAATGTACAGGCTGTCTCTATCTTGTTACTACCCCTGAGTGAGGCGGTTTTGTGCCTTTCGAGATATACAGGTCTCGAGTGATACACTTGAGATAGTCCACAATATGTGAGTGTTTTAACCATTAAACTACCAAAATGGCCGCGGTGACGTCATCGGGTAGTTTGACTCAAACCTCGCGAGAATACGAGCGCGATGCCATGAATGAGCTGGTGATTGAGGGAGTGGGAGTAATGAGCACTGGGCAGTTTAGGTAGTCCTGATTATAGCGAGGGGCACTTCTGCCAGTCTAAGCGCTAGATCAATCACCCTGGTAGTGTTAAAGAACTGTTCCCTATACAGGCGGCGACAGGGCAAGTCCCCTCCCCTGCAGGGTTTGATTGGTGGGACGACACCTACCAGCACAGTGAAGAAGTCAGTGCATAGGAGAGACTGCGCCTCCCCCTGACTCAGTCACGGCCTGAGACAACGACGGACAGGTAGGAGAATTGGTCCACTTGGTCTAGCAGGTGTTTAGCTTTTTATCAGGCTTCTCTGCATATCATCAGCTAGTTGCTGGAGTAAAGTAAGATTGAAGTTAACTGTATGTGCAGACATTAAGTTGATAGTGGAGTGGAGAGAGGTTGGTTTGGAGTACCTCTAGATGGGTGTTAATAAGCTCCTGACACAGTATTTTCACCGCAAGAGTAAATTAATGTTTGACCTCCTGGTCTTTGTAATTTACGTAGCCGGTTTGTGTTATTGTAGAGCGGGGTCTCACATATCCTGAGCCAGGTCCAGGAAGAGGTGAGGTCCACTCCCCGGACACCCTGGGTGAGTAAGCAAGCAGAGTTATTATTTTTTTAAACAATATTATGTTTACCACAGACCATGGTAGCTGATTGTGATCTTCCTGTACGTTTGTCCTCCTTATACAGTATATTTGCAACCAGGTGCCGAAGAGAGGAGTTGATACAGTTTATGGAACATTATATCCTTTACTGTTTTTCACTTGTGTGTGTTTTTTTGTGTGTTTTTTTTTTGTATGTTTTTTTGTATATTTTTTCACACTTTATTCACTTGTAAGCAGTAGTATATTATTTGAACAGAGACCCTGACGAAAGCCAGAGGAGTTAACCTTTAGTGGCTGAAACATGTTGGTCTCCTCGCAGCTATTTGTTTGGACTGCGATGATGATACAATACTGTTCTTGTTTTTATTAGGGAAGGGGCCAACAGTCATTAAAATTTACCTTGGTTGAGCTCCCTATCCTTTTTTAGACCACCACTTACATATATTTTTACACTGCACTTCCCATCACATCAACATCATGTGGTAGTACCGAGTGATTGTGGGTCGCTACCCCATATCTGGTTATCTGGGTATGCCGGTCTCAATGATCTAGAGACACAATACCCGATAAGGATTACCAAATGATAATATTGATCATTACAAGACTGTTGATGGGAATCCTAAACCAGGGGTGACTCACGTTACTGGTTCCTCACATCTTGTGATTTGGTCTGTGAGTGTCACTGTCATCGTACCCTTGTACTATTGATGAGGTTACTTTTGAGTAGAGGATCACTTTTGGATCCCTTAATAGACCCCTAAGTTTGTAGTTGATCGTAGAACTAACTAGAAGCAACAGATGAGTATTCACATTTTTAGCCTGTGTTATTTATGTATGTATTTTATGAATATATGTGATAGCTAAAAACCATGCTAATGCAGTATTATTTTATCATACTGCTAACGCTGTACGTATTCTACTTTGCATTCTGTCTTACGATTGTAAAAGATCATCTCTCTTGCACGAAAAATAAGACTGTTCAATAAAACCCTTTTTATTGAAACGCCCGTCTTTCTATTTCTGTGTAACTCTGCAAAAACTAAGCATGCACGATTGACTGATTGAAACTGTTATCTATTGTTTGAACGATTCCAAGAACTGTTCCGATTCTAAGGAAAACAAAGTTGTCATGTTTATGCGGTTATCAGAAACTAATCCCTTCTTGTTTATTCAAGAAGTTTCTAGTGACCTCTGAGTTAGCTGGCACACACAAGTAATTAAGTTTAATGTACTCGATAGGAGCATACTGACCTCAGTCCTGTGCAAAAACTATAGTGTATATTATTCCAATGCGCAGAGCCTATAAGGGAAATAGGAACTACACTACAATGGGATGAACTCATAGACTGTGTATAACCTAACACTATGAACTGAGACCCTGTTGTGGAATGCCAAGGGGCTAGGCAGCAAAACCAAGAGGGTCCCATTATGTAAAACATTATCTAATTAAAAAGGCCAACACAATAATGATTCAATGAACACACTTAAAGGGTAACCAATGTCAGTTTACAGGCAGAGGGAAATACAAACTCCTGAGCTATTCAATGTACCCCACTAGGTCTGTAGGAGTGGTGGTCCTAGTTTTTTTTTCTTTTTAAAGGTAACATTCCACCTGAAATGAACATGGACAGACACAGCAGTAAGGTATACAGTGGAACTGGGAGGGAGAGTGGATACTCCTGATAAATGTGTATCTGCAAGCAGGACTACAGAACAACAGGATACAACATTAAGCAAAATTTGGTGGACTTATCACAAGCACTAACATTACTGGGAGGACACTTTAATCGTATTATGTGCCCAAAACAAGATAGATTTAGTGCTTAGAATGAGACGGATATCACACAAAATATATGAGGCAAATTAACTCATGCAACGGTTCCATGTGACACATCGAGGACAATGCACAATACTAAGCAAGGATTCTTCTATTTATCGGGATCCCGTAATTGTTATTCAAGAACTGGTTAGTTTTTCACTCCATTATTAACAAATCAACATCTTCATATATGCAAAATAGCTAGAATGGGGCATATCAAATAATTCCCCGCTTGTAGTAACACTATTTACACATCATATAAAAAGTGGTGAAAAAATGTATCACAGTACTAGAAAATTACTAGTCCAACTATAAAAGGTTCAGTTGAATGGGTGGAGACGTTTTGGGTGCCCTATAAGGCAGTAATAAAGGTGAGGTTGATTCCTGAAGAGGTGGGGGACATCAGAGAGAGGGACAGACATACAGCCACATTGTAGCAAGATATATTACACAGTGCACAGATGGGCTTAAGAGACAGTACTTGCAAGTAAAGATGAATATAAATGAATGACCACTAATGAAGTGAAGGCATACTATTTAGGTAAGAAGAGGAAATTGTATGAGACCTAAGACAAAGCAGGGAAAACTCGTGTCTGAACAGCCAGAGAAGGGACTACAACACATACAAGAAACCACTATGTCAGGGGAAGGTTTGGTCCTGGAGATCTCTAGTCGTCGAAGGTATTTGCAGACTGCTGCCAATATTTTCATGAATCTAAAACATCTGTAGACCTACAGTAACTGCTTAAGTTCACCTCTGATTGATCCACCGGCAATAAAACACAACTTCAGCTAGACAATATGCCAGGTCCAAATGGGCTACCTGTGAAGTTTCACAAAAAAATGGACAGATAGATTGATCAATAAATCCCTATATTAAATGCTCCTATATGCACATGAAAGAAGAGAAAATGTCAGCAGACTTGACAACGCAGGTGTTGACAGTTTTCATCCATAAAGATGGTAACCCTAGGGATTCATGCACATCATATCACCCCATACGCTGCTTAACTGCGAGATAAAAATCCTGACCAAAGAAATAGTAAACAAGCTGAAACCGAAAATCATGGAATTAATCTACTCACACCAGTCTGGCTTTATCCCTCAAACGTCGACAAAGCCTAACCCAAGACAACGTCATAATAACTTGGGTACCACGACTAGAGTGAGGAAACAAGTAGCCATAGTAACTTTAGACCCCAACAAAGCATTTGACTACACAGAATGGCCAATTTTATCATAAATGCTAGAGAAAATGGGATTTACGCCTAATTTGTTTTTATCCTGGGTCAGAGTTTTTTACAATGAGCCAATGGCAACAACGTGGGTAAATGAATAACAATATAGGACTTTCCAAATTCGTAGGGGGGGGGCGGCAAGACATGGATGTCATGTGCCCCTGATGCTCTTAGCACCAACTATGCACACTTTAGCTGAATGATTATGAAAGAACTCCTAACTTAGAGGATGGATGTGGGCTGAGGCCTGAGATGGAAGAGGTTTATTATATGCAGACAACATTCTTTTGAACATTGCCGTTTCAAAGATCTCAGTCATTTGGTTTAAGAAAGTATTTGGCATAAAATATAAATATCAAGAATTAGGCATCAATTGGGAAAAATCACTAATCTTCCCAGTAGCTGGACAAACTTCCTAAGACTTTTAGGTTAGAACCTAATCACCCTAGGTCTTTGGGGAAATGGATATCAATGAAGGGGCATACACAGTATAGAGATCATTTGGAACCACTGTGATGCAATTTGGAGGCAAATGTATCCCACTGGTGTAACTTTCCGTTATTGCCGTTATGGCAGCCATGTATAAAATAATAGCTCTCCCTAGATATATTTACATGAATAGATTACAAAACAAATCATACAAAATTCCCAAGGGATTATTTAAAAAAATTAGATCAAATACCTAGAACATTGATATGGGCGGGCAGAACTCCCCCATCGCAATAGGAACCCCACATAGATTGACATTCAAACGAGGCACAGTCCTACCAAACATTCAGAAATATCACAAAGTGGCTCACTTTGTATAATAAACCAATGGATCCCTGGAGGAACCTGCATTTAAAACGGGCAGACACATAATAGGTTAGTGAGGATATATGTATTTGGAATGCTATTAAGCAACGTACCTCCTACAGCTGTCAAGGTAGTGAGTATATGGAATACCTAAAATACAGAAATGGGTTTGGAAAACAGATTGACCCTAAGGATCGGTACTAGATTAAAAGAAGTAACAACACTGCAAGGATTGAAGACACTGGACAACACTCAACAAGGTTTGGGATACAGAATGAATAGGACAAGATAGCTCCCAGACTTTCACAATCTTCCAGCTTAACCATGCACTTACTATTGGGGTAACATTCATCACTAGAAAGGCAAATGTTAAAAGACATGCAGCAAAAATATATTTCTTTTACAAACAACACATCAAAAGGTAAACACCAAGAAGGTTCCCAATGGGGGGAATGTTATCAAGGTATTCGTAGAATGGAGGATCCCACTTGGGTAGATACTATTAGATTACCCACAGAAATATTGATAAAAGCAAGCTTCAGGCTAGTACTACTGAAGAGTCTGTACTGGATAGAATATTACAAAGGAGTACAAACTTAAGAAAATAATCAATGGCAAATATTCATGCCGATATGGGCAGAGCTGAACCTTTGTAAATACCCAGTGGGAATGCCCCAAGACAAAAGGATAGTGTCAAGAAATACCAGCAACAATAAGAAATAAGAAAGCCAATATACATGGAAGCATCACCAGCACTGTAAGCATTTGGCAGGAAACAGATTTAACAAGGTATCCAAACTACTAGTCAACAAAGGACTAGCAACTGCCCAAAGGTACACTGTGAAGAAATGGGGATGTGCAGAACCACTGAGCGTTTTGGAATGGGAATGAAACATGGATTGGTGCATGGTTGCAGAATGTGTGGTATGGAAGGGAACAAATATGAAGCAACAGAAAGGTAAATGTTATGGGGCACTAAAGGACACTTCCTCTGCCACCCCAAGCAGGGTGTAAGTAGTGTATTGAATGAGAACACTTGATGAATTCCGCATGGAGGAATTCTTAAAGGATGGTAACTATTGGGAGCACGTAGCTCCTACACAAAGTTGGGGATTGGGAAAAAGACAAGGGTGCATATTTACTGTATATATTTTAGCTATATTAATGAAAAGACATAATAAAAAAGTGGCCCAAAACTTGTTGGTCTTGCATTAGGATTATTGTCATGTTGCTAAATCAAACGAAAAGTATTAGAAATAAAGTTCAAATGTAATAATGTTAAGACACGTGTCTTTAAAACATAAACACATAAAGCATTTTCAAATTATATATACTTTTTTTTAATTATCCACTCCCATCACCACCCCTTCAATCCTTCTAGGACTCAATCTACTTGTCTTACCCCTGTACACATACACTTGAGTGCATATCAGTACAAATCCCTTTTCCCTTAGGCCCCTAGACTCTAGAATATCTGGGTAAATAGACAAATCCAAGCATATTTTTTACGTTGCCAAAGCACACGCAGCATCTAAAAATTCCATGTTCAATAAAAGTGAAAGTGCATTATTGCAATGTATTATATCATATTTTATAAAAAGTGGTTTTAGAATCAGGTGACGAATCCTATAAAAGTGATGAAAATCAATTAAAAAATGAACAGTAAAACTTTGGAACCTCAAACCACATGTGCAGTTATTCTCTGCATCCAGAAAGTGTTACATTTCTCAGCCCTTAAATACCGGACATTCAAAGCTACCTGGAATTCTAATAATAACATGTGTAAGTGGGCATTTCGAAGTGCTGATTTTTATAGGAACAGATTCCAGCATATTATCTGCAGAGGGTTTGTTCCCTACATACTCCATATCAGCCAATCTTGACTCCTTTCTACAGGCCACTCCTAATTTGCTTTTTGACAGCTGAGAGGCCTCAGCCTCTTAAATGTCTCAATTTGTAGGGCCTCAGCAATGGTACCTAATCTACTTCGGACCTGCGCCGCCCACCTTAACTCACTCTTTCCATTTTCAGAAGCACAGAAAACTGATATCTTCTGTACCTTTGACGACCAAAGTTGTTCCCAAAATCACTGGATTGCTTTGTAGGCCAAGGAATTCCAGGCCTGCAGCTCCCCTTTCAGTTTCTCTTTGGCGGATCCACCGCTCTTTTGGGGGAGGCTAGCACTTTTTCAGACAGTTGTTCTCACACCTCTCCCAACTTCCCTGAATACCTAGGGACAACACCTCAACCCTGTACAGGCATTAAGTGGGGAAAGAGTCCAAGATGGACCACCAAAGATATTCCTGAAATGGAAATGGACTGGACCCCTACAGTTGCAGCTGCCCGCGTCTCAGACAATTCTGAATGTAGGACCCAGCTCAGCTTGTTTGTAAACATCATACCTAAATATTTGTATGAAGATACCACCTCCACCGTCCTATTGACCAGGAGCCACTTCATTGGTTTGGAGTTTTCAGCCAAAAGGTATTATTTTTGTTTATTCCAAGTTCACCTTTAGTTTGTTCACCTCACAGTAACTGTTAAATCTATTCAGTTTCCTCTGTAGGCCTACTTGGCTCAAATATAAACTCGCTAGATCGTCTGCATAAAGTAAGCACGACACATGTCTACTCCCTATTTTCGACAAAAATGACTGAGTAGTTGCCAACACACCTGGGAGATCTGCAAGCATAAAGGAGAACAGCGTAGGGCCAAGACACAGCCCTGTCTTAGTCTTTTCCCTAAAGATGTTCTTTTTAAAAGGGCCACGTCCAAGTCAAGCTCCACTTGGGCCTAATTCTGAGAGTGTAGTTCCTGCAAGATTACCAATAAACTTAGGGGGATATCCTGCTGTTGTAATTTAGCCCAGAGTATGCTGAGATCTACCAAATCAAAAGTAGAGCTAAAAACAACAGAACAAGATTCCCGTTTTCTTCGCCTTTTGCCCCAGGGCTCAAAAGCTGAAGTAATGGTCAATCGTTGAATGCCCACGCTAGAAACCCCATTATCCCAATGGGACTATTTCATTGCACTCAATCCAGTTCTTTAATGAGCTGACAATAACCTTGGAGTATAATTTTGCACCAACATCTAGCACGCTCGTCAAGTGGCAAATACCAGGTGCATCCATATACCCTTTTTTTATGAATCGGTTTAATTACTGCACCCTTCCAGCTGGACGGGAATATACCTGACTTAGTTATGGCTATAAAAACCTTTGAAAAGAAAGATGCCCACCACATAGGACTAGTCTTAATCACAATTTCCGGAAGATTTTCCGGACCAGCTTCTTTGGTTACGTTTAGGGAGGTTATCAATTTAGCTATAGATTGACCAGAAAAAGACTCCAATGCCTCCTCCCCGAATTTTGGCCAATTATCCCTCACAGTTTCATCCCTGGCCTTATTAATATTGCTTAAAAATGTTACTCAAACAGTTTCAGGAACCGCACACCTTACCGGGAAAATTGCATTGCTACACCCCCTCTGGACTAACTGCCAGAATTTTCACATATCCTTATCCTGGAGGGTGCTAACCATCAGGTCCCAATTTGACTGATGCATGGCCTGCTTGTTAGTCCTAATTAGTGCCCCATACTCCCTTATTTTTTACAATTATAGGCCTCAATCCTATTTGTGGGATCCAAGGAGTGCCTGGCCCTTCCTACTTTCCTTAACACCTTCCTAGCCAGTAAGCACTCCTTGTCAAACCACAGCTGTTTAGAAGACCAACAGGGATTATCCTTTTTAGCCTCCTTATTACATGAATGTACTAATGGCATCAAAAGGTTACCCACCTCAGGAAAGGTTTTGGAATACCATTCCAGGATTGTTAAGCCTGTGTCCCCACCAACCTCCAACTCATTAAGGATTTGGTATTGTCTCAACTGGGCCATATACCTTTTATCTATTCTTGTAGTTAAGCAATTAGGAAAAGCCACTTCCGTCGGGATCACCCGCTACGTAGGTGTCATAGCTGTGGCTATGGCCATTTTTAAGCTCCAGTGATCACTGTCCCTAATTCTTAACACTTCCAACTGTGTGCAGAAGTCAAAGAACCACTCCTGTATGAACATATAATCTATTGTACAATGCTGGTTCCCATGCGAAAACGTTTGCGCTGCTGGTGTGTCCCCCTTAAAACGTCCATTAGGCAGACTAATTCCAACGCAGAGTGGAATTTTGTAAATTTCCCTTTTAACTTGATTGGAGTACACTCTGCACTGGGGATTCCATAACTCGGTCAACCCCATCAGACCCCTCTGAAACACTTCCCACATCTCCTTCCAGTACTTGTCCTGATTTATGTAGACATTAGCAACTATTAAACACAGCAGTCATATAAATCCAGAAAACAAGCCACAAGCCACTCACTACTTGTCTGGATAATTCTAGCTCCTTTTCTGCATTTAGTTGATAATGTCATTAGGCCAGCTCTTACCCACCCAGGGACCATTTTAATTCCTCCTTTTCCAAACTGCATAAACCCACTCAAATGAATTGGATCACCTGGCAGCCACGTCTCCTGGGAGCAATTTTACTAATTCTCCTTCCATATTTGTGTAAGATCTGCCGTTCTTATTAAGTTCTCCAACCGGTGAACATTCCAGGGTATATTACCTCCAGGCTGGCGGGTGCAGCAACTACCTATTCCACCTGTCACCGCCCCCCCAAGATAAAACACTCTCCCTAGCACTGCTTAGACGTGCAAACCTATTGCGAAGTGGGACAGGGTCTATCACTCCCTCTCTTGGGTGGTTCAGAATGGTTACTTTTAAGGTGCCTCAATTATAAGTCCAGCACACAGGATCGGGACAGGATTACCTCCCCTCCAATTACCAAATGTAATTGCTCCCAATTCAGGCCAGCATGATTTACCAGAAGGGACTATTCTAGATGAGGAGATTCTACCTCAATTACAGGCACAATTCTTAGGCCGATTATATTGAGCCCATCACTAGCCTCTATTACCAGGTCCACAAAAAAGTGTGGAGCTAAAATTAACTTTTGTGACTTCTCTACCCTCTTTGGATTGAAAGAAGGCTACATACTCTATATCCCTTGACGTAACCTCCTCCAGAACTTTACAGAATGAGAATGGCCTTGATAAACTTGATCTGTTTAAAGGCTTCCATTTATTTGCTTTTTTCCCTTTTCGGGTCACTCCCGAGTACACATATTTTACCATGGGTTCACTACAGAAGGTCTTGGGCTAAACCTACATCTAGTTGTCTATAAGCAGGCATTCCTTGGCCCTCGGACCGCTTGAGACTTCCTACAGTCTGCAGGGGGAGCTTAGTTTCAATAGTGCTTTGCATGGTGTAACCTCTACCCTTGGGCCTGAAATCAACCTGACAATGAGAAAAACCCTCCTTTACCTTACCTTTAACTCTTTTAATTACTCCCTTCTTCCCCAAGTCTGCCGTTCAATTCACTCGCTGGCTCTTTATAGGGTGTAGCGGTTATGCATGGGCTTCAGCTGTCATCTGCTTCTGAGTGGGGGTTCTTAGCTTTGTACCCAAACTCCTTCCTTACCTCGCATTTAAATGACCCAAGCGCCAACTCGTGCTACACCCATGATTTAGTCTCCTCACCAACATTGGCCTTCTAGATACATATCCAGTCGAACTTCCCTGTTCCCCTCCTTGTGCCAGAGGCTCCTGCCAGCGGGGGCATACAGGAATTAATAGATATCACAATAAAATCTAATCAAACGAAATGTGGGCTACAGTTACTTTCCTGAGAGACTAGAAGTATTCTGTTATCCTTAGATCATTGTACAGTGCCATTAAACAGATCTGATACAGACAACAAAATTGTCCCAACAGAGGATATCAAATAAAGAAACAAATTCCCACAGAGAATACACACGTAATTACAGGGAGAGAGAGAAAATAAAAAATACAACAGAGGCAAGTTATAAGCAAACAAATCAAAATTGTATTAAAGATTGGCAATATATACACACATTTCCAAAGGTAATGCTTGCTCAAAAAAAGTGCAAAAAGGGAAGGAAAAAGTGCAACATTTCAACCCTATCCTTACTTCTCCTGATAAAGACCCACGGATAGGGTTATGAATGACTTATCTTTGGGTTGAAACGTCGACAACCTCAGTAGCTTAGCCTTGACTGAACGAGCAAACCTAATAGAGGAAGTGGATTGATTCAAGTACCCACCTCTACTTCATGGATGTTAATTTGGCTACTTACCTTGAATACAGAGAGGCTATATGCAGATGCCTGCATGCACTGTTAATTTTACTTTAGTTTTTATTGTTTAGAAATTCTCAGACACCCATCACTTTTCCATGAGTACTTTTTCTAGCATCTTTTGCAAATAGTGGAGCAACCATTACATTTTCAACTATGTTTATATATTACCAATCTTTAATAAACTTTGATTTGTTTGTATATGTTTTGGCTCTGCTTTTGTATTTTTTCCACTTTCTCTCTCCCCTTCTTTATTTTGATCACTTGCAGGATCAAGATACTATAATTTAGATTGTACTCTCGGTGGGAATTTGTTTCTCTCTTTTGTTTTCTCAGTTAAGACCATTTTGATTATAGTGTCGCATTGTACCCAGGTCCTTCCCTCTTTTTGGGTGATCTCATTATTTTGTAATGTTGACCAGATTTGGTCTCCAAAACTCAAGGGACAGCTCCCATGAGTCCTGCTCTTAATGAACTGCAAGTTTAGATTTACTTGTTAGATGATTCAGCAGCAGCAGTGTCCCTTGAAATGTTACCCCATAACTGCTGGCACCTTCTTGGGACTTCTGAGTATTCAGTGGTGGGGTGGCTTAGGATCTATGTTATGCTTTAATTTTGCCACAATAACATAAAACACAAAATGCTGCTCATTTGCATGAAGACCAACCTATTGCTCTCAAAGACCCCAAAACAGAACCTCACATGAAACCCTTGAGTAGATACACAAGTCAAGTCAAGTCAAGAATGCTTTATTCGGTTGCTTCATAAAACAATCATAAAAGCACAAAGAAAAGAAAATACATCATTAAATGATTTCCATTTTAAAAAGAGGAATGTACTTATCGTATCAAGTTAGAAAGTGCAACAATTAATCTATAATAAAAAATATCTATACATAGAATAACATAAAAAATATCATCTTGATAATTTTATATAGACAAAGTGCCTAGTACATTATTGAGTTAAAAAATTATTACATTCACCTATATTATATCCAGAATAAAGCTCTAAATAATCATAGAATTCCTCTGTCTCAAGACTTTCTTTAAGTAAGTCACTATATTAAATGTGCTGTGTACATCTTCAAGCTGCTGTAATACAAGTAGGGCGGGTCTGCATTGTCGAAGCTCAATCATTTTTAAAACGGGTACCAGGTAGAATCTCCTTAAAAAGGTATAAAATTTACAAAACAGTATGACATGGATGGTAGATTGGTTAGAACTATTGTCACAGGGGAATAGTTGGAGGTTTGAGGACCAGTCGTTCCTTTTAGGCAGGGTGACTAGTCTATGAAATACCTCCAATCTAAATCTTGTCAATAAAAATCTATCGTAAACTCCGGGTACAAAAGTTAAATAGGGTTGGATGTTAAAAGTAGTTAAAATCAATTGATTGTGGAGTACAGTAGGTATCAATATCTCTGATGACATTCGAATAGAATCCAACAAGAGTAGACCCTCCTTTCTCAATTCCTTCCTGGATATTTGCTGAATAGAGAAAGGGTTAGTGAAATAGTCAAGGTGCCCAAGGTCTTTTAAGAAATTTTTGACATATTTTATCCATGGAATTTTCAAAAACCCTTCCAATTTTAAAGCATCTGATAAGATTTCCGTTTAATTTTGCCTCTTCTTTGGTCCATAATCTGCGCCAGAGAAGTACAGGTTCAAGCTTTATTAAATCAGAAATGAAGGGTAGTCCCAACTCTGCATAACATATGCAGGATGAGGTACTATTCGGGAGTGATAAAATAGATCTTAAAAAATAATTTTCTATGCGTTGGATTGGGAGCAGGTCAGCAAACACCCAAATTCCTGCCCCGTGTAGATACACAAATAAGCACCTCCGAGACCTAAGCAATTTTAGTTCTGGCCTTTGAGACATCTTTAGAAGTCTCAACAGACTACTCTCCCCCCTCCCCCCAAATTACATTACATAATGTACATACATGCTGGATATATGCCGTGTCTGAGGGGCCTTTTTGTCAGCA
This sequence comes from Lissotriton helveticus, assembly GCF_964261635.1. Taxonomy (NCBI): domain Eukaryota; kingdom Metazoa; phylum Chordata; class Amphibia; order Caudata; family Salamandridae; genus Lissotriton; species Lissotriton helveticus. The sequence continues at coordinate 1,347,918,283 of NC_136057.1, read as the reverse complement.
TGCTTTACCAATTGTTCTGTTAAATTGTCATTCAGATTTTGCTTCCGCCCACCACAGCATGGGGCAAATGGGTCAGTCCACTTCATAAATTAGATGCCTTGACTTTGAGTGACAGCACAAAGCCTGCACACATTGTTCACATCAGCCTAAAAATAGTTCCCTTCTCTTCAGTTGCACAGCTCGTCCAAAGTGTTATGTTTTATTTCATATATTTTTTCTATTAAATGTAGCATACAAAATACAGTGAAAGCAATATTTATTTAGCCTGTGCTTCTTTTACAGGTTATGTACTAAAGTGTTCAAGTGATATTGTAAGATTGTAATATTAATAAAATGCAAGACCAAACTGAGGGGATTATTGTTTTAAAAAGATCACAAGCAAAACAGCAGTATCAGTGAATGTTTACTACATTTTAAACTGCTATTGCAGGCATAAAGCAGCTACATTTTGGTGACACCATATTTCCTTTATTTTCGGGCACCATATGCTTGCAAAAAAAGAAAAAAAGATTTTTATGAACCATTGCACTAGCTTACCAAGGCCAGACCCACCGGCTTTGACAATGCTGGTCTTGCTACTCAGTCCAAAAGATAAGGAATGTGCTGGCTTGTTTTACTCACAATCAAGAAAATATTTTTTAAATGAAAAATAAGGCTCAAGCGATACACAGGGTGCCACACAATCTTCCACCTGTATTGTGGAGATCAGTGACATCAGCAGCACATGAAAGCTGTCTGCTGTAGTTGCTACTTGAACAGTTGTTAGGTTTTAATGTGAAAAATTCTTCCCTTTGTGTACAGGATTTTTTAGCGGCAAAGTAAAACAGGCACTGGCAAAGCTAACAGATTTTGCCTATGTGAATTCTATTGGCTTTGTCAATTTTTTCCCATGCTGCGCAGCAGTAGAGGGGGCTTAAAGTAAAAAAAAACAAAAAAAAAAAAACTCGTACTCAGTCAACTCTAGCCACGTTCTAGCACTTTTTTTTTGTTTTACTTTGAATACAGCTTTCTGGTATTTTTAGAAAGAATGTGGTGACTGCAATGGTGTGTTGCTTGGGGGGGCAGCAGAGTATGACTATGCTGCAGGAAATAGCTGTGCTGCAGAGGATTATGTTGCTCTTCTGTTAAGACTGTATGATATAGCATATATAGCGGTCCTGCAATAGAAGATCTTTGTTATTACAGTGCATGAAGGGTTTGCTCAGTGTTTCAGGAAGCCTGTCTGCACAGACTAGCATGGTGTCTCTCCTAAAAAGTACTATGAGACCGTACTGTACCTCGGGCGCTTCGTGGTAACCGCGTCTCCTACGAACAACCATTTCACCGGCACTGACAGTAACACTATTGCCTCAGTCATAAGACTTTTCCATGACCACTGCTGGGCCACAACACTGGCAGCCCACAGCTGCCACAGAGAGAGGCGTCACTTCAGCCGAACTACAGCTGAACGGAATAAGGCAGGGACAGTGGCCATCTTGCTAAATCATCATTTGCAGAGCATTTAATGAAAATATTAACTCTATAATCAATTTAGCATCACTTTGTATAACCAATAACCATAATACAAATATTTATTTCATTTTATAGGTGTATGTATTTAAATACGGTCATATAAACTAGATTAAAACACATCAGTAATTTTAATTAAGGAATTGCGAAAAAGCGGACGAAGGCGGAAGACAGTTTTAAAGATCGTAGGGTGGGAGGATGACACAAGGGGGAAGGGGGGGGGGCACAGTACTGATACCATGGAGAGCGGGAGGACGGCAGGAGTGAAAGGGCAGAAAAGATAGAAGAGTACTTGCAGGAGCCTCCAGTGGAAGACCACTGCCCACCAGAGGCTGTACTTAGTCCAGGCTCCACAGCAGGCAAAGACTCAAAGCCAAGAAGGAAGACGGAGACAAGGAGGACACACTGACCAACAGGAAGAAAGGAAAACGAGAGTGATGTGGGTGCCAGCCAATGGTAACTAAAGGTAAGGATATGGGCAGGCTCCAGGCCCTCTTTATAATTTTTTTTGTTTTTAAATACATGAGATTTCACAAGCACAGAGCAAGAACTGTGCAGGCAAAACCTAACCAGCATTTACAATGCAACGGTTTCGCCTTTGTAAAAGTTAGAGCTATTGGCATTGTAAATGACAAATTTTTTATTTATATGTTGGTTTTGAAAACATAATTAAATGGCATTGTCATTTACAATGCCAATAGCTGGAAACAATTGTTTGTTAAGTCAGAGCAGGTGTGAATGACTCGCCCTGCCCAGGTATTTCCTCTATGTCTGTGTACGTTATACACGCGGCACTACAATTACCAGAATGCAGTGGGAATGGACAGTTCACACCTGTTGTGGTAAAAGGCTTCGGAGAGTGAAAACCCGACCCTGCTCCTGAAAAGCATTCAACAGCTCAGGGAGCGTGAGACCACATCTCAGGGAAAGTGTGGACTCAGCCCCCAAACAAGTGTCACCCACGTCCCAGAGAGAGTGTGAGACCCTTGCCAAGCAAGGCCGCGACCTTAGTACTGGGAGGGTGAGAAGCGAGCACTAGAACAGAAGTGACCACCTAGGGCAGTGTTCTTCAATCTGTGGGGCGCGCCCCCCTGGGGGGGGCGCGACACCTTCCCAGGGGGGGGCGCGTCCTCCACTGCAATCTGCCCTTGTTCCCTCCGTGCAAATCTTCTTAGAGGACCCCAGTATGGGGGAGGGAGGGGAGATCGATGGGGCAGGAGGTGCCCGTCCTTTTGTCTGGGTAACTCTCCCAGGAGGGGGTTAAGTCACGGAGCTGTTAGCTTCAGCTAAAGTGTGAGGCAAGGAGTCTCCTCTGCTAAAAACGAAAGCAAATAAACAGACACGCTTTCAGTTTTAGCAGAGGAGACCCCTCGCCTCCCACTGCAGCTGAAGCATTTCAGCTCTTTGAATTAACCCCCTCCTGGGAGAGTTAGCTCACAGAACGGAGACAAAGTTTCCAGAGTTCGAGTCTCGGCATTGAAGTTGAACAGCCTGTGATTCTGGGCAAATCACTTAATCCCCCGTGCCTAACAAAGAAAATGAATATGTCCTCATGTAATGCAACTGTTGCTATGTAAAGCGCTCTGATACCTGATTCAGGTCAAGTTCGCGCTATGTAAAACTCAGTAAAAAAACTAAAAGTAGGCTCTGGCCCAAGGCCCCAGCCTTTCAAAGGGGGTGGGAGTGTGTGTGGGGGGGAGGGGACCTTGAATCATTTTAAAACACAATGTTGTAAATAGCGTTTTTCAATCATTCATTTTCAATGTGTATAAGTCTATTACATACATTTTGCAGACAAAATGTGTTTATGCATCATGCGACATCCATATAAAAAGTTTATTTTAGATCAATACATGACCTCACATATGAGAAATAGAAGGGTGTGACAGATTATTTGCAGTAATATTAGTGAATTGCTGTTGTTACATACTGAAAACACACACCACTATCCCGGAATATCCGATGTACACACATTTAGTATTTGACCAAAGAAGGCATGAAAGAGCTGAGACTAGATCATAAAATCAAAGCTGGTCTGAACAGGGGCCCCAAAAATACATTTGGCCCACAGGCCACAAAATCCTTAAAACGCCTCTGAAAGTTTATTTTAAAATTACAGAGGCAGGCGCGCAAAATGCCAGTCAGCCATGTGTTTAAACAGCTTGCAAATTGCTAAATATAGTTATAAATAAGTATGTATTCATTTGTAATGTTAACGAGCTCCCGGTCCCCCCTCTTTTTGTTGATTCATTTGTAATGTGACTTTTTTATCTTTGCTCCCTTTTATCATCAGTCATTAATCATTCAGGCAGCCCTAGAAAACAAGTGGTGTTTTGAGCTGTGTAATAAGCCTCTGTCATTTCACCACACCCACCCACTCACAAACCTGCAGTTTACTAAACACTCTTATTGTTTTGAATGGTATTCGCTGAATATGCCCGGAATGTGCGCGTGGCGGTCGAGTCCAGAAATTTCTGTCAGGTGGTGGGGGGGCCCAACATCTAAAAAAATTCAGCTGGGGGGGCTCAACCTACAAAAGTTTGAAGACCTCTGACCTAGGGATTGTGAGACCCCCAACCCCCCTATCTGCGGCGTGGACGCAGCCCGAACAAGTGTCAACCTCGTCCCCGAGAGAGTGTGAGACCCCAGTCAAGCAAGGCCTCGACCTTAGCACTGGGGGGGGGTGAGAAGTGAGCACTAGAACAGGACTGGCCACCTAGGGAGAGGGAGACCCCCATCTGGAGAGGGTGAACGCAGCCCGAGCGAGAGACCCTCCAGCCCTGAGAGAGACTTTAGCGATGAGAACGTGAGACTGTTAGTCCCAGGGGAGTCCCGGAAGCTCATTTAAGGTGAGACCCGCACCATGGAAACGGCGTGGGCCCAGCCCTGAGGGAGGAAGACTATAGCCTCGGCGTTACATTACCACTGCAACTATAGCTACAGGCAGCCCTTAATTTGAGCCGGGCACGTAATCAACTCCTGCGCTTTTCATGAGCATCAGTTGAGGACACATTCATTTGTGGGAGGCGCTGGAAGATAAAGTGATTTGCCCAGAATAATAGGACATTGAGTCGAAGCCAAGACTCGAACCTGGTTCCCCAGCTGAGCAGCTCTGGCCTTTACGCTACATCCTCTACCAACTTTTATGGTTAATCGTTGATTCTGTTTTAGGCAGCACTAACAATTGAAATGGGCTGGTGTAAGCTGCCTCCTGGCGAGAGCCCTGGCACTTATGGGTTACAGTCGATTACCCACTTACTACAGGGGTGACCGCGCCAGCTCGCCGAGGTGATGGAAGCAGACAGATGTGAGGGTGCACGAGTCACAGCTGCTGCAGTGCTTGGAACTTCAGTGTTAGGAGGCGCTTTTCGCCTCTGACAGAGCGAGGAAAAGTAGCCGGGTCTGCAAAACAAAGCTATATAGACACACGGGCGCGAGGGCACACGTAGGAGTACGTCATAACCTGTAAGTCAATTTCGGACGTCTGGAACACACAGCTGCTTGTAAAACCCAAGGGGGGGGTGTTGAAAGGTAAACCGGGAGCTGAGAGTGAAGCGAAATCTGGAGTCGGTGGAAAGGAAGGGGTCAAATGGAAGGTGGACGAATACAGGAGTAAAGTGGGTGATGGGCGCATGAAGGGGTAAAGTGGGACATGGGTTAAAGTGGGAGTTTGAAGTAGGAAGGGGTAAAATGGAAGGTGGACGAATACAGGAGTAAAGTGGGTGATGGACGAATGAAGGGGTAAAATGGAAGGTAGGCGAATACAGGAGTCAAGTGCGTGATGGACGTATCAAGGGCTACAAAGGGAGCAGGGGGGAAGAAGGGTAAAAAATGACGGCGTGACTTTACAACAACTAACAGGAAAAAACGAGCACCTACGGGCACACGGACAGCAGGAGTGGGGGCGGGAACGGACAACGGGAGGGGATGCGGGAACGGGCACACGGACAGCGGGGGCGGAGGGGGCAGGAACGGGCACACGGACAGCGGGACATCGCGCAACCTACCCCTGCAAACAACACTTCCAAAATGGCAAAAACAAAGCTTAAAAAAAATTAAAAAAAACACTGCCCACCGCCCCATGACGTGGGCAAAAGCCTGAAATTCTCGGGAACGCCCACGAATCTGCTCCGGCATTGACGACAGATCTCTGTTCCAATGGCTAGCCTCCATTTATGGAGCTAGCCAATGGAACAGAGGGGCGGGACAACACACACATACTGTAGACATAAGATTTCGCCTGCGCGAAAAGCTGCGCAGTGCGCAGCTTTCGACAGGCGAAACCTAAAAATGGGTGATCTGTGGTTTGAACATTAAAAAAACATGTTTCCGTTGTACCCATTTAAAAAAACGTTACGAAAGAGAATTTGATTTCCCCCCCCACTTAGGGCCTAATCACGAGGGACCCATCAAATACGCATTCATACTGTGCCCCTGCTAATTTCAATTAGTATGAAGTGCACAAATTACCAGGTGCACATGATTCAGAGATTCACACCTCAGGCTGGGGAATAATACACAAATGGCGCACGTTATTGTCCGCTCCAAGAGGCGTAACTTGATGCCCCAATTTGCAGCAGGACTCCCTAGAGCAGGAAATACTGCCAATATTCATCTACAATGTAATCCCCTTTTAGGTGAAATGGGTGCACCCAAATCTAGATTGCAGGCTTCATTGTGATTAGGACCTTAGAACTTCTTTTCAGTCCAAGCTTTCAAAAATAGAGAGTAAAATCCTCCCATCTCAAAACCCTATCTGGTGCCTTGTGTTGAACTGAATTGAAATATTTATTGCACAATTACCTTAAAGCATTCCAAAAAGATATCAATACATTTGCGACATAACTGAGATAGACATCAAACATTTCTAATTCTTATTTAAAGCAGAAATGAGCTGATTCTGTTCAATTGGTGTCTTGCAGTTAACACCACAAAATGCCCAATGGATCAAAGTATGGTCCATGGCTCTTGTACCACTCCACGCTGACCCCTCTTACAGAATCCAAAGTTCCCCCTTATTAGGCAGCCCAAAATGTCACCTCATACAGGCCACAAAACGACAGTCAGACGTAACTAATAAGCCCCTTACAAAAATACGCCGTAAGGCCCCCAAAATAAGACAGTAAGCTACCACTTAAGACTCCAGCCCCAAAAATGCACATAAAATTCCCCTAAAAACGCTCATAAAGACCCCGAACAAACCCATTAGATCACAAAATAACTCTGTACCACTAACCGATGATGGGGAAGTCAGTTGTAGCGAGTGTGCCTGTGAAAGTGAATGGAGAATTAACGAATTTTGCAGGGTGAATTGGCTTTAAAAATAAAGGTGACTGTACTGAAACCTACTGGGGCGTTGTGTTTGTTAGGAGTGTGAATGTAGGTGTAAAAAGGGACACACCAGTCAAATGAGGGCAAATTGGCTATAAGCACCACGTTACACCAAAATGCCCTTGCATGTAGTTCCAAAATGCTTCTCAAACAAGACCCTGAAATAATCTCTTCAAAACATCCCACCAAGACCACCATACAGAGCCCTCAGATACTCTAAGGGGGTTGGGAGCCCAAACATCCAACCAATTAGGAACTACAGGACCATTGCTAGTTGGCCTGATATCGCAATGAGGGAACGGATATCAAGACATGGAAGACCCTAACTGTGAGGTCCAGTGTGTGGTTCAGGTTACAGATAGCACTGTGCACAGAAAACATGTTTAGAGTCATTGTAGCATGATAAGGAGTTCATGCATGACGCATATAACAAAGGGAACTTATCTCAGGAGATGTGGGACCCCCAGATATCAAGATCGTACGAGCACTCAGATATTATGTTAGGGGATTTCAGACATCATGACAGGGAGACCTCCAAAATCATGACAGGGAGCCCTCAGATATCACAACAAAAGGATCCTCAGATATCACGCGATCAAACACTGTGACTAGGAGCTTTCAGATATCTCAACAGAGGAACCCACACAGCATAAAAATCGGGCCCCTGAGCTCTGAGGACGGGAGTAAAGGGCTCACATATGATGATGTGTAGACAAGTATAACAAGGGGGCTCTCCCGTATCATGACCTGGAACTCAGAAATCCTAAAGAGAGCCCTCAAACAGTATGACAGTAGGAGGGTGTTGTAATTACGCTCATACACTCCAGTAAATTCCATAGTCTTTAAACAACCCCATGAAAAACAGGCATCCTTATCTCCTCTACCACTCTAAACCTACTGCCCCAAATCATTCCCATTTCAAAGCATACATTCTGCATATAATCTACTACAAACTTACAATATCTTTAGGTAGAACTATAAAGAGACTTTAAGGGGTATGAATTAACCCAAAGACTATATGGGGCTCTCAGATATTCTGATATCCTCACAAGGGACATGTTACATATTTTAATATAACAGGGAGATGAGAAAGACTTTTAGACACAATAAACAGTCGGGAAGCTGAAGCTCGGGACGGAGCTATCAACAGTATGACCTACTCGGTCTGGATTCGGAGCTCGTTGGAACTGATGGAGCATAGACGTTACCTGGCATCTATCTTTACCAATTCCTACCGGAAAAATCATTTACAACACTTTTTACTGGATGAGACATGTTAACCTATTTAGTCGAAAACATGAGTTCACATACTGCATCATAAAAGCATGCAGAGTTTTAGACAATGGTGATACAAAAATGTAAACAAAGTGAGAAAAATAAGATGTTCATGCTAATGCATTTGCGTGTTGTAAGAAAGATGAAAAATAAAAATAATAGAGAGTTTTCGTGAATAACAATTTTCAAATGAGCATTAAAATGAACGCATAGTAGTACTAGAGAAATGTAGAAAATGCTTTCTACAAAGAAAACTGACATACAATGATCATGGGCTTCTTATAACACATGAAAAATAATAAATGCACTGAAAAGTGTCACATTGAAAATTATGCTTGAATGGTGCCAATAATGACTATAAATAAAAAAAAAATAGTAGTGCTTAATACGGACATGTATTTCATGAAGACAAATATAACTGAATTAACGAAGAAAATTAAATGCAATTGCAAAAGTATGATCTTCAATAATATTAACAAGACAGTGGTTCAACTATTTTTCCATGTAGGCCTCAAAGCTTTCTTTTCCTAATGTAAAATCATGTGAGGCAGTCACCTTAGCCCTATGAGAACTTTCTGTATTTTTTTAAAAATCTTTTTATTAATGCACATAAAAGAAATCATAAAACACATACATTAAATACACTGGGTGACATCTCACACGCATAACATATACATACGTCCTCCTGATCAAAAAATACAGCAGAATTAACAACATATGGATTCAGGGGTCCTCCGACATTACTGGATCATCCGGTTCAGCGGGAGGAGCGCATATATCACCCCTATATGTATTCCAGGGCCCCCAGATCTTGCCCCATTTCTTGGGTCTCCCCCTGGCCACATACACCGCCTGTTCTCTAAACATGCACCAATCCAAGTCTTCCATCCATTTCCCAACAGTAGGCGGCTGATTCGCCCCCCACAATTGAGCGATATTACGCTTGGCAATACCGCATGCCAACGTGGCCCACACCTTCCCATGGGACGAGAGGTCAGTTGGGTCCTAAACATTCAGGAGGCACCGCCGTGCCTCCAGCTCAAAGCTCACTCCCCATACCTCACGTACCTTGGCGTGAATAGCAGACCAGTACCCCCGAATGAGAGCACAATCCCAAAACATATGAAAGAATCCTCTCTTGCACGCATCACTTGCAGCCAAACCCATTCTCACCATCCGTGGGCCAGTCACATAGCAGCAGCGGAGGGTCTTCAATTGAACCAGACGGAGCCTCATTTGAATTGCAACGACCCTCGGAGAGGCCACGGCATCCCTCCAGTCCTCATCATCTAGGATCAGAGCATCAGCTGTCCCCTGTTCTCTAAGTACCATAAGAGGATCCTCAGTGTGATTAACTCCTTTTTTATAAATCAAGGAGATCGTCTTCGTGGGAAGATGACCATCCAACACTCGATCCTCCAACGGGGAAGCCTCTGGGAGCGTCGTTTCCCGGGGAATACTAGCAAGCAGCGCATGCCTGATCTGGAGGTAATGAAACTTCTCACTCCCTTGCAATTGATATCGTTCCTGCAAAGTTTCAAACGGGAGGATGCCATCCCTACCCCAGAGATCTCCTCCCCCGGAAATCCCTTTGAGGTCCCATTTGTCAAAGCCCTTGGACTTCCATAAGCTGCCCAGGCGTTCAGAATTCCAAAGAGGTGTAGCCAGTGTGATCTTCCCCTCCCATTTAAGGGAGCGGTTCGCCTCGTGCCAGACCTGAACAGCGACCCCCGCTGGCCCCACCAGGGGAAAACGTCCACGCCTCGCGTATAGTGCCCTAGTAAATTCCCCCCAGGAACCTGACCGCGGTCCATGACATATCCGGGATCCAACGGCGAGCCATAAAATGGCCGGAATAACCGCCGCCAATTGTGACGCCCAATAATATTTACGGATATTAGGCAGGCCGATCCCCCGTCATACCACGGCAGCATCAATTTCGCGAACGCAATTCTAGGCCTGCCGTCCCAAAGAAGCTGTCTCTGGAGAGACTCAACCTCTCTGAAATACGACGGAGGAATCGGGTCCATGGAGTTCTGGGGCGCGTATAGGAAACGAGGAAGAGCCATCATTTTTAACAGAACGGCACGACCAAAAAGAGAGAGCTGAAGCGATTTCCAACGAGCCACATCGCGTCTAAGTCGGACCAGGGGCGGCAACAGGTTATTGGAGTATCTGCTCTGAGGGTCCAAGGATATAAAAATACCAAGATATTTGAATTCCTCCGTTTCCAGTTTAACCGGGCAACTCGGAGGAACCTCCGGGGGATCGCCACTCAAAACAAAAAGACCGACTTCTTCCAGTTAATGGCGAAGCCTGAGTATCTTCCAAACACCCCCAAAACGTCTAAAAACGCAATAAGCGAAGTCCGAGGAGAGGTCAGATACAACAAAATATCATCCGCATAAAGCGATATCTTGCCCTCCCAGTCGAGTGTCCATCAGAGCCCCCTAATTGACCTGTCCCAACGGACCCAAGCCGCGAGCGGCTCGAGCGCCAACGCAAATAACAGCGGGGAAAGAGGACATCCCTGTCTGGTGCCCCTCCCCAACTCAAAGTTAGCCGATCTATGGTTATTGACAACTACTCGGGCCAGCGGACAGGAGTATAAAAGGCGGACCCAAGAAACAAACTCCGAGCCTATGCCCATCATGCCCAGAACGGCAAAAAGATAGGGCCATTCCACTCTATCAAATGCCATGGTGGCATCCAAGGATAACAAAATCGTTGGCTCGTGTATTTGTGATGCCCCTCCAAGAACCCCATGCAGCCTGCACAAATTAAGAGACGTATTCCGGCGGGGCATAAAACCTGACTGATCTGGGTGAACCAGTGTCGTAATGACCTTTACCAGGTGAGTCGCCAACAGTTTTGCCAAGACTTTTGGTTCGGCATTTAACAAGGAGATCAGGCGGTAGGAGGAACACTCGGTCTTCGGCTTACCTTCCTTATGCAAGACTATGATGTTTGCAACCCGCTGATCATACGGAAGCAGACCCCTCTCCCTACTCTCCACAAACATGTCCCTGACAAAAGGAGCCAACTTATTCGCGTTTACTTTGTAGAGCTCAACAGGGAGCCCATTAGGGCCAGATGCCTTACCAGAACGAACCCCTCTCATCACCTGCGCCACTTCATCATTTGTAAGGGGAGAGTCAAGGAACTCCCGGTCCTCATCCGAGAGAGTGGGCATCGGGATGTCGCGGATCAAGTCCGAATTCTCGGACTCCGGGTATTTACATTCAGCCGCATACACCTCCTAATAATAGCCAGCAAACGCATGAACAATCTCCTGCGGGTTCGTAATTTTATCTGATCCAGCGGGCTGTAGCACCGGAACCAACCACGACGCCCACTACCCTCTCTCCAACCAGGCAATCAGCTTCCCGGCCTTGTCCCCTTGTTCGTACACCCTACTCTGTGTATCTGACAGTTGTGACTTAGCGTTATCTCGGGCCAGGCTCCGGTACTCATCCTTAAGGAGGCTCAGACGATGTAGCCCCTCTGGCGTGGAAGCACGCAACACCTCCCGCTCTAGCGCAAACAACTCTGATTCCACCCTGTCAATCTCAGCGCGCTCCTCCTTCTTCTTACTGGAAATATACGATAGCAGTTCCCCTCTAAGGACAGTTTTATATGCTTCCCATAGGGAACACTTGGAGTCCACCGAGTCTACGTTCTCTCGAAAATATCTGTCAGACACACGCACAATCTCCTTTTTTGCCACTGGGTCGCGGAACCTCCAAGCGCTGATAGGTGCAACCCGGGCCACATCACGCCCGCCAAGGTCTAAACTGATGCAAATAGGTGAGTGATCCGATACCCCCCTAACCAAGTGTCGCACCTCCTGAAGCCACGCAGCCTGAGCCACAGGCACCAGTACGTAATCTATCCTGGAAAGGGACTTGTGTGCCACCGAGACGTGCGTGTATTGAGAATCACGGGGGTTCCTAAGCCTCCACCCATCAACCAGACCAGTAGTGTCCACAAAATCAGCCAACCACCTCCGGGACGGCAACAACTCCCGAGCCGGGCATCTATCAACATACCCATCAATTACTGCGTTGAAGTCACCACCAACAATCAACACCCCAACAGGCAACGTCAAAAAGATCTTGCACAGATCGTGAAATGTATCAGTCTGAAGGGCCGGAGGGACATAAACAGACAGAAAAGTTACAATTCTCCCCTCCCACAAGCCCGAAATGCCAGCATATCTACCCCTATTATCAGTCCATGTGGCCTGTATGGCCAGCGGGAAGGAGTTTTTAATCAAAATCCCGACCTCTCTCGACCCAGTCGTAAAACCAGCATGTGCAGCCAACTTATAGCCCCCTCTGTGGAGAGCCATGCATCTCTTTCCCATAAGGTGAGTTTCCTGCAATAACACCACATCTGGGGAGTGTCTCCGGATCAATTGGCCAACCATACCCCTCTTAATCTTGTCCCCCAATCCATTCACATTCCAACTCAATACGGAGATCCCCACCATCCCTTTAACGGAGGACATAGCCATTCCAAGAAAGAACAGGACAGCATGTTGACACCCAGTGTAAAAAAAAATTCATACAATAAAACAAAATACAATGAAACGCAAATCCACCCACAGCGTGTACTTCACTAGAGTGCGACTGTGGAGGGCGGGAAAGATAGGCTCCCCTGAGTGTCTCCGATATGGGACACATGAGGGTACGCTTTTACACACAGTCTGGGATTGTCCTGCGCTGCGTAGATTTTGGAGGGGTGTGTTCTCCTGTTTGTCAGAGGTGTTGGCCTGGGAGCTTCTGGTGAGGTAACAGGGACCCCCTGAAAGGGATAAATTTCCTGGGTCAGGGTTAAGCAAACATATGCAAAGGTAAAAGCCCAGGCCAAAAATATAAAGTCTGACAAAAACAGGAAAAAGGACACACCATAAGGAGAAGAAGGACTCAAGGAGAAAAATTATATGATAAAGTACAAAATTTAATTACATTAATAAAAAATTGAAATGAATATATTCATTGATACACATAATCATAAAATGAAGGATAAAAAAGTGATTTTCATAAAGTAAGTTATTCCTACTAAGAAATATGCATAGGTCACAAGGAAGTTATTAACATAATGATAATGCCCAGACAATCTTGAGGATGCTGATTTCTATCAGGCCTGGGAGCTTCCGTACACACCGAGACTGGCATTGTTGCATGTGCTGGAGAATGTTGGGGGCAATAGGTATGAGCGCCACCTGCTTCTGCTGGGCCTCACGCTGGCGAAGAGGGATATAGCCAGGGCTTGGAAGGTGGCTCAGGCTCCGCCGCTGGCTGCCTGGCGTTCTGGGATGGACTTCTGCATGGGACTTGAGCTGCCAATAATTCTTGCTAGGGGATGCCCCCGTAAACATTTTAAAATTTGGAAACTATGGGCGGACTATAGGGGATTGGAGCTGGACCCGCCGCCAGACGAGGCATCCACTGTACCTCTTTGAATTGGGATGATGATAGTAATCTGTGGGGTGCTGGACAGACTCAGTGTGCTATTTTGGCTATGTAACTACTCTGTTGGGACGGCATAAACGCAATCGGGGGGTGGTGGGGTTGGGGGTTGTTTGTTGGTATAAAAGTCTACGGCCTTATTGTATTTCCATTGATGTGTGCTGCAGTCTCTGGGTTACGGAGCTATGCGAAATCTGTGACCTGTGACAAATAAAATCTGTTTTCAAAAAAAGAAATAGACAACAGGAGTATAAACCGTAGACCAGATTGAGATCTGGGTGTACATGTGTAAAGAGCAGCAATATCTCAATTGGATTTACTTCTAGTAACAGAAACGTTTGTATGTACAGTACATTACATAAGATCTGAACAAAGAAGAAAGAGAGACTCGGATTTTTAGTTGATTTGGAAGTGCATATAGCATCATATATTTAAAGACATATTTACGCAAAAACAGTCAAAAAGCAGTTTATGGTATCAGCACTAGAGGCATATAATGCATTTGGCAACCCAAGGAGGCTTTGTGAGCTACGTGATAGTGAGACAAACAGTGACGGCTTAAGTGACATGTGGGTGAAAAACAGCAAAGGACGCAAAATAACGAAAAAGAAAAATACAATATATACAGAGTTGTTGGTTCCTCCTTAGTGAATGGGTATTTACAATTAGTTTGGGAACCAAAGGAAGTACTGCGCCATGAGTCGCACTATATTGTGGTCGACGGCGTTTCGATCCTAATGATTAAGGATCTTCATCAGGACCAGGTTGCCGATTGATGGTGGTGTGGGGCAGAGGTGCTAAGTAGATGAACGGGTCCCCGTTCTGATTCGGAATCTGAAGTGAGATGAATAGGGTCTTGATAGAGGCACAATAACGGAGCCCCGTTAAGGCCGAAAATTGCCACAATGTGGAGGTGGTCGACGGGGTGTGCGGCAGTAGGAGTCAATGAATGGACACGTCGGCAGAGTCGTGATAATTTTTTTTTCACCCACATGTCACTTACGCCGTCACTGTTTGTCTAACTATCACGTAGCGCACAAAGCCCCCTTGGGTTGCCAAATGCATTATATGCCTCTAGTGCCGATACAATAAACTGCTTTTTGACTGTTTTTGCGTAAATAGGTCTTTAAATATATGATGCTATATGCACTTCCAAATCAACTAAATATCCGAGTCTCTCTTTCTTCTTTGTTCAGATCTTTTGTAATGTCCTGTACATACAAATGTTTCTGTTACTAAAAGTAAATCCAATTGAGATATTGTTGCTCTTTACACTTACATCCCATGTAAACAATATACATTGACAATAAATCATTTATGTGTAAATCAATGTACAGAACACTACATATGGCTCTGAGGGTAACAAGATGTAGTAGCCGCTTGTCCTTCATAGATCACTGTGTAATATTACAAGGATTACAGTTTATAAACAGCAAATAATAAAAGGATCACTGTGTTAAAAGTTGTAACCCATTTACCCATTTAAATAAAATAATAAAAACCTAACATCTGTGTGTTACGTAATGTGCTTTGCATGAGACATATTAACCCTCTATGCTACTTTGATTAAAAACCGAGAATAGACAAAAAACAGGTATCTCCAGTAAATAAATTACCCTCCAAAGTTATCTTACCATTATTAACATTCCCTGAGATTTAGTTGGCATACAAAGATCTCTGCAGCAGGTGTTAACCCAAAAAGATATTTTAAAATGGAGACTTTGCAACCAATTAAAGCAAAAGAGATTTACTGTAATGTTTCTCCTTATTGCCAATTTCTTTGTGGCAGGGTTTTAAAAAATAAATGCTTAAGTTGAGGCCCAGATTTTGCTTCAGGGCTGGGTCCTTTTTTTGGCACAACTCCAAGGCAAAATCTAATTTGTTAAATATTGTAATGCGCTCAAATGTAATCATGATAGACCTGCTAAACATATGTGTGATGTCTTAATATTGGACGTCACTTCTTGTGATGTCACTTCCTGTGATACCAGGTGTAATGTCACACACGGATGTCACGTGCCATGATGTCTCTTGCATACTGCCTAACTTAGTTTGTCCCTCCACTTCTTGTTTTAGGACTCGAGCCCTGCATAAAAGCATTCAAAATGCCCCCAAGCTAGACCCGCTTCTACAAGGGGCAGGAGGTCGGGTGTCTTACACCCATCGAGACAATAATTTAAATAAACAAGCACTGGCACTAACAATAGAGCTTGCCTATGTGAGAGCTATTGGCTTTGGCAAGGTTGTACACCAGTGTGGCTGCAGTTCAGCATGGCTAAACGTTAGTGGCGTTGGTTAGATTGGGGAAGATTGGCGTGAGTGGGGCTAAAGTGAGGTAGCATGGATTGGAGTGGGGTAGATTGGAGTGAAGTAATTTGGAATGAGGTAGGTTGGAGTAGGGTAGATTGAATAGGGGTAGATTGAGGTGAAGTGGGGTAGATTGGTGGTGTAGTGGCGTAGACAGGGGTGGAGAAGAATAAGATACATTAGAGGGGGTAGAGCTGAGTGCAATATATTGGGGTAGACTGGGGAAGAGTGTGGTGGATTGGGGTAGATGAAAGTGAATTGGTGTGGCTTAGAGTGGGGTAGATTGGATTGGAGTGGTGTAGAGAGGAGTAGGGTAGTTTGGAGTGGATTATAGTAGGGTAGAATGGAATGGAGTAGGGATAGTGGAAATTTGGAGTGGAATGGATTGGATGAGGTACATTAAAGTGGAGTCGTTTGGGGTAGGGTAGATTGGAGTAGGGTTGAATGGGTTAGACTGGACTTGAGTGGTGTGTGGTAGATTAGAGTGGGGTGGGTTAGATTGGGTAGAGTAGAATGGAGTGTGGCAGATTGGAGTGGGGTATATTGGAGTGAGGCAGAGTGGAGTTGGGTAGATTGGAGTTGAGTCAAGATTAGAATTGAGTGATATAGATTGGGGAAGAGTTTAGTAGGTTAGGGTACATTTGGTGGATTAGAGTAGGGAGATTGGAATGGAGTGGGGTAGATTGAAGGTGGATGATTGAAGTGGGGTAGTTTGGAGTGGGGTGGATTGGAGTTGGGTAGAGAGGGTGGGGTAGATTGGAGTGGGGGTAGAAAGGGTTAGATTGGAGTGGAGTAGATTTGAGGAGTGTGGTACATTGGAGTGGAGTGCGGATGACTGGGTGAATTGGAGTTTGGTAGAGTGGAGTGGGGTGAATAGGGAGGAGTTGGATAGATTACTGTGAAGTTTGGAGTTCAGTGGGGTAAATAGGACTAGGATAGATTGGAGTAGTGTGGAGTGGGTTGAATTGCGGTACATTAGAGTCGGAGGATTGGGGTAGTTTGGAATGGGGTGGGGTTGATTGGGGTAGAGTGGGGTGGGGTAGATTGGAGTGGTGTAGATTAAGGTGAGAGCGGTAGATTGAGTTAGAGTGGATTGGCATGAAGTAGACTAGATCATAGTGGGGTTGACTCGAGTGGAAAGGGGTAGAGTGGGGTAGATTGGGTGGAGTAGGTTGGGGTAGATTGTAGCGAAGTGGAGTGGGGTATATTGGGATACAGTGGTTTGGAGTGCGATGGAGTGGGGTAGATTGGAGCGTGGAAGAGTGGTGTCGAGTGAAATGTTGTGTTGCGGACTAAGTGCTGTGGAGTTTAGCCGCGTGCCGTACAGTGCCTTAGCATGGAACGGGCATAGAGTTGAGTGACATGCCATAGAGTGGCGTACAGTGGAAGGTAGTGGAGTGTCGTAGTAGAGCACTACTGCTAGAGACAACACATTGATGTGTGGAGTGGAGTGGCATGTTGTGTTGCGTCGTGGACCAAGTGCTGTGGAGTTTAACCGCGTGCCATACAATGCCTTAGAATGTAATGGGCATAGAGTTGAGTGGTATGCCATAGCATGGCGTCCAGTGGAAGGACATTGAATTGAGTGGCGCAGTACTACTGCTACAGACAACACATTTTCAATTGAAAGACCATTACATTTGCACAGAAATATGGTTTTACTGCACACAAATGATCATTTATGCAAATGTCATCACCCAGTGTGCTGATGTGTTTTGATCGTATTCAAACATTTGTTTCCACTACACTTCAGAATTACAAAACAAAATGCTTCATTTGTACTAATTCAGATATATTCTGAAGCATCAGCACAGTTCATTATTTTGTTGCTGTTGTGTGGTAGATAAAAAAAACACAGAATCCTACAACCTCTCCCCTTACACGGAAACCCAGCAGAACTGTCACAAGTTCTCTCACTTTGAAGTCAGAGGAAGAAATGTAAACAACATGCCCTCTCAGACGACAGCTTGACATTTGACCTCTGTCTTTAAACGCACAGCAAATGTGATAAGAAAAGAACAAGATTTAAAGGTGTGTTCACAGACAGCGACTCAGTGGAAGAAAACAGTAAACTAGGTTTGAGCAAGGGGACGGACGAACTCAAGCTGGACAGCCTAAAACAAATAATGCCAGCAAATAGCCAGAAAACGCGAGTTGCAAACCACAAAGCCAATGATCAGCAATGGACAGAATGCATTCGCAGGTCACCTTTCTGAATGTCCCCAAGATGTCTTTAGCAAACCAGACAGCTGACTGCCTTGTAGGCTTCGACCTAAAGAGGAGATTGCAGAGCGTGCCCCGGGAGGCTGCGGCCTCCACATCCCCGAGCTCTCGTAGCGCCTAGGGCCAAATCTCGCTCCACCGCCGTCGCGGAGAAGCGGGGACTGACACCGGCACTGCCCCCTGCTCCCTAACTCTGCAAATGCTGAAATGTTGGAGCTAAAAGAATGATATGTGAGGGCTGGCACGAGAGACACGTGTTCAAATCATGTTTACGTCTAGGTTCAAGTGAGGTATACCTGATGGTTAAGATGAGGGACACGTGAGGGTTCAGATGAGGGACACCGTGGATAAAAACAGAGCCATGGAAACAGGCAGGTTGAAAGAAACCTCAGCTCTGAAATGAGAGACCCTGGATGTGCACAAATAATTCCCTGACTCTGCCCACTCTCGATTTCCGAGAGGGGGAGCAGGCCCTGCAGCCCTTCTTTCAATGAGTGGCACTCTGCATGCTGCTCTGCACCCAGCACCCCCTGCTTCCTGTGTCCCTGGCACCAGGCCCCTCCCTCTTCCTGGTCTGAGGGCCTATGCACTCACCCTCCTGCTGCAGCGAGAAGCCGCAGGATCTGCGCGAGATCAGGAGCCGGGAAGCATGTCCAGGAGGTGACGGCGGCGGCCGGCCTCAGAGCGCTTCTGCCAGTCTGTCTGTCTGCTGCGCCTCTCTTCCTGTCTGTCTGTGATGACTGCCAATCACTGGCCCGTTGCTTTCGCTTCCAGGTCTCAGGCGATGGAGGCAGAGCCGAGGCAGTGTCAGAGCTCTCGGCTCCGCCTCCTGGAGATACCTCTCCATCCCTAGTCCCTCCTTTTCTGACTCCGTAGCACCGCCTGACATCCCAGCCCCGCCTTCTCTATCTCAGCCCCTCCTTCTGTACCGCCCCTGCTCCTTACTGTTATCTTCCAGCTATGAAGTCTCTTCTTCTCAGCTCAAACTCACTTCCGGGCTCCACCTTTTCCTCCTCTTTTAAACTTGTGTGCCAAACAGATATACTCTGACTCTTAGCCGGTCTAACTCCGCCTCCCAGTTTCCCTTTCTGAACTCCTAGCTCAACTCCACCTTTGCATTTCAGCTCCCACCATTGCCTCCCAGCTGAAATTCTTAGACACCCCACACCTTCTCTGCTTCACAGCCCCGCCACATCCTATTCGTCCTATCTTCAAGTAAAAAATCTAGCTAGTCTGTTAATAAGTTTCAATTCTGTGGAGGACAGGGAGGCAAGTGTTATGCTTCTTAGCTGCTAACACAACAGCCAATGAAAGACGGGCTGATCACAAACTATACTTCCCATCAAAGAAGAGGTTTTCCGAGCACTCAAAAAATCCAGAGTTGAGGTCCTGGTTTCAACACCTTTAGTTATCCATTAGTCCATTTTCCCCTCACGAACATGTTTCACCTAATGCCTACAATGTTGCAGCAGACTTCATCAGGGCTACAAACATAACATTTAAGGAGAAGCACCTGAATATTTAATTTCCCGCCACCAGGGTCTGAGGACTATAAGGCACCTCGTTTCTGAGAAGTTTAACGTGATCTAACACGGTCCTAGGTCTGTAAAGATTCATATTTTGAATCACAGCAGAGACACCCCCCACATGGTCGCACCACCCGAATCCCAATAACTTCAGACCACACAAGTTTTTGTTTTTTATGGAAGAATTGAGGCCGCAGTTTATTAGGCATTTCCAACTTACAAGCGATCCTTTACACACCATTATTTTGTCTGGCGAGCCTGTGTCCTTACCCCATCCACTCTGCACTGTGCCCTACATCCAGTGCAGCTACATTCGCCAAGGTGACCTCTCACCGTCCTTAACCCCATTTGCTCTGCACTGTGCCCTACATTCAGTGCAGCTATCCTTGCCCAGGTAACCCATCACCCCTGTGGACGCACCCTTTCCTTTCACTCCGGGCAAGCTTCCGCTTCCAGCCCGACCGTGTAACCTTTTACCCCCGGTTGCCACGCACTACTTGGGTAAGCGTCTGCTTTAACCCAACCGGACGGCCCCTTTTGCTTCCGGTGTCCACTCACTCCCGGGTAACCATTGGGTTCCCACCCGGCCGGGTGACCTTTCACTTCCGGTGTCCACACATTCCTTCCGGGTAAGCGTCTGACCCACCCCCACCCATTTACTCTTCGCTTCCGGTGTGTACCCTTTGTTACCTGGGCAAACCGATGTGCTTCCCGCCCGTCCAACCTGCTTTCCTGTTCCCCCATCCATCTCTGCGAGGTGACCCGGTAATCGGTCTCCCCACTTCCCCCATGCCACTGGCTCCGCCCTCTGTTCCGTAATTAATCGTTTACTTCCGGTTCACCGGAACCCAGGGGAGCTCGGGGAGCTTGCCAGTGACCCCCTGAGTCCTGACGGCCCTGTTTGCGGTCTGTGCCCGCTTCACAGCCTGCTTTTGTATTCCTCTTGGATCTCTTTGTACGTCCTGCCTGCTATTCCTTCCTCCGACCAAAGGACCTCTTGCAAGTCCACTATGCCTCTGCGACAAATCTAACCACCTTGGCCAGCCCCCCCGAACTCTTGTTTTTTCACGGGTGGGTGGGCGGGTCTTCTGCTGACACAATTCCCCGGAGAAAGAGGGCCTTGCGCCCGGTGCCCACCTTTTAGTACCCCTACCCCTGCCACATTCCTAACCCTAGATTTACAGCTGAGCTGGCCCAGCCCATTCTCTGGTGGGCCCGCTCTTTCTCCTTCCTTATCTCCAGCCGATCCTTATTGGTGCCCGGGCTCTGCTTCCCGGGGGAGGCCTCCACTGAGACCCCCGGTCCAGCCACTGTCCCCCTCCCCCTGGGGAGTGGGGGGCTGAACCAAGGGGCATAGTTAAAACATTTGGAGACCATTTATAAAGCCAAATGGTGTACATTAGTTTTGAAAAGCAGAGTCCGATACTGTTTTATATTGAGTCTAGATGTTAGTCAAGTCACCCTCTATGCATGTGCTGGTGTCATCATTTATAATATTTTCAATAGGGTCATAATAGTGCTCAGTAAGAATCTGAAGACTTACCTAGACTTCTGTTGTATGTTAACAATATTAAAAATAAGTGGAGGAGTCGATAAGTGTAATGTCTGTAAATAAACAAGAGCCTGGCAGATGCATCAAAGTAATACCGGGAGCAAAAGGGCAGATTCTCACAATCTGGCCGTTTGCTCCCGGTATTTTTGCATTTGGGATGCATCATCCCAAATGCAGAAATCGCAATTTAAGGAATCTCTAAATAGCGATTCCTTAAATTGCTCTTGCATTTAAGGAATCCCAAAATGAGATTCCTTAAATGCAATGCATGAAACCCAAAAAAAATAGCGAATTCGCTAATAGGGGGAGCAAATTACCATGAAGTTGAACTTCGTGGTAATTTGCTAAAACTTTGAAAAATACACTTTTGTGCATTTTTCAAAGTTACATGTTGTGCACACACATGCCCGTGTGTGTGTAACATTTGTGCACAGGTCCTTTGGACACCCTGGCACCCTTGAAATAGCGGAACATTAGCGATTCGGTAATAGCTAATCGCTAATAAGGAATGGCTTTCCCATTCATTCCTATGGGCCTTCAGGCCCATAGGAATGAATGGGAAAGCCATTCCTTATTAGCGATTAGCTATTACCAAATCGCTAATAAGGAATCTGTAGGAATCGCTAATAACATTGCGATTCCTACATGCATCCCGTTTTGCGAGTCTTTAATAGCGATTCCTTAAAATTCGCTATTAAGGACTCGCAAAACATAACTTTGATGCATCTGCCAGAGCATCTTTAAAAATACCACCTCTTCATTATTAAGTGTCTCTTTGAATCCGATATTTAAAACGAAGCTCTTACCATGTGTCGCTCCACTAACTTGCGTGGAGTGTAGGGCCCATTCTAGCTGTAGAAAAATATATATGATATTTGGACAAAATATTCCGTACCCATGTATCTATTTCTATAGTCACTGTCATTCTCAACACACATGTCTCATACATACCCCATATGTATCAAGATAGTCCAGTTCATATGTTATGTTATGTTATGTTAATTTTTGTCTTTTATAGCGCACGGCTACTCAGAAAGAGTGTCCCGGCGCTTTATGGACAACCTGAAAAAGACTAACACAACCCCAAAAAAAAGATGGAAACTGTTAAAAGAGGGGAGTCTAAAGGGCAAAGAGCCAAGTTTTCAGGCCCTTCCTGAAAGCCAGCAGGCTCGGGGTGCTACGCAATGCGAGAGGCATAGTGTTCCAGAGCTGTGGGGCCCGCAGCCTAAAGGAGCGCCCTCCAGTACGGGCCTTCTTCACACGAGGAACCAGAGCAAGAAACATCGATTCTGATCTCAGAGATCGTGCCGGATGGTAGAAAGCGAGCCTCCTTTGCAAATATTTAGCCCCAGATGCGTGGAGAGCTTTTTGGGCCAGAGTGAGAGCCTTAAAAACTATCCACTTCCGGATAGGCAGCCAATGAAGGGACTGCAAAAGGCCGGCGGCTCTGGCTCGCCTATGAAGGCCAAATATGGCTTGCGCGGCCGTATTCTGGACCACCTGTAGCCGTTGCAGGAGGTACTCAGGCAAGCCAAGGTAGAGGACGTTGGCATAGTCCAATCTAGACCCAATTAAGGCCTGTACCGTCGTCCTCCTGTGCTCCTCAGAGAGCAGAGGAAGAAACTTCCGAAGCGTCCTGAGGAGGGCAAAGCAGGTGCCAGTGAGGGCAAGGATCTGAGATCTTAAAGTCAGACCATTGTCCATCCTGATTCCCAGGTTCTTAGCCGACTGAGACGAGCGAGCTGGAGGAGACATATCAGCGGGCCACCATTCCTGCCAGTCTGGATCAGATTGACAACCGAAGAAGAGTACCTCCGATTTATCTGAGTTGCACATGAGGCTGTTCAGCTGGAACCTTTCAAAAACAGCCCCAAGGCACTCACGGATACTCTCTCCATCAAAATCCTCTCCTTTCCTGCAGGTAAAAAGGAGCTGGGTATCGTCGGCATAGGATACGATCTGGGCCCCAAAGGATTCAGCCAGTGCCGCCAGAGGGGTCATAAAGATGTTAAATAGAGTCGGGCTCAGCACCGAGCCCTGCGGGACTCCGACTCCCAAAGGCGGCATCTCAGCCGAGCTGGATGAGGCCCAGACCGTTTGTCGACGGCCCGCTAGAAACGATCTAAACCAGCTAAGCACCGTCCCCCTCAGACCGATCTCATGGAGTCTGACGAGCAGACCCTCGTGGGGGACGGTGTCAAAGGCCGCCGACAGGTCAAGCATTACCAGCATGGCTTTGCCGCCCGAATCCAGTGTCTCCTTGATGGCTTCAGAGACCTCCAGTAACGCTGTCTCAGTACTAAGATTAGGCCGGAACCCGGATTGAGTGGAGTGAAGCAGATCGTGCGATTCCAAAAAATCCGAGAGCACACTGTGCACATGCTTCTCCAAGATTTTGGCCAACGCAGGGAGGAGAGAAATGGGCCTATTATTGGCCAACACCTCGGGATCGAGACCAGGCTTCTTAATGAGGGGGATGACCATTGCCTGCTTCCAAGCCAAAGGGACCACCCCTCGGTTCAGGGAGAGATTCAGGAGGGGATTCGCCAGCGGGTTAACCACTGCCGCCATCCTTGCCAGAAATTTGGCCGGGCATGGGTCTAGTGGCGAGCCCGATTTAAGGTTAGCCATGAGTGTCAATGACGAAGGAGCTGAAATAGGCGAAAAGTCTGACAAGACTGGCCCTGAAGGAGCCGATAGAACTGGCTCAACATTGGAGCAAGGTGTAATTAAAACCTGTCCTAGTGGAAAGGAGTCCTGAATCAGCTTTATCTTTGTAGTGAAGAAGTTGGCGAGATCAGAAACCCACAGCTCAGAGGGGGCGGTCTGGATCGAATTCGACCGCGGAGCCGTAAACTCCCTGACAATCGTGAAAATCTCCTTACAGGAATTAGACGCAGCCTCAATCCTCCTGGCAAAATAGCCTTTCTTCTCTAGGAGAATATCCCGATGATAGGCCTTGACCATAGTTTTATACGCGAGCCTGGCGGCAGAGTCGTACTGAGCACGCCAAGCCCTTTCGGCCATCTTACACTGCCTCCGAGAGGCCACCAGCGCTCCAGTAAACCAAACCAAATCCATATCCAAACAAATGTTAGCATTTACTCATACCTCTCGTTAAAAGACAGACTCAATGTATTCCGCCCTCCAGTAAAATGCATGTGGATAGGGCGTTCATAAGTGAGTGTGATAATTCACCACAAGCCAACTTCATGAAACCCGGTACTAGACCTGATAGGAGTTATGGATACAGACGAATGGCAGCACTGATATGGTAAAAAAAGAACCAAAAGGAATCCGTGGGTCTAATCTAGTTTGAACAAGCTAAGGAGCACAAACAGTTTCAGTTTTCAAATCTCTCCTAGATCTCAGAGGAGTCCTTTATAGGGGACGGAATCCCATCACCAACCGAAGTGGCATGCTTCATCATCTGGGATCTCCTCTTGGTTGCAAAGCCTAGTGCAACCAAGTACTACAACCCCCTCCCTAGGAGGGGGAGCTCAGGGATGTTTTAAAGTAGTCAATTCTAGGATCTACTAAGTCCACCAGGAGCGAAGCAATATAGATGGTTTGTAGGGTGATGGTTGCAGGGCGCGCTGTGATAAAGTGAGAGGTGATTTAAAATTGGGTACCAGGAAGGAAAACACCTTTATTAAGATCTACCCTGGTGTCAAACCTAAAAACAGTGCTGTTCCTTCGTTCTTTTCACTGGGGGAGATGGTGGGCGGTCAGGAAAACAGCACACACACACGAACACGAGTGAAAGAGCACCGCACAGAGCACTGGTGACAGCACAGTGGTAGGAGATTAAAGTAGTGGTTCGTACACAACATTGTGACTGCTGGGTGAGTGGTTGAATCTTTTTTCCTGATACCCTGTTGAGCTATTGAACATGTTATGTTATGTTATGTTAATAACTTTTATTGGGCGCACAGCTGCCCCAGCAAAGGGGCATCCGTCCCGCGACATCGTAATGAGCCCCTTAGTGTATACTTTAAAATGCAGTAATAACTAATCTATGGACAAGTATATTGTTAATCAATTAGGCAGATATGCAACTCACGAAAATTATGTCAGCTGGTGAAGCATTATCATACTACAAACTTATGTATTGGACGATCTGGCAAAAATGAAGACTTTTGTTAGAAAGCTTTTTAACATGCACATTGATGATTTCACTTTCAAATGATTCACAGGGATGATGTCCATAGGGCTATGCAGTTGCTAGATGCATGGAGGCTGGGCATGGAAGGTCCAGGGATTCCAGGACTACATCTGTTTTCACAGAAGTTTTTGTATAAGCGAAGGAAACATACTCAAAAACTCTGGACCTTTTAGAGTTTTGGAAGTTGAAAGTTTTTTTGAATAGAGAGAGTATGTGTTCCAAGTTTAGATGCTATATAAGGTTGAATCCAGTAATCATTGGTACAAGTTTTCACTCAAAAAGGAAGAGGATCAATCCAATTTTTAGGAAAATAGAATTTTATTGATGCAAGAATTGAACATTAACAGCCGACACGTGTTTCGCCCTCTGTGGCGTATTGCGCCAGGGCTTTCTCAAGGCTGTAAAGATAAGAATGGTGTGTTTAAGTAAAAATAATGATAATAACAAAGAATGATGACCCCAAACCGAGAGGAGTGAAATGTAGGAAAAAGCCCGAAAGTTGCAGGAAAAAGTGAGTAAGAAGTGAAATCGACTGAAATGGGAGTGTTCTCTTTTAGTAATGGTGTTAATTTCATTTAAGAGACTCAAGAAAACGAGGTGCAGATTTAAAACTTAGGAAGTGAAATGTGGCAGGGCAGTAATTTTAACAGGTCACACATTGATCAGGTAAGGATAACGTGTTTGATCATTTTTAGCGGATTCAAGGAAAGTTACCAGTAAAGAAAAAGTAGAAAAATAGAAAAATAGAAAGATGGTAAAGACAGAACACCCAACACCAATAGTATATAATACAATACAATACAATACAATAATACAATAATAATACAATATATATTCTTCAAAGGAAAAAAATAATACCTAAATTCAATTTCTTAGTGTCATTCTGTTGGATTCTCTAGTATGCATCATAATTTGTATATATCACAATACATTCCTTAAATATTTCAATCTGGAAAAAAGTATATATCATTTTTCAATTCAATATTCTGTAAGAAAGAGTTTTGTAACATCTCAAATTTGAGAGCATCATACATAACAAGTTTACGACTTTGCTAAATATGTCAATTTGAACAGGACTTTCAAAAGGTTCATTATTCGGCAAGAATCATCATACTCTTTTATAGCATTCCTTTTCAAATTAATTTTGATGACATGCCATTTGTCTCACTAGTCTTGCTCTCGGTAATAGCAGACCGAGGTTTAGAATTGGGTGTGTTCGTAGGGCATATAATAGTCATTTACGTATAATCCATGCATTTTCTAGGGGTGGGTGGGAAGCATTATTCATGTTATTAGATGTTACTAACATGAGAGAGCTTTTAAGTAGACAAACACTCATAAAACCATAGCGAGAAAGAACATTGAAACATGGAACAACATAGAAAGGCAGGTATGCTCAAATATCTAAGAGGGCTTCAGCTCTTAATAGGAAATACATTTTAATCAAAGACATAAATGCAAGAAAACCGGGTACAGACAGACTGGCAGTGAAAATCTAAGCTAAATAAGGGAAACATGGCCCATTTTGTCTCCAGTCTTTTATGAAACTCAAAATGCCATATTTTCATTAAAGGATGTTATATACACAGTTATTAATTTAAAGATTTTGTGCCGAGCAATGCTGTTGTCGTGTTCCAAAAACCAGACTCGACTGATTTTCAATATCTCTTTCCTATTATAAAGGTGGAAACGTTACAGATGCGGCTAGCTTTTAAAACTGTTCTTTTTCGTTTTACTTGCTCTGACCCAAACATTGTGATCGCGTAGACCGGGTCAGGTTTGTAGCTGCTCTATAAGCATGTTATTTTTAGCAAAGCGATAAGAACCATATAAAAAGGCTGCTCTGTTAGCGTATTGCTTTTAGCGAGAACGAAAAACGGCTGAGTTATAAACACACTTGATTTCAAAAAACGCAAGTGAGGGCTAAGTTCTAGAGACACTTACTTGGAGTTTAATCTCCCGGAAGAAACAAAGCATTCCTACGAAGGCGCCAAGCGCGGCGGAGAAGTCCCGTAGTAATGACTCCTACGTGAATGCATGTTTATTTAGGTCACGTAACCCGGAAGTTTATCCGTGAGGGTTATTTCACAGACTTTCCAAATTTTAGTATACTCACTTCAAGGATGGTATAATTTATCAGTGAACTATAACGTATTGCGTGTAAAATGTGTTCCCTTTCAAAAATGAAACACATTTAATTATATTAACAACTGGCTCGTATTGCAAGGTAGTCGACATAGAGGGCAGACAGCCAGTAGTCCATTTACAATGTTACTTGTCTGGTGGCCATTTTGGGAAGGTTTTATTATTGCTGTTTCAGGTTTTTCTTCATGTCTCTGGAGCTATGTTGGAAAGGAAATCAGAAAACCCAGGGTTACTTTTTTATAAAGAGAGAGGTAGTATTGGGGGTTGTTAGTCTGGTATGATCAAACAAGTAATTAGAAGTTTAAATCAGAAACTAATAAATCCAATTTTTTCTTTTGACATAATGCGGGTAGGACATAGAGCTTATGTTTATGGTTATTAACGTCTCTCTATTTTTATTTTTATATTAATATTAAGGATTTGTGGAACCGTGTGGTTTTTGGACCAATCAAAGAGTTTTGAAAAATGATAAGTCTTCGATAAAAATGTTAATTCCAAGAATTGGTTAGTGTCTATGTACATTCAAGTAACTTCAATGGTTTCAAAGATCGTTGTTTTGATCGAGCATGTATGATCATGGTTTTTAACCATTGGTAAGATTTATTCAAGTTATCTAGATGGTAGTATGTTTGTTCAAATGACACTGATTTATCGGGCTTGAAATACTGAAAGTGGTAGTGCAATTCTCAAGGAAAGTCTCTGATCTTAGAGCCAGTGGTGCCACTCATGTTCTTGATTCAGTCCTTTCTCCTCTGTATCCATTCTGATGATCAGCGAACTTTCTTCTCTTCGTAGGCGCAGTTCTTGGTTTCCACCACGTTTGTGTAATTTCAGTTTTTTTTAGGCCTACAAAAGAGAAACTTAATTGATGAGCGTGGTTTTTGGGTTTCGCCTGCCGAAGGCTGCGCCCTGCGCAGCTTTTCTGCGCAGGTGAAATCCTTTGTTGACAATAAGGACTTCGGGAACGTCCCCCGGCTCTCATTGGCTAGCTCCATAAATGGAGGCTAGCCATTGAGTGCCGGATCTGTCCGTCAAGGCCGGACCAGATTCGGGGGCGTTCCCGAGATTTTTTCCCAGGGCGGAGTTACGTTTTTTCCCGTTCCCTCCCCTTTCACTGAAAGTCTGTCCATTCCCGCCCCCTCCGTGTGCCTTTCCGCCCCCCCCTCGCTGTCCTGTGCACGTTTCCCGCCGTCCGTGTCTTCTCCCGCCCCCTCCCACCGTCCGTGTCCTCTCCCGCCCCCTCCCGCCGTCCGTGTCCTCTCCCGCCCCCTCCCGCCGTTCGTGTCCTCTCCCGCCCCCCTCCCGCCGTTCGTGTCCTCTCCCGCCCCCCTCCCGCCGTTCGTGTCCTCTCCCGCCCCCCTCCCACCGTCCGTGTCCTCTCCCGCCCCCTGTGTCCTCGTAGGTGCTTGTTGGATGATGGCAACGAAATCCTGCTGAGTGTGCAGCGCCGGCCCAGGGGTGAGTATTGCGTCACCTTTGCATTTCGTTGTATTGTACAATAAACGCATCGTAAATGAAAGCTCTCGCTCTGTTAGCTGTGAGGTATTATTATCTGCCGCCCTGAGCGTGACTAAAAGTCCCATCCCTCTGTAGGCGCGCTCTCGAGCTCCATTAGTAGTAGGCACAGCCTTGAATGGCCTGTGGGGCCTCGGGGTGCACTGGGACACAGACAGCAAGAGCCAATAGACATCCGCCCTGATTCCGTCGCTGACCCCGCCCATCGCACCCACCGCATCTGCGCACTACTCTGACAGCAGTTGTCTGGCTAATCGGCGCGAGGGGATCAATCCAGTCCAGCGCGTGCCTCTGTGACTACGAGCCGCGCGCTCCCGGCAGCCATACTCTGAGCCGCGCCTCGGGAAGCTTGTTGTGGAAAAGGCAGCAGCCCCGCCCCGGACCCGCCGCACCGAGGTGTCCAGCCCAGCTCGAAAATCTACACCTCAGACGTCTCGTGTCGCTGACAGAAACCCCGTAGTAGTACAGTTTGTATTGAAATAAATACACGCTCCTTCTCAACCCTACCACCCCCCTAATAGACCGATCCGCAGTGTCCGTTTCAGGGCTTCGCACAGAGCCCCTGCCGCCAGAGGAGATGGGAAACTGCCACACCGTAGGGCCCAACGAGGCCTTAGTAGTGTCAGGTGAGTGCTGGTGGTGGGGATGTTTACGGTGAGGGTTCAAATCTGGTTGTGTTCGTTCGTGGGGGAGGGGCTGGGAGGAAACGAGAAGTGTTCCTGGAAGGGGGAGGGTCGAAGGGATAGAATACATCCAGTGTTTTGGGCGTGGTACATCATCATCGGGTACATGTAAGCGTGCTCACGAGGTTGTTTATGTTGTGTATAGATGCAGAATTATTTAAAGCACCCAATTAAACTGCATTCATCAAGCAAGTAACGGCGTGGGTGTACGGGGAGAGGGCTAGCAATGTGGATGAGGGAACTGAGCGTTGAGACGGACGGGTGAATGAGGTGCCATTGCAATATGCAGATAGCTGGTATCATGGGACAAGGAAGACCAGGCGGGTAAGGTGCAGCAATAAGGAAATTGGAAGAAGCAATATGTGTTGGAAGATGAGCGATAACATTGTGTGGAGTACCGGTGGAGGAAAGCAGCAGATTGATGACAAGAAGAGGTTGAAGTAAAGTGGAGAGGAAGAAGCGTACGATAATGGGAAGAGAGCAGAGGTATGTAGCATGTCAACTAATCGTAGACAGAACGCGCTAGCGTTAATAACATATCATTGCAAGAAGAGGGGGATTAATTTAGGAGAAAAGGAAGGTAATGGATAAAGAAGATGGAGTAACACGGGGAGAAAGGAGCAGACTGGTAGATAGAAGCGTGTACCATGTTTAAAAAAATTACGTGAACAAGAAGGAAGTATCTTTAAGTGTGGAGGAAAAAATAGGATCATATGGGTGAGTAAGAGTGGTCTAGAGAGAGTACAGCATGGAGAAAGAGCAACATAATGGGGAAGAGCAAGATGGAGTAGCGCAAGATCCTAGGACGAGGAGAACTAGGATGGTGAATAACATCTTGCTTTCTGTGATCGCTAGGTAATAAACATGGTAACTTGTTACTGTATGAATATTTTGAAGGGTTGTTTTGGAAACTGAAATGTAGTCACTAAAAAATGAGACCCTGGCTCAGACCAAGTAATTCTTATTGACAAGGTCTGAGCCGGAGTCTCATTTTTTAGTGACAACATTTGTTTCTATAACAACCCTTCAAAATATTAATACAGGTAGATAAAACTAAGCGATCGCACCCGTGGACAAATTAGATCGTAGTCCAAGTGTTGCCCCTCCTAAATTCAACCTCATCAAATCCACTTTTTAGGTATTGTTTACAGACCGCTTTAGCTGATTTTTTGTCAAGACTTATGAGACTAATACAAATTGAGTGGGCTTTAGTTTATGTCAGTTTATTATTGGTTGACTTTCTTGTCAGTCTCTTCTGTTTACTTTGCTTTCAATGGTTTCCTTCCTTTTATGTTTTTCCCTCCCGTGACGCATACCTTCTTTACCATTTGACTGGATGATTTGTATTCTCCACTGCTTACATTCAGAACGACTTTTTCTTGTTGCATGCATTCCTTTTCTAGATTCTCCACTCATTCTTCTGTCGCCCTACTCTCTTCATGTGTCCACTCAGCTCCTCCTTTCATCCCTCATTTCTTTCTGCACTCTGCTCCTTACTGCTAGTGGTTGTTCATTTGGTTCCTTCTCCAACCGCTTTTCTGTTGTTCTCCTACCACGCCATATTTTTTTCTCATTTTATTTTATCTTTGGGCCTAGCAGCTGCAGTTTACCTGGTAACTGCTTTCTCGATAATGCCCTTTTGCACACTTTGTATTTTTTTATTTTACTGATCCAAGATGTGTGACCACCATTTGGAACAATTAATTAGAAATTAAAACAAGCATTGAC
Organism: Lissotriton helveticus; assembly: GCF_964261635.1. Classification (NCBI taxonomy): domain Eukaryota; kingdom Metazoa; phylum Chordata; class Amphibia; order Caudata; family Salamandridae; genus Lissotriton; species Lissotriton helveticus. Next base: position 1,347,886,850 of record NC_136057.1, on the reverse strand, counting down.
AAAGTCAATAGGTCTGTGTCGGTCGCTAACCTTATGGCAATTCTTTTGTTTCGCCATGGTTTTTGTTCAACTTTATTGTTCAAGAAATCAAAAAAAAAGTGGGAAAGGGAAAAATGATTTTTCGTCTCAAAAAAAGTAGACAATACCATAGAACTGCCTGACACTCAAGGCAACTACTTTCAGGATGGATGTGCTCCTTGTGAAAGGGAAGCATGAAATAGTCATAGTAAAGTCAGCCAATGGCAGAATTGGGCTGATTTATCACTCATTAATGCATGCTGGAGTGGGTGGAAGAAAAACGTAAATGACGCAGATTAATGGATGAAGTCGGTCTGAAAACCCCTATAAGTAAATATGTTGTAAACATATTTATACTACAATCAAAAGGTCTTGGCTAACAATGAACTAAAAAGCCAGTTTGTCTGGCATTGGCTGCCAGACCCCTGCCTTTGACAAAGAAGGCAAGAAAGAATGAAGACAAGAAAGAGGGAAATAAATTAAGAAGTACGGGAGAGAGGGGAGAAGCAAGGAAGGAAGAAAAAAAAGTATGAAGGCAAAAGAGAAAGAAGTCAAGAAGGAAAGAAAGGAAAGAGAAAAACGAAAAGAAGACAGTAAGCAAAAGAAGGCAAGAAAGAAAGACAGCAAAAGAGAAAGAAGACTAGAAGGAAGGAAAGAAAGTTAGAAAGAAAGAGAAGAATGAAAAGAAAAAATAATGAAAAGTAAAGGAAGCAAGCAGGAAAAGAGGAAAAAAGAAAGAGGAAGCAAAAGAGAAACAAGCATTTACAATGCAACGGTTTCGCCTTTGGAAAAGTTAGAGCTATTGGCAATGTAAAGGACAATGCCATTTATTTATCTGTTTTCAAAAGCAACACATAAATACAAATGTTGTCATTTACAATGCCAATAGCTCAAACTTTTCCAAAGGCGAAACCGTTGCATTGTAAATGCTTGTTTAAAAAGTGATCAACCAAAGGTTGTCGTGTGTCTGTTTTATGGATATTCCGATAATGTTCTTGAATGCGTACTTTCAAAGGTCTAGTTGAGCTTCCAATATAGTTCTGTCCACACGGGCATGTTATCAAGTATACCACGTTAGTGCTCTCGCAGTTGATGAAATCCTCAATTTCATATTGATGATCATTGATGAGGACTTCTTTCGTCCTAGATTTTCCAAGCTTGCATATCGAGCAATTGGTGCAGGTGAAAAAACCCCTAGGTTGTTGAAAAAAGGTTTTGGGTCTTTGCTTAATGTCCACAAAAGAAGGGCAGAGAATGTCTCTCAAATTTTTACTCCTAGAAAAACCTAGTTGTGGTTTCTCATGAAGTGCAGAAGTTATTGTTGGATTGTCCTTCAGTAGGTGCCAATGTTTATTTAACGATTTGCGAATGTGATATTGACCACTGTTATATTGAGTGTTAAAACGGATGACCTGTTTGTTTTCTTTGGGTTGATTGTTATATAACAATGTTGATCTTTCAGTTTCCAAGAATTTTGTTTGGGCTTTGGTTAGGAACCGTTCCTTGTAGCCCCCTTTGTGTGAGGCGTTGTGGTATATTGTCAGAATGAAATTTATATTCCTCATTTGAGCTGCAGTTGTACTGCATTTGCCATTTTACACGTGCTAAATCACGTGTTGACCTTGATTCCATGCAATGGTCTGATCTTCCATTTTGTTGCATCGCACTTCCATTTCGTGCTGCCTTGACCTGGAGTTACATTTCAGCAGTAACATAAACATGTTTTTCACGTAAACCAGTACAAGCAGGTGCGAGGCATCTCGTGAGGATGCCTCGTGAGGTTATGTTGTACCTTTAGAGTGTTTTCATGCATTCCATACTTATCTCTAGGACAGAGGGAGGATGGCCGTGCAAGTCTCCAAGGCCAGAGAGTGGGAAAGGAATGTATTTTGCCTCGGCACAGCCCAGACAGAATCTGGCCAGGTCTGTCTGGGTGGGTCTGATGCAGAGATGAGGCCAGCACCTGTGAATAGATGGGCGAGAGCGCCTGCTAGAGGCTTCTCGAACATATTGATTTAAACTATAAAAAGCGGTGTCTGTGGGGTGGAGCTCAGGAACTCAGTCTTGGAGTGGACGCACTCGCGGGACAACTTTGGTGCCCGAAGAGATTACTCCCTGAGCCCCGGTCTACAGGTTCCCGACTTGGTGTTCAGTGTTTGGCCCAGGGATGTTGAAGTCTCCGGTGCTGCAAATGAATCTGGTGAGGTGCTTTGTACATTAACTGTTTATATACCTGTATTCACAGTTTCATATTTATGTATATAGTGTGGAGTATTCATTGTCTATTGCCTTTCACTCGGTGCCTAAGAATTTATTAGTTTCAGTGACGTATTGCCTTTACCTACAATATTAATAAAGCTCATTTTTACCTCCAATGGAGTGTTGGAGTTTCTATGTGAGTGAGTGACGTGCGGAAGTTCAGATTACGCAAGTGGGTAAAGCAATACATTTTGGCGTAGTCGGTGGCAGGATACGTAAATTACGCAGGGAGGAACAAGTTTAAAAAGACGAAAGGTGGTTCTGGTTCTTTGGCACCGAGTGAAATCCCTTTAGCCCCCATGCAAATTCCTGGATGGGAGGCGACGCCGTACTCCGCGCTGGCGCGTGAGTATTCTAAAAGCTCAGGATTAAGTGAGAGCTGGTTTGACTGTCTGGGCGAAGCAACGCCAGAAGATGTTTTAAATTGTTTACAGAAGGTTCCTGTGGAGAAAAGTAAAGAGTTATGTACAGTGGGGCGCAGAGGTTGAGTTTTATTGCATGGCTACCGTCAAGTTTTTGACAAATGTTTATCTCTGCAGCGGGAACAGGTGAGCTTAGAAAAACAACTTGTTGAAGCTAAGAATATTTCTACGATGGTATCCTGTCAGAATAAGTTATTACAAGATAAGTTAGAAACATATCAGACGATAGCAGAGCGGGCTGCAGTTCGTGTTGCTGAATACAGATATAGGAAGAGGAGAGGCCGAGTGAGTACACGGAAGGTTCATTTAGCGATTGCCAAAGCAGGCTTAGATTTTGACCCTTCAACTTGGGACTCCAACATCTGGGAATCGTCAGACTTCTCCTCGGAAGGAGAGCTGCCCTTGCAAGAGGAGGGAAGAGACGAGCAAGGAAAAAATGCTAAGAGAGTGGAAGCACAGCCCATTCTAAGACGGAAACTTCAAATTGCTCCAGGGAACCTGGATGGAGTCATGTTGAATAGTTTGGAGGATTTTACACAGCAAGAAATAAGTGATCTTTTAGCGAGGTTTAGACAGAAGCCCGGTGAGACGCTATTAGCTTGGATGGTGCGCCTCTATGATCACGACGCTTCTGGGGTCATGTTAGATGAGGGGGATGCTGCCAAATTTTGTACTCTCAGTACTGATCCCACTGTGCAGGGATACTTTCGAACTTTCCATGGTGATGATCAAGCTACTCTGTTGCAGTTAGCTGCCCGGGGGTGTGGCCATAGGTACCCCACAGATTCAGATTGGCCTGGGAATGAAAAACCATGGTTCACCCTAAGAGATGCATCACAAAGAATTAAGGAAGAGGGGATGAAGCTAGCTGTTCTTGTAGGTGAGGCGCATAATTTGATGTGTCAGTTAATGACTGTGTCAATGCGGAACAAAATCATTCGTTTGGTGCCCCCTGCATACAAAGCGGTGATAATGACTTTGTTAATTAATCAAACTGGTAATACCATAGGAGAAGTAGTCGAGGCAGTCAGTGAGCTGGGAGAGCTTGGGGAATGGGCCAAGCCAGACAGGGCTTCGCGCTCAGAGTCCCGTACTGATAACAACCGAGTGACCAGACGTGATATGTTCTTGGCGCTGTTAAAGGATGGGGTGTCAAGGAGTGAGATTGATGGTACTGAGACCAAACGCATGTTGGAGATGTACCGTAAGCGGGGACTGGATAGGAAGGAGGGGAGTAGGCATGTGAATAGAAAAGATAACAAGAAAGTGAGTCGCAGGGATGCAGAGCCTGAGGAGAAGCCTGAAAAAGCAGGTCAGGAGAGAGAGAGAGAAAGGGAATCTCATGTGAGAGTGACAAAAGAGAAAGGTTGGGACCGAGATTGCACAGATTCAGATGGGGACAGGGAAGAGGAGGAGTTGTTCCCAAAGGGTTACCCAACATTGTATTCAGATCTGCGCCGGGACCTGCGCCGGGCAGATGCAGAGCTGCGCAGGTGAAAATTAGATTAGGAAATTGTCCAAGCTCCGGTGCAGGGATGGGCTCGCAAAGATAATAGACCACATGTGAGGGTTGAAATCTATTGGAAAAATAGATATGTTCAGGAGGTGCGGGCTTTGGTAGACACGGGAGCGGAGGCCACATTGATACATGGCAATCCACGAAAATTTAAAGGACAATTTTTTACTATCACAGGCTTGGGAGGACAGGAAACACCAGCAGTGCAAACGGTAATTCAAATGAAAATTGGCAGACTTCCCAAGAGAGCATACCCTGTTTTGATTGTGCCTATTCCTGAGTACATTATTGGCATTGACATTCTGAAAGGTATGACCCTATACTTAGATGACGGATGCTATCAGTTTGGGTGAAAGCAGTACTTCTCAGTGGCTGCTGTGAGGGTGGGGCGCTTGACAATTCCCCCAGTGAAGGTGCCCCAAGCAACAAAAGTGGTTCACATAAAGCAGTACAGGATTTAAGGGGGACATGATGAGATTACCGCAACCATTCGGGACTTGGTGGAGGCGGGGGTGGTGAGACCGATTACCACGGCATGGAATAATCCCGTGTGGCCCTTGCGCAAACCTGATGGAAGCTGGCGCATGACAGTTGATTACCGCGAGCTTAATAAGCATACGCCCCCGTTGACAGCCACGGTTACAAACACCATCACTTTGATTGAGAAAATTCAGAAACACAATGGGACATGGTATGCGGCACTTGATATTGCCAATGCTTTATTCACAAGTCCCAATTGCCCCTGAGTGCCAGGAACAATTCGCGTTCTCATGGGGTGATAGGCAGTACTCGTTTCAATGTCTTCCTATGGGGTATTTACATAGTCTCACGATCTGTCACCGGCTGGTGGCAGAGCATTTGGACGAGGTGTGAATCATTTCTGGAGTACAACTTTGTCATTACATTGATGATGTGTTGATTCAAGGAGAGACCCAAGAACAGGTGCAGGCTCAACTAGACAGAGTGGTAGAGCACTTGCAAAGCAAAGGGTGGGTGATTAACCCCGAGAAGGTGCAGGGACCCTCTCAGAGTGTGAAGTTTTTGGGCATTCAGTGGCATCAGGGACACAGGGAAGTGCTGCCACAAGTGAGGCAAAAGATCAAAGAGTTTGCAGTGCCAAAAAACAGGAAGGAAGCGCAGCGCTTCATTGGATTGTTTGGTTTTTGGAGACAGCACATTCCCCATTTAAGTCAGATTTTGGCCCCTCTGTACAAGGTAACGCGGAAGAAGCATGAGTTTGAGTAGGGGGAGGCACAGCAACAGGAGTTTGAGTCAGCAAAGGAGGCTATACAGCGTGCCTTGGATTTATGGCCCATACGAGAGGGAAGCATTGGTTTAAATGTAACTGTCCAGGATCAGTATGCAACTTGGAGCCTGTGGCAAAAGCAGGGGAGACAGAAAGTGCCCCTAGGGTTTTGGACAAAGAAATTACCTGATGCTGGAGAGCGGTACACTCCTTTTGAGAAGCAGTTGTTGGCATGTTATTGGGCTCTGGTGGATACCGAGCAGTTGACCCTAGGGCACAATGTGTTTTTGAGACCTGAGATACCTATCATGCAATGGGTGATGAGCTCACCCAAGACACACAGGATTGGGCATGCACAGGAGGCTAGTGTCATAAAGTGGAAGTGGTACATACAAGACAGAGCGCGAATTGGTCCTAAGGGTACCGCCGTGCTGCATGAGCAAGTGGCACAGACTCCTGTAGCAGATGTAGAAATGTTGCAAGAAGTACCTAAAGTGCGAGAGTCCCCGGTGAAATGGGGTGGGCCTTTTTCAGAGTTGTCCGCGGAGGACAAAAAGCATGTGTGGTTTACAGATGGCTCAGCCAGATATGTGGGGACCAAGAGACATTGGAAGGCAGTGTCATATAATCTGGTGACCAAAAAGTTGTTGTCAACTACTGGAGAGGGAAGAAGTAGTCAGCTTGCAGAATTGTATGCTGTTTACCAGGCATTAAAGCAATAGCTCCCTGGTACATGTCACATTTACACTGATTCATGGTCTACCGCCAATGGGTTAGCCACTTGGCTTCCCACATGGCATACTCACAATTGGATGATTCACAATAGGGAGGTTTGGGGAAAGGAGTTGTGGCAGGAAATTTGGGAATTGTTGTCCCAGAGTACAGCTACAGTTTATCATGTCGATGCTCATTGCCCGACTGACTCACTAGAGCGTTGGTGCAATTCCTTTGCAGACCAAGAAGCGAAGATTCATGAAGCTGAGGTGGAGACGCAGGATTCTGACTTGGTGGGCATGGCTAAATGGGCGCACCAGAAAAGTGGACATTTGGGCGAGCGAGCCCCTAGCAGGTGGGCTGAAAGTAGAGGGATGTATATTCCCCTAGATTTGATTAAGACTGCAATCATTCACTGTCCTGTTTGTCAGCATACTCAGCACATACCAGTTCCACAGGTAGTGAGAGGCAGTTAGGCAGAGGGAAGTTACCAGGGCAGATATGGCAAATTGATTTCATCGGGCCGATGCCAATGAGTCGAGGATGTCAGTATGCATGCACGGTGGTGGATACCTATTCTGGCTATCTCATCGCCTTTCCATGCAAGAGAGCAACCCAGTCTAACACTCTGAAAACGCTGAATTTGTTGATCTTGTATTACGGAATTCCATTGCATGTCCAAAGTGACAATGGGTCACATTTTAAAGGAAAGATGGTGCAAGATATTTGTGTGCAGCATAACATTGAATGGATCTATCACATACCCTATTACCCACAGGCAGCGGGTTTGATTGAGAGAATGAATGGTTTGCTGAAAGAGCAGTTGAAAAAGTTGTCTGATGGGTCATTGAAGGGGTGGAGGGATCATTTGTCTGATGCATTGCAGATTCTAAACAACCGACCCCTTGCTGATGCAGAGACTCCTTTGATGCACATGTTGACCCCAGGTTTGCAGATTAAGCCCCATGTGGCCACAAACACGAATCTTTATTGGGAGACAGCTCCCGGAGCTTTGGCTCCATATCGTGCCACACCAGAAGCTGCCGGTCTTGATGTACATGCTTTGAAACTCTATCGATTGTAACCACGAGACATTACAATGATTGAGACAGGAATTGGAGTTCAAATTCCCCCAGAGCATTTCGGGCTAATCGCCCCTTGATCTGGGCTTGCCCTTAAAGGCATCCAGGTTTTGGGAGGGGTGGTTGATGCCGATTACCAGGGAGAGATCAAAGTTATCCTATTGAACAGTGGAAACAATTGATAGAGCAAGCTTCGCATCGCGACTTGCTCGAGTCATGAACCTCGCCCCTGTGTAATCAATTAATAAATTTGTACGTCTTACTAAACTTTTATTTTTTATATTCGAACGAAGTAGATGAAGCTTGCACATGTGTTTTCTAATACAAATAATCCATGTCCCTAAAACATGGCCGCCGCTTGATAAATTGCTTCTGCGCATGCGTCAGTCACACTCACGTGACATGACGTAGTTATAAGTTTGGTGGGAAAAGGTGCGCATGCGTAATACACAGCTTTCGTGAATAACGTGGTGATGCTCTTGTGAACGTGTATATGTTGCTAATATTTCAATTGCATAGTATATTTTTATAATGATAAGTTTAAAGTACAAAACCAATGATGTGTTTACATACATTTATTTCTATGTTTTAATTTGTTCTCGTTTACTTTTCATGTGCTGCGGGAAATGGGGGTCCGAACAGGTTAGGAGCCATATTGAAGGTCCCTTCTGCGCATACTCGTGGTGCACTGAAAGGTGGCAACATTGGACAGTGGAACTCAGCCAGCTGGCAGCCACAGTCAAGATGCTCATGGGAAAGCCACCTCTGCCCTACGAGAACGGAGAAAGTTGCTCCTTATATGATACATTGTGTGTTGCGCTATTGTTTGCTGTACAGCTTCCCATGGGAACCCCAATCTCGCTAGGCGGTACCCAGAGATGCAAAGTAGGCCTCCAAATAGTCTGTTCTGATTGGTGTGTTACCCAAATCCTACCTTAGGACCAATCCAAATTGAGGGATTCTGACACTTTGCAACATTGGGGGGTGGTACACCGTCCCAAAACAGTATATCTACCCTGGGTTCACCTAGGGAAATTGTCCGACTTGTCTGGTTTAGCTGACCTGTCACTGACCCAACGCACTCAATAGGTGACTGAAGATACAGAGTACTGCGGAGCACTCTGTCCGAAATTGACCATAGACTAAGGTTTTACTAAACCTTAAAGTGCTGGCGGAGCACTTTGCTGGGAGTTCGCTGACCCAATCGGGGTCTTGATCGATAGCTGCAGAGAGGGTGGAGCGCAGGCGTTGCTTCCGAACTGCGGGTGCCGGTCCTGTCCTGAGGGTCCTGTCCTGAGGGTCCTGTCCTGATTCTAATCTGGTCTTCCTGTCCTGTCCTGGGTGTCCGTTCTGCACCTGCTGTCCATTGAGGGGTATCCTTCCTTGAGGGGTTCCTGTCCTTAACTGACCCGTGGCCAGGGTTTGGTTTCCACACCAGTCTAGGTAAATATCACTCTGAAAACTCTGAATCTTGCACCTTTCTGAATTTCTGTCTTTTGCTTCAATAAAGACATACCTTTGCATATGTTAATTTTCCATGCTTTTCCGCAACCATTGAATCATAAAGTTATTTGCATTTGTTTCGTAACGTGTTCCTATGTTACCCTACCTGTTAGAAATTATATTTTGCATTGCAGTTTGTCATTTCCTGATATGGTCTAGAACATCCTTACTTAAACTGTCTAAAGAACTTTTGCCTTAAAGCATAGCGTGTCTCTCTGCATAGACTCTCCTATAGTTATATAAATGTCCCGAACTCCTGTCTCATATTCTTTGAGATAATTCTAGAATACTAGTCCTAATCAAAGCCTATCCCATCTTTAGTGATTCATCTTAAACGTTCTAATTCCTGATCCTTCATTTTGAATGTGTCCTGGTTCTATTAGTTTATAAATGGTTGCACTGACTTATTTGCTATTCAGCTGTGTACTGTATGTTATTCTGTTTATTGATTACTTAATTACTGTGAATTTGATATTTTCTGGATTTTACTAAATTAGATAAAGACTTTAAAACTTCCAGTTGTCCGTGGTCATTTTACAAAGAGTATTGAATGTTATTTGTTGGGTTTGTATTTTGCTGCCTTTCACTTTTACAACTAGCTCCCTGATCCATTGTGGTCATAGGTACCCGCGTTGGTGGATGGTAAGTCGGGTACTCTGAAGAATAACGAAAGGAAATCACAAATTATTGATAGTAGACCGTGAGGTCATCCGATCAATGTATATGGTGATTTGAAATATATGGGCCCGAAGCCGGAAGTGGCGACATTTTTGGTCGGGTGACCCGCGCGCTCTATCAGTATTTTTCTGGTAGCAGAGTTATGGTTAGGGAATAGTTAAAGGTTAGGTAGGACTAGTCAGTCTAGCTAAGTCGGTAGCTGCTAACATTATTGCTGCTATAGGAGCGGCCATTTCGGGGACTTGATCACTCTCTTGAGATGCGTTGCTTTTGAAATTTATGAATTGTTTGAAAATTGTTATTCTTGTTCTTATATTGTTATATGTATTAATCCATGCGTATGTAAAACGTTTTGTTAAGTGTTGTCGGAACTCCCCGGGGAATTGAAAAGCAAGTGGTGAATAGAATCCATTTGCCTTGAGGTCGCAGGCTCAAGGAAAGTTAGGTGCAGGTTAGGCAGAACCGGAAGCACTAACTAGGGCTTTTTCTGAATACATGTGTGAATAAATGTTAGCAACGAGGTTCATTGGCAAAATTCCCATAGTGGCGTAACCTAATAAGGGTCACATCGGAAGAGTAGCAGGTTCATCGGAGCTTGAGTGAAAGCAAAAAGGTCCGCTGGGAAACCTTAGACTCGGATATATCCCGGAAAGAGTGGATGGGTCTAGGGAAGTAACAGGTTCACTGATGCTAGAGTGAAGGGTGGGCGGAAGAGATCTACCCGTAGTGTGTGAAAAGTAAATGGAAGTAGTTTACTTGCAGTAAAACAACTCTTTCCTGTCTAGACACTTGAGCACTGTGGCGAATGTGTATTCGTCGTAAAATAACCAAGTACTAAACACTTTAGAAAGAAAGAAAGTTTCCGTTACCTTGTGAAGGGAGGGAGTCAGTCGCGAAGCGTCTCTGACGTCACTCCGTGCCGCGCTGGGATTGGTAGAAACAGCGGGCGGGTAGCGGGGCTGGAATTGTAAAGGAGGGGTGAGCGCCGAAAAGCGTGAGAACTGTCTCGCGAAAAGGCCGCGCACCCATTGGCCAAAAATATTTGAACTCGTGCACCCTATTGGTCGCACGGAATTACAAGACGCATTCTGATTGGAGGTAATTTTGTAAACAAAGTTAAGCGTAGGAATCGTATGTGGCACTCGTATACTCCAGAGGCTAGACCCGATCCAAGAAACCTAGGGTTTGAAAGGGATCAGTGGAAGGCTAATAGATACGGCATTATGTGCGGAAATAAGCGAAAATTGTCCCTTGTAAATAAGGTAAAGAATTACTTCAAAAAGGACAAACCGATCAAAACTAGAGAGGGCATTGTTATTCCACCACCAAATACTCCCGCCTCTTTCATGATGTTTGACAGAGGGTACAATACATGTGTATGGTTAGAAAATTGGGTGAAATACACAAAAGATGATGGAATAATGGCCTTTCCGTTAGAAGGTACTTTTAATGGTAGGATCCTATTCAATTTAAGAACCCGAATGAATGAATTACATCCCAGACCGAGACTAACACAGTATGAGGCATTAGAGGAATGGGAGATTGAGGCTTTCCAAAGAGAAAAGCCCCGAATGGACAAAGGGCTGACAAAGTATTACCCAAAACTGAAACAAGAAACCCGAGACAAAAAGATGAAAGAATGGAGACAGAGCATGATTGTTGAGGGACTGTTCCCCATGATGCCAGCAGAAGATCCTCCTGGGGGGGAAAAAGGACAGAGAAATCCAAACACTGGGGGCCCCTCGGAGAATCAGATGACGAATTGTTAGATGACATATGCATGAGAAGTCCGCCTCCTTATAAAGAGGGACACCGACCTTCGAGTGCAGGAGATATTCCCCGGAGACCCCTACAAAGGGAGGAGGTCAGGTCCGCAAGTGTAGGAGGGGATTATCTAATTCCTCCTTATACTGAGAATCTAGGACCCGTAGAAACCAGAAGTATTTACCCAAGGAGACCAATTGGTGGGGAGATGGGACATTAACGGGAAGGAGATTTTTGCTCTCGTCCCCCCTACGGAGGTGAGGTGAGGTCCTTAGGTTTAGGATTGCCGTTAGTGCAGCCCCGGGATGAGGAAGATCAGAGAATTCTAGGCACAGGAAGTTTGTTTCAGAAACCTAATTATGGCGGAGGACCAAGTGAGACACATCCCACTGCCCCGAGTTATGCTCCCATTCTAACCCCGCAGGTGTTACATGACAAATCCTTGGACAGGTTATTAGAAGAGAAGGAACGAGAAGCGCTAGGAAATCAGAGAGCTGAGATAATACGGAAAATGACACAGCTAAATGCAAGTCCTGAAGCCTTGACGATCCCAGTAACGATCGGACCGGTGGTTCCGTTGTATGGGGACCGTCAAGGAAGTCCGAAAACTCCAGTAATTACTCCTGTCATTGCACCGACCAGACCAGAACCATTAATTGTAGATGACCAGACAAGTGAGTGCGAGTCGGAGGTCTCGCTGCTAGATCTGCCCGTTAGAAATACAGGAAAAAGGATACAGAAAAGACATAATCCTTTTAACGCGAGGGAAATTCAGATGGAATCGACCTCAGGTACGAAGAGTGTCACATTGGTGACTCCTGAAGAAATCGAAAGATGGAGTCAAGAATTTGAAAAACAAGCGTCCCCAACGAAACCTTTAGATCTCTACAAGCTGAGAATAGAAATAGAGGAATTGATGGCAGGAAACGTAGGATTAGACAGATTAAATACCTACTCCGAAGACGAAATGCTGTTTATCTGCAAGAGTCTCACTCGAAATACCCGAGTGCTTCATGAAAAACTGACAGACACTGCTGCTAGCATGGGAATAGATATTTCAAAATCAAAACCACTGCAGAAACCATATAGGGCAGATTTCTCAGACAAGGATTTGGAAAACTTGAATGTTTCAGGGAAGAAAGCACAGGTCAAGGAACTATTGACCGTATTGCAAAAATGGGGAGATGTGGAAAGGTGGAAAGCCAGATGGGTCAAGAAAAAGGATGAGGCCAGGTCTAGGCAGGCAACTCCCGAATTCGCTCTAAGGGAAGCTGACAAGCCAGAACAGTTATGCCCTATGCGCGAAGTACCAGGTGGAAAGTATGTGCACGTTCCATGGTCCAGACAGGATATTGTGTCCTTTACTAACGATTTCCCGAAATTACGAGAAAAACCCGTGGATTGGTATAGGCAGGTGGAAAGGTTTGTAAAAGTGCAAAAAATGCCTGTGGAAAGACCTGGATGGGTTTTTCGACATTGTGGTCCCTGTAGATCTATGGACCGAGTGTAAAATAGCCATAGCTTGGCCTAGTGAGGAATACCCGAGAGATGACAAAACAGGGGAACCAGCGAAAGAAGTGATGAGAAAATATGAACAAGTAATTCAGCATCTAAAACTAAAAGTGCCAGCAAAGGAAACTGATTGGACCAAGATAGATAGAACCACGCAGGAAAGAGACGAGACAGTGCACTCCTTTTATGAAAGGCTGTTGCAGGTGTTCAAAACATACAGTGGTATAGATAACATCGAGATGAAGGATATGACACATTTTATTTACAGGTTTGTAAATGGTTTAAGACCCGAAATTTGTCAATGGATAAAAGATAACAAAATCTGTTGGCATACTAAAAAGATGGATGAGGTCCTACGGTACGCAAAGTACTGTGAGGACGAGATGGCAGAAAAGAAAAAGGCTCTCAAGGAGAAGGTTATGTGGGCTCAAGTGAAGCTCGCAGAACAGCAGGAAAAACAATTGAATAAAATGGCTAAATCCACTCAGAACCAAGGTCCTGGGGGTGGGGGTGGAGGAAAGCCCCGGCCCAAAATGAGCAGGGAGGAGGCAAAGAAGAAATTTCCCTGCCACCAGTGCGGAGAAATTGGACACTGGCGAGACGAGTGTCCCTATTTGCAGGATGATAACTCCCAAACACCTGATTTAACTCCACAGACGCAGAATGAAAGACCAAGAAAGACCCAACAACAGGTAAAAACGATTCAGTTGCCCCGAGCACCAAAGCAAGTAGTTAAGGGAAAATCCACGCAGGGTGAGGACGTAGAAATCTGGGGGAGCAATGAGAACGGAAATGCAGCCACTTCGCAGTACTTACTAAATGATACCTTCCTTTGTGATGACCAGTACTGACGGGGCCTGAGAGGGGAGGACGAGGAGTGCGTACTTGGCGCCTCCTTGCCGGTAGACCAGTCAGGGCCATACATTGAAGGAAAGGTTGACGGAAATGATGTCACTTTTCTGTTGGACACTGGCGCTACCCGTTCTACTGTGAGAACAGTGGACGTTCCAAACCTACCCCTCTCGGGAGAAGCAATCCAAGTAGTGGGGGTATCTAATCAACTGATTAGTACTCCTGTTACCGAGCCCATGGAGATCTCAATTGGAAACTTTAAAGAAATGCATAGATTTGTCGTTTGTGACACCAGTCCAGTGAACTTACTGGGACGTGATTTGCTGTGCAAAATGAACTGTACCATCTTTTGCACACCAAAGGGTGTTGAAATTCAGACCCCAGATGAAGATGGCATTTATAAATTAATGTTAATCAGACCTGACTCAGAAATTAAACGAATGACTATGCAGGATTTGCCCAAAGAACTCCAAGAAACAGTGAAGCCAGAGGTATGGGACTTTACCGGAAAAGATGTAGGATTAATGAAAAACGTAGACCCCATACAGATAGCAATAAAAGACAATGCAGTATACCCTAATACTAAACCCTACAGAATGAATGCAGAAGTGAGAGCAGGTGTTGCCCTGGAAATACAGAAATTGCTGGAAGGAAACATCATACAGGGAGTAATGAGTAGCCCATGCAACTCACCGATTATGGGCATCAAAAAGCCTAGTGGCAAGTACAGAGTAGTGCAAGACCTAAGAAAGGTAAACAAAATAGTGGTTCCTTGCTGCCCTATTGTCCCGAACCCAGCAGTGATTCTGTACCAGATTCCCTGGGATGCTGAGTGGTTCACTGTGATAGACCTATGTCATGCATTCTTTTCCATTCCCTTGCATCCAGACAGCAAATTTCTTTTCTTATTTGCTTTCAACAGTCACGTGTATGTCTGGAACAGGGTCCCCCAGGGGTACACAGAGAGCCCCTCTATCTTTAATCAGATCTTGAAAAAATGCTTGGAAACTTTGGTCTTACCTGGAAATTCTGTTTTGGTGCAATACATTGACGACCTCTTGGTGGCGTCCAAAAGTCATAAGGATTGTGTGATTGACACCATTGCCCTATTAAATCAACTGAGTGAGAAGGGACATAAAGTGGCCCCTGAAAAATTACAGTTCTGTGCAAAATCAGTAAAATATCTGGGGCACCAGATAGAGAAAGGCATCAGGAAAGTAACGTCAGAAAGAGTGAGAATAATTCAAAAGATGCAGTTACCCCGTACTCAGAAAGAAATCAGAATGTTCCTTGGGGTGATAGGATACTGCAGGCAATGGATTGTGGGATTTGCAGTCCTAGCTAGGCCTTTGATAAAAATGACCAAGAGAGGAACACCGGATATTGTAGAATGGGATGATGAAAGCTTAACAGCCTTCACAAAATTGCGAGATTGTCTGTGGACAGCCCCTGCATTGGGAATGCCAGACTATTCCAAGGAATTTGCCCTGTTCTGTGATACTCGCGATAATTGCGCATTGTCAGTCCTAACCCAAGAGCATGGCACGACCAGAAGGCCTGTGGCATATTTTTCTGCCACCCTGGATCCAGTGGCTGCTGGATTACCAGGATGTCTGAAAGCAGTAGCTGCTACTTGCACAAGTTTAGAGCAGAGTGAATCCATTGCCATGGGACATCCTGTAACTGTGTATGTTCCGCATGGAGTGGTGATTTTACTAACAAGAACGAAAACTCAGTATCTCACCCCTAGTCGGCTGACTAAATACGAGAGGATTCTCGTGGGTGCTGCGAATATAACCATTGTCCGGTGCAACATTCTGAATCCCGCCACTCTGCTTCCCAACTCAATGGATATGGAAGATGGGGAGGAAGATGAGCATAACTGCATTGATCTCACAGAATTTAGCACAAAACCACGCCCAGACATTAAAGAAACACCTTTGCCTAAACATGACAAGGAATTGTTTGTGGATGGTTCATGCCTAAGACATGAACAAGGAGGCCTGAATGCTGCCTATGCTGTAGTCTCCTTAACCAAAATTGAAGAAGCAGGTTATTTATTTGGAGTAAAGTCTGCACAAGTAGCCAAATTGATCGCTATGATAAAAGCTTGCAAATTGGGGAAAAACGAACGCCTAACAGTGTATACTGACAGTCAGTACTGTTATGGAGTTGTGCATGACTTTGGCCAATTATGGCTACAGAGGGAGTTCCTGACTTCATCAGGTACCCCTATTCGAAATGGAAAAGTTGTTCCAGACCTTTTAGAGGCAATCCAATTACCAAAGGAATTGGCAGTGGTCAAGTGTGTCGCTCATAAGAAGGACTTTGACCCTGTATCTTTGGGAAATGATTTCGCTGATCGAGTGGCAAAATTATGCGCCAGGGATCGACTGATCATAAATCCAAAATGGGGGGGGGCCGGATACAGCTGCCAACTTCGAGTGTTTGAAGAAGTGCCTACATGGCATGAAGTGAGAGAATGGCAGCAGGCGACACCATGGCAAGAGAGAGAGAAGTGGAAGGAAGAAGGGTGTAGACAAAGACGTGAGGATGGTGTCATCTTGGGCCCAAATGGTATGCCTGTGTTACCCAGACACTTGCTTGGCACAATGGCTAGACTGATACATGAGGGATCACACATTGGTAGGGACGCCATGATTCTGGTATTCCAACAGACTTGGTACAGCAAAAAGTTCAGGAAAGTAGCAGAGTCCCTCTGCCAGAGGTGCTTGTCATGTCAACAGATGAATGCAGGCAAGAGAACAATGGTGGAACTAGGGAGAATTGGGAGGTCAGGGGGTCCCTTTGTGAGAATACAGGTTGATTTCATCACCATGCCACGTTGTGAGGGGAAGCGTTATGTCCTTGTCATTGTCTGCCTATTTTCAAAGTGGGTGGAAGCTTACCCTACTCCCCAAAGTGACGCACTGACAGTAGCAAAGTGTTTACTGAAAGAACTGATACCTAGATTCGGGGTTCCAGTCACTATTGAATCAGATAGAGGCCGACATTTTCAGAATGATGTGATCGACCAACTCTGTAAGGCATTTGGGATCTCGCAAAAACTCCACTGTGCATATCATCCAGAGGCTTCTGGAGTGGTGGAACAAATAAACGGGACTATCAAAACAAGACTAGCGAAATTGTGTGATGCATCTGGCATGACCTGGGTAAAGGCCCTGCCTCTGGTTCTGATGGGACTCCGAAGTATTCCAGACCGGAAGACAGGCCTGAGCCCCCATGAAATCCTGATGGGAAGAGTGATGAGACAAGCGTGGGTAACAGGAAGCAAACTGTTGAGTATTACTGATGATTTGGTGCTTGAATACTGCAAGAGATTAGGTGACCAAGTGCGTTATATCTCTCGCCAGATCGGAGAAAACGCCGTCGCCAATCCACCGACTCCTCTCCACAAACTGGTTCCAGGGGACTGGGTCAAAATAAAGAAGCATACTCGGTCGAGCTGCCTGGCACCAAGGTGGGGACTGAAGCGCCAAGTAATCCTGGTAACGACCACAGCAGTGAAGTGTGCAGGTGTTCCCCATTGGATCCACGCCAGCCACACCCAGATGGTACTACCAGACAAGGAGCCTGGAGAAGAAGGCCGTCCAGCAGAGGGGCCTGCAGAAGCAAGACCAGAAGTAACTGACGACGTACAGCCCAGTACCAGTCAAGCTGAGGGGTCCGCAGACGTTGGTCCAGGGGTAGCTGATGACGAGCTACCAAGAGTCAAGCCTGCTGAAGGGTTCCCAGAAGTTGGTCCAGAAGTAGCTGATGACGAGCTGCCAAGCATATGGCCAGATGAGTGGATACCCTTGATTGACCTCACCGAAGACCCCATCAGAACAAGAAGGTAGAGAGTGGAATAGAGAGGAAAAGCAAGGCACAGGCGAAGAACCTCAGACTATTCAGATTCACATCAAAACTGAGGAAGGAGAAGGTCAGACAGGGACTGAGCAAATAGTTGATACACCTCCCCAAACTCCAGAAGTGGAAAAACAACAGATTAGACCTAGTAAAGAGATTCGAGCGGAAGAAAATCAAGGGAACGAAGTGCTCGAACAGGATCAGATAGGGTTAGAAGAACGTGTTCGGGAAACAGAAACAGAGACATTTGAAAAACAAACACAGAACTCTCCTGAACAAGGCCAGTTTAGTAACCAGCCAGAAGAAATAGATACGAGCCCTGGAACTAGTCAGATAGGAAGGGAAGAAAAGGAAGCAGAATTGCCACAAACAAATGAAAATAAAAGGGCAATAAAAGAAAACGAAACACCAGTACCCACTAAAAGACTTAAGAAAAGAAAGCACATTGAGCCTGGATTCATAAAGAAATTGAGACTGAGGATAAAAACGGTAGAAGAAAAACGTGCAGGAGAAAGGAGAAGTTCTCGCATAGCAGAGCAACCAGAAGACACTTCCAAAAGAAGGAGCGATCGAATAAAAAGACAAAACAAAAAGTACAAGTCTCCTGAATGGACGCTCGTTTTGGAAGAATTTGAAGATCTTGATATAACTGACGAAAGCGACGGAGAACCAGTCGCTGAGTACTCTGCCGAAGAAGAAGACGAGCTACCGTGAAATTGCACAAAGTAAGCTACTGGTGCAGAAACACAAAGAGGGGTCGAGAAACTTCTTCTGAGCCAAAATGTCTGATTCAAACGTGAGTGGTAGACCTAGTCGCAGTTGTTGCAAAACATGCTGCAAGGTATGTGTATGTAGTATAATTATAGTGATATTAGTTTGGATAGGACTAACAGTTTTCATTCCTTTTGTGGTGAGCAAAAATACTAATGTTGACCCTACTGAGATTGTAAATACTGACAATGAAGAGCTGACAACACAGAGAGTAGCAAGACATGAGAGAGCACTCAAACAAACAAAACGAGACCTAGAAGCATCAGATGAGGGAGGACTACATTATCATGGAGTTAAGAATAAGACACATTTAAATGTTTTCGCAAACTTGTTAATACACTATGTAGAGACTATGGAAATTGAAGATTGCTATGTCTGCATGAAGCTACCTACCTCTGTAGCTGAAGGCGTGACATACCATCACCTGCCCCTGACATACGGAATATCCTGTAGCATTTTAGCAAGCTTATTTTACAAAAGAGGACCGTTACAGTACTATTACTCTAACAATGACGTGATCTTTTCTGAACTTCCTATACGTGGGAACCTGAATCCTGTACATACCAAAAGTGACGTTACTCGCTATATGGGCGAATACTTTCTGACTATAGGTAATATAGACATAGGTGACGCACACAGAGATAACTTGACCTGTTCTTTGCGTGAGCAGGAAAAGATGTTCCTGAACATGGCAGAGAAGAGGAGAATAAAAATACAAAGAAAGGCAGATGACGAAAAACAGAAAACGCCAAAATGGGCTGAGAACATGGAAGGCACCTCAAATAGTGGGGCGGGACCTGCTCTGTTGCTGGATTTTGAAAGGAAAGGAAAGCTATGTCTTCACCGCGAGAAGACTAGCTATTATAATAACATTTTCATTGGTTCCAGTGAATGTGAACATAATTACAAGGTAATTGGAGGATGGGGTTTCAAAAATGGGTCAGAGCCTGTGTTTCCTGGAATCTATTATATATGTGGAGACAAGGCTTATTTCAAATTGCCGGATCACTGGTATGGAAGCTGCTATTTTGGCATTGTCTTCCCGAAAATATACCACGTGAATGAAGTTGCTGGAAGCAGTGAAAATACTAATGGCTTAGTGCGTAGTAAAAGAGAAAGCGTAGGTGAAATAATGGGTAGTATTTTTAGTGCACTGATACCTGGAGTGGGAGTGGTTCTGAACACTCACAGAATTTGCAAATTGTCCACCATAGTGGATGTGTTGTCTACGGACACAGCTCATGGATTTCTGCTGGTCAATACCGAAATGGTTGCGATCAGATCAATGGTTTTGCAGAACAGACTTGCTCTTGACACCTTATTAGCAAAAGAGGGCAGAGTCTGCCGGATGTTGAAGGCGCAACATTGTTGCACTTATATTCCGGACAAAAGTGTGCAGCTCAAAAGATACGTGAAAAACATTACTAATTTGGAAAAGGAACTCAAACCACTTGAGGTTGATAGTGCCTGGAAGAGACTGGTAGATGGTCTCTCAAATGTAGGTCATTGGCTTGCTAGCTTAGGTAAAAGCTTATTGTTTAAGGTACTGATGCCAATTGGAATTATAGGTCTTATCCTATTTTTCATATTTGTCTGTTGCAAATGCCGTAAGCACACCAGAAAGCATCAAGTGAATGCGAGAGGAGTGAAACGAAGTGTGGATGAGCTTGAATTAGAGGAAATGAATAATCAGATATACAAAAAGGTGAAAAATTCTCACCCTACCAAAAATGAGAAAGAGAAGCTGAATCGCTTGCTGGCAGAGATAGAGTTGTATAAAGTGTGAGAAGTTGGCATCTGGTTCCATTATTTTTGTGATGATAGTAAATATCATCAAAGAGGGGATTGATAGAGCAAGCTTCGCATCGCGACTTGCTCGAGTCATGAACCTCGCCCCTGTGTAATCAATTAATAAATTTGTACGTCTTACTAAACTTTTATTTTTTATATTCGAACGAAGTAGATGAAGCTTGCACATGTGTTTTCTAATACAAATAATCCATGTCCCTAAAACATGGCCGCCGCTTGATAAATTGCTTCTGCGCATGCGTCAGTCACACTCACGTGACATGACGTAGTTATAAGTTTGGTGGGAAAAGGTGCGCATGCGTAATACACAGCTTTCGTGAATAACGTGGTGACGCTCTTGTGAACGTGTATATGTTGCTAATATTTCAATTGCATAGTATATTTTTATAATGATAAGTTTAAAGTACAAAACCAATGATGTGTTTATATACATTTATTTCTATGTTTTAATTTGTTCTCGCTTACTTTTCATGTGCTGCGGGAAATGGGGGTCCGAACCGGTTGGGAGCCATATTGAAGGTCCCTTCTGCGCATACTCGTGGTGCACTGAAAGGTGGCAACATTGGACAGTGGAACTCAGCCAGCTGGCAGCCACAGTCAAGATGCTCATGGGAAAGCCACCTCTGCCCTACGAGAACGGAGAAAGTTGCTCCTTATATGATACATTGTGTGTTGCGCGATTGTTTGCTGTACAGCTTCCCATGGGAACCCCAATCTCGCTAGGCGGTACCCAGAGATGCAAAGTAGGCCTCCAAATAGTCTGTTCTGATTGGTGTGTTACCCAAATCCTACCTTAGGACCAATCCAAATTGAGGGATTCTGACACTTTGCAACATTGGGGGGTGGTACACGTCCCAAAACAGTATATCTACCCTGGGTTCACCTAGGGAAATTGTCCGACTTGTCTGGTTTAGCTGACCTGTCACTGACCCAACGCACTCAATAGGTGACTGAAGATACAGAGTACTGCGGAGCACTCTGTCCGAAATTGACCATAGACTAAGGTTTTACTAAACCTTAAAGTGCTGGCGGAGCACTTTGCTGGGAGTTCGCTGACCCAATCGGGGTCTTGATCGATAGCTGCAGAGAGGGTGGAGCGCAGGCGTTGCTTCCGAACTGCGGGTGCCGGTCCTGTCCTGAGGGTCCTGTCCTGAGGGTTCTGTCCTGATTCTAATCTGGTCTTCCTGTCCTGTCCTGGGTGTCCGTTCTGCACCTGCTGTCCATTGAGGGGTATCCTTCCTTGAGGGGTTCCTGTCCTTAACTGACCCGTGGCCAGGGTTTGGTTTCTACACCAGTCTAGGTAAATATCACTCTGAAAACTCTGAATCTTGCACCTTTCTGAATTTCTGTCTTTTGCTTCAATAAAGACATACCTTTGCATATGTTAATTTTCCATGCTTTTCCGCAACCATTGAATCATAAAGTTATTTGCATTTGTTTCGTAACGTGTTCCTATGTTACCCTACCTGTTAGAAATTATATTTTGCATTGCAGTTTGTCATTTCCTGATATGGTCTAGAACATCCTTACTTAAACTGTCTAAAGAACTTTTGCCTTAAAGCATAGCGTGTCTCTCTGCATAGACTCTCCTATAGTTATATAAATGTCCCGAACTCCTGTCTCATATTCTTTGAGATAATTCTAGAATACTAGTCCTAATCAAAGCCTATCCCATCTTTAGTGATTCATCTTAAACGTTCTAATTCCTGATCCTTCATTTTGAATGTGTCCTGGTTCCATTAGTTTATAAATGGTTGCACTGACTTATTTGCTATTCAGCTGTGTACTGTATGTTATTCTGTTTATTGATTACTTAATTACTGTGAATTTGATATTTTCTGGATTTTACTAAATTAGATAAAGACTTTAAAACTTCCAGTTGTCCGTGGTCATTTTACAAAGAGTATTGAATGTTATTTGTTGGGTTTGTATTTTGCTGGCTTTCACTTTTACAACTAGCTCCCTGATCCATTGTGGTCATAGGTACCCGCGTTGGTGGATGGTAAGTCGGGTACTCTGAAGAATAACGAAAGGAAATCACAAATTATTGATAGTAGACCGTGAGGTCATCCGATCAATGTATATGGTGATTTGAAATATATGGGCCCGAAGGCGGAAGTGGCGAAATTATTGGTCGGGTGACCCGCGCGCTCTATCACAATGATCTGATTGTGCAACCCGGTGACCGTGTTGCCCAAATGGTCATCATGCCGGTTTATGGAGGAAATGTCATGAAGTGGACGGCCCCAGCCCTTCTAACTGTGCGAGGAAAGGGCGGGTTCGGATCTACTGACAAGAACCCAGGGGCAAAATTGTGGGTGGAGTCCCCAAACAAACCTCCTGAACCTGCAGAATTGATCGCTAAGGGCAAGGATAACATCCTAGTCATCATGAAACCTGGACAGGAAAAGTGGGAAAACGTACCTGCTGAAAAATGTTATTTGCGAGAGTGATTATACCAGTTTGTTTTCTGTTTCTAGATCACAGTATGGCTTGCCGCTGCGATGCTTGCGCTGTGTGGTCGGTGTTTGGGCGTGTCCGGAGGGGTCCGGGAGGGCCCGGGAATGCCGAAGGGGATCAACCGCCCAAGTCGGATGACAGCATTGTTGCAGCAACCAGATAACATCTGGACCTACTTGGCCGGGAATGTGCTGAACGCTTCCCACTTCTGTATGAGCAATCTTCAGAGTACAGCTGATATGATATCAACATGTCTTGTTGCCGTACCTACCCCTGCACAGGTGCTTCTGCACATTTTCAACCAAACTAACTTTGATGGGGTAGTGGAGGAAAGTGATGTTCAAACACATCTGATTCTTTATGAGTACTGTCGCTTTTGCCCGGAGGTTACAGATAGCCTCTGGAGGAACATGACAAGTATTGGTACCTACAATATCTCTACTGGAGACGTTTGCTATCAATTAACTTGTGACCCTACCAAGATTGGCAAGTGTGGCCAATTAAAACTAGAGAAAAGCAAACAATTGACCCCTGATCAACAAACATTATGTCAGTCACGACATGACAGTTTTTGTAGTAATGTTACCAAATATATGGTTTGTAATCACACCGTATTAGCCGCTAGCCATGTTAACCATGTGAAATTACCTAAAGGATGGTTGTTCTTGTGTGGTAATATTTCATACACTTATATACCAGCTAACATAACTGGAGGACCTTGTGCCTTATCACAATTAAGTCTTATGCTTTTTCCCATACATTCTGTTACACATATTCGCTCTTCTAGAGCCGCTATTCAATTACCTGAGGATTGTAACTCTGATATTGATTTGCTTTCCAGAACAGAATATACTAGTTTGGCTCTGTCCATTGTAGGAGTGCCAGGACTATCCGTTTATAATGCCAGAACAATTGCTAAACTTGCCTGTTTAATTGTGAAGAATCTCAATCACACTTCTGCCGCTTTAGCTGAATTATTATTAGATGTTCAAGGAACAAGAAAAGCTGTTTTGCAAAATAGGGCAGATGTAGACTATTTGCTGCTAAAACATAACCACGGTTGCGAGGACTTTGATGGGCTCTGTTGTTTCAATTTATCTGATCATTCTACATCTATCCATGTACATATTAATGCTTTAAAAGATTTAGTGAAAGGGGTTACCCAAGACGTTGACCAAGGATGGTGGGATTGGTTGTTTGGCTGGCTGCCTAATTTTGGACAGCTTCGGTATATCTTGGGTGTTATTATAGTCATTATTTGTGTTTTTATCTCATTATGTTGTTGCATTCAATGCATTCCTAATCTTTTCTCCCTTTTTTGTCCCAGATCCATGGTATTTAGACCAATGGGGTATGATGGGTGAATCGAAGGTCAAGGGGTGGAATGTACTGCATTTGCCATTTTACACGTGCTAAATCACATGTTGACCTCGATTCCATGCAATGCTCTGATCTTCCATTTTGTTGCATCGCACTTCCATTTTGTGCTGCCTTGACCTGGAGTTACATTTCAGCAGTATCCATAAACATGTTTTTCACGTAAACCAGTACAAGCAGGTGCGAGGCATCTCGTGAGGATGCCTCGTGAGGTTATGAGTGTTTTCATGCATTCCATACTTATCTCTAGGACAGAGGGAGGATGGCCGTGCAAGTCTCCAAGGCCGGAGAGTGGGAAAGGAATGTCTTTTGCCTCGGCACAGCCCAGACAGAATCTGGCCAGGTCTGTCTGGGTGAGTCTGATGCAGAGATGAGGCCAGCACCTGCGAATAGATGGGCGAGAGCGCCTGCTAGAGGCTTCTCGAACATATTGATTTAAACTATAAAAAGCGGTGTCTGTGGGGTGGAGCTCAGGAACTCAGTCTTGGAGTGGACGCACTCGCGGGACAACTTTGGTGCCCGAAGAGATTACTCCCTGAGTCCCGGTCTACGGGTTCCCGACTTGGTGTTCAGTGTTTGGCCCAGAGATGTTGAAGTCTCCGGTGCTGCAAATGAATCTGGTGAGGTGCTTTGTACATTAACTGTTTATATACCTGTATTCACAGTTTCATATTTATGTATATAGTGTGGAGTATTCATTGTCTATTGCCTTTCACTCGGTGCCTAAGAATTTATTAGTTTCAGTGACGTATTGCCTTTGCCTACAATATTAATAGAGCTCATTTTTACCTCTAGTGGAGTGTTGGAGTTTCTATGTGAGTAAGTGGTGTGCGTAAGTTCAGATTACGCAAGTGGGCAAAGCAATACAGCAGTTCATGCGAGCCCGTCTATATTCGCCTCCCGGGATATTCCTGATTGTATGTGCGGGATGGCTGCTTGAGGCATGAAGAATAGAATTGGATGACGTTGGTTTTCTATGAATTTTAGTGTGCAGTTTCATGTCCTGAACATAAATGGATAAATCCAGATATTCTATTTCTGTTCTTGAAATATTGTATGTAATGTCAATACCCCACTGATTAGGTGTTAAGGATTTGATGAAGGTTCTGAGCTTTTTTTCGGTTCCTTGCTATATCAGAAGGATATCATCTATATATCGCCCCCACATAATTATGTTGTCGGCGATATCTTCCGATCTCTCTTGCCAGTCGCTAGATGCCAGTGAACTGATGCGACTTAAGCCAGATAATATACATAATAGCATATAAATGACACTTATCTATGCTATTGTCAATACTTACATGCATTACTGTTGCAAATCATACATTTAAATATCTGGCCATTATTAAATGGGGTTGGTAGGTAATTGTGTTTTAGTTTAGTTTACAAATTTCTAGTTTTTGGTATATTACAAGCGCATCAGGAAAACAATATATTTTCACAGCAACAGCTACCTGCTTCTTTTATTATGATCACTTCTCCCAATTTAATTTGAGCAACATCCTAGTATAACACTCTCATCACGAACCTTTTTTACTGTAATATCCTTATCAGCATCTCACGTAACTTCTTCATCCACCTTGTCAGAAAATTCATATTGCAGTGTATGTCGTATTTTACTATTAAAATAGCATGTGCGACTGCCAACTCTCAGTACATGCCATACACATATTTTCCACCTCTTTTGTGTGCCCTGCCAGCATGCCTGTTGACATTCTTACAATGATGCCAGTTGTGTCAAGATATGTGGAAGATGTAAGCTTATGTGAATAGCGCCCCTTAGAAGTAAAAGGATAGCCATCATTTTCCCAGTAGAGCTACTTATTGAATGTTTACGTCTACATCGATAAATGCTTGTTACCTATTGTACCTAAAATGCCTCAGTGTTATACATCTCCAGAGACATTACCTATTATCCATTTTAAAGCTGCCTTTCCACAAACAAGTATATGGAAGCATGATTTACCACCATGTCCTTGCGATCAAATTACAAAACAGAGTATATGCCATTTTGTATTATTTTGTCCTCTACGTTCTGGCCAGAGAGTTGCTTTTTTAGCTCCACTGTTTCGTCAGGCTGGGTTTACACACTTTTTATCTGCTTTAGACATTTTTCAATGCTTACACATGACAGATATATGTTATGCTGTTCTAAATTTTATCAGGAGTACGTTACAAAAAAGAAATCGTTATGAGCTAATAACCCTCTAAATTTAGTTGTTTTGTGCTTTTATTTTAGATTTTGCTTTCAAATATTTAAATTTGTTTTATTAAAATGTGTGCACAATGAGATATTTTAAATAATGCTTGTAATTTTGCAATTTCATTTTTTTTTTAGGTTGTCCATTGCTGGTAAGAACTGATAAAGGAAGAGAGAATTCATGTGTTGTGGTCATTCAGACATGGTTTAGTTATCGCTGTGATGATAAATTGGCTGGAGTACATAGTTTCAGATATGGGAAATAAGTGCACAACCAGATAAATTGTTAGATTTTTACAAACAGTGTAAATGCCATTCTTTATTTGTGATGTAAGGGTTTGAATGCACAGCATTTCCAGTTGACAAAGTTCCACTAACGTACAATATTTCTGATTTGAGCCAACTTGACACAAAACATTTGAAATACAGTTTGAAAAATGTAAAAACTTTTTACAACGTAGAAGTGCATCTAATGTTGATGTGACTGCAACTACTCTCTTTTGTATAACAAAATGCGGAATGCCTGTTCTGTTACCAAGTAAAGAATTTGTTTACCTTTGTGACTTACCCACAGAAGGAAGGATTGAGCAGCTGGCCTCTTATGGTGTGTGTTCATATGGGTGCATGTGGATTCTATCTTCATTCTGAATGTTTTTTTAGGTTTCGAAACCTGGCGAGGGGCGAAGCCCCTCCCAGATCGAAATCTATTGTTTTCAATAGTGAGGTTAGGACAGCCTCTGTTTCCAATTGGCTAGCTCCATAAATGGAGGCTAGCCATTGGGAAGCAGAGGCTGTCAATCGCGCTTTCTCACGAAAACGCGATTCGGGGGCGTTTCTGGTGCATTTTTTAAGCCCCGCCCCTTTGTCCCGGGCCGCGCTGCGATTGGCTGCCGGCCCGGGACACCCCCGTGACGTCATTCCCGGGCCGCGCTGTGATTGGCTGCCGGCCGGGACACCCCCGTGACGTCAGCCAATCACAGCGCGGCCGGGACCTGACTTGTTTATGATCTCTTAGCCTCAGTCTGCAGAATCGCCAAATGTTGTTGAGTCTGAACAGGTAAAGTATAAAAATAACAGAGAACGGAGATACCCGTATCTTACAGGCAGATCCGACGGTCTCTCCCGGGAATTCACCGATATGTCCCCTAGCTCTCCTATGGGTCGGTATCTCGTGACCTCTGTGTACAGTGGGGATTTGTTAACATCTCTCCTCTGCGGGAAGTGCAGATACGGAGACATCGCCGCAGGACCTCCAGAGACACACAGCCCCTCCAGATAGACAGCCCCAGTCAGTCTCTGCTGCGGAGCCGAGGAGGTGTTCGCGAATCTGCATGTTTCTCACCGGGGCATTTCGGTAGCAGCGGTTCCAGCCGAGCGCGGCCGGGGTCTGCTCTGCCTCATTCATCACTGGCCTCTGCTCTGTGCTCCTGTGGAGTAGAGGGTACAGCTGTGGGGGAGAGTGAGAGGGGAGCCTCAGTCCGGCAGCTTCTGCGTCCGACCCTCGCTGATGATCCGCGAGAAAATTATCGCAGGGGGCAGGAGGGCCCAGACCCCGGGCTCTCCTGCCTTATCTCACGGTCACCTCACTGCTGATCCGCGGAGAACCCCTCACCTGGGGCATGGGGGCGACCGTCCTGGCCGGGCTCCCTACCTTATCTCACCCAGGGATCGGGCTGAAACCCAACGCGCAATTAAGAGCCCGTTCGGCCCGCAGCGCCAGGTGTAAGTCACGGCTGAGCTCCAGACACCAGTGTGCCCCTGGCCCGGTCGACAACTTGCAGTCACTGCTGCTAAGGCGAACCCTACTGCCTGCTGTCAACTGCAGGGCAGCCTCAAGGCGAGTTCGTGGGGTATGGTTATGTGGTCGTATCACATTATGAAATATAACAGCGCATACAATGTTTATATCATAACATATAGCAGCACATAGACTTATCATCCATTCTGTGATGGATGTATCACACTATAGGTGCTATCTACCATAATGTTGATACACAATATTGATTGATTCAGCGAACAGAACAAAAAGCGCCTGTAGGCGCTTATGAGTCAGAACAATTATGTGTTTAGTGTGATGTGTACCATAGCCTGCAGATTATCTAAATGGAATAAAACACAATATGTGGAGATGTGTGTAACCTGAGCGACACATGCTCTGTTCTACCCAGCCAAGCCTTTCATCCTTCTGTTGTCGATAAGCTGCGTACCAATAAGATCGAGCAATGCATTAAGATTCTTTAATGGCCTTACATACTCTACTAAAGCCTGAACAGGTATTATTGTTCCAAGTATTAACATGTTACTGCTGAATCTACGCCAGTCCTTCTAACAGCATCCCCTGGAGTGCACGCCCTCACGAAGCACTTACCTGTCAGGAAAGAGGAAGCCAGGGACAGGTGCACTAAGGCGTTGATGAAGAGGAGGCAGCCCGTGCGGGCCATGCTACCCTTGGCGGGGGACGAGAGCTGCAATCTGCCCCTGGAGGGGATGACGAGGAGGGTACTGGGAGTGGAGCTGCGGGGCATGGTGCACGGGTCCGGTGCAGGCAATAATCCAGGCGCCCAATGTGCTGCTGTGGAGTCAGGCGCAACCTGGCACCTCCAGGGGCTCCGCTCTGTAGAAGTCCACCTGCTGCCCCAGTGCCGGGAATGTAGCGCCTTGAACACCAGACGCCGGAGGCGGAAGCACGGCGATCCACAGTCCAGGAGTGCAGAGCACACTGGGCGAAGCTCGGGACACTCAACCTCCGCGTCTTCAGATCAGCAGAGACGACACTTCAGACTCTGGCACTGTATGGAGTACCGACGTCAGTGCACAGCAGTATAGACTGCCCTTTGAGCCTCCTGGTGCTTGAAGTACCGAGGGTGGGTGCCCGCTGGTAGACGAGATGGGCTCAGACTGCAGGAGCCTCCGTGTCCGGGTACTGGTGTCTGAAAAGCTGCAAAACAACGCTTTAGCCTCCCAGCACTTCAAGGGTTTAGAGGGTTAGTGTACTGTTGGAGAAACTGGGAACTTCGGAGCATCCCGGTGCTTAAAGTGCCTAGAGGATGGGTGCTCCCTTGGGAGAGCCTGGGAAAACTGTAGCCTCAGGCTCCGCCGCCAGAACCATCTGCATACACAGGCTGAGAGACGCCGGGAGCACCGGAGCCTTCGGCGCTTTAAAGGTGCAAGTATACGGGGTAGACAGGGTGGAACTGAGATATGCAGCCCATGTGCTTCAAAGGAGCAGGGGCGAGGTGCGGACTGACGCGGGACTCTGAGCGCCTTCCAGGGCTCGAGATGCAGGTCACAGATGGGAGTAAGCGGACTGGAGCCCCTGGCACTGCAGCTGCACAGACGCGATCCTAAGCACTTCCGAGTAAGTGCCGGTGATACTGTGCACACTGGATACTCCCGCACTTCCGAGGTGTTGCACCCACTGCATTGTTCATAGTGTGCGAGCGCTTACTTCCCATGTGTTGCACGCACTGCGCTGCGCACACTTGATTCTTCTTTCAAAATATTTTTTTTTATTGAAAATAAATTTTACATATCCATAGAAAAAACATTCTTAATACTTGTACTGGTCTTGCAAGATTGCGGCCTGGCGGGGCCTGAGAGAGGAAAAAGGAAGAGAGAAAGAAAAGAGGGGGGGGGGGGGTTTATCGTTCCAGGTATGCGTCGAGAGCTTCCCACATGTTCTCCTTGGCCGTATGATTTGCGCCTTTTGCTTGGCGGTGATGTTATCTGCCCCCCGGAGGAAGGTTACCCAGTTGAACCAGCGCTTGAAAGTGGCTTTGCTGGTGTCCTTCCAGTTACCCAAAATCGTTTTCACTGCAGCCGTTAGAAGTACATCGACCAGGTCTCGTACTTCTTTGGACTGGAGTTCTGTTGCTAGGAAGGCAGTGGCTACCCCGGCTAGTCCTCTTTGTATCTTACTACCCGTTATTGTGTCTATGACGTTATAGACCTTGCCCCAGAAAGCTTTGACTTTGGTGCACTCGTATAGCATGTGAGATAGATCTCCCGTGGCCCTCTGGCAGTTCCAACATGTGCTGCTATCACTGGCTCCCACCCTCCCTAGTTTCGCTGGTGTCCAGTGCAACCTGTGGAGTAACCAATATTTGGTTTGCGCTAGCTGTGGTGTGATTTTGTTTTTGGACGCTGTCGTCCATAGTTTGGCTCTTTCTACTTCGTTCAGCTGTCTCTGTATGGTCTCCTCCCAAAATGCCAGCGTCTTGTTGTTTAGGGTTGTGGTGCGTGGTGTAATTAGCTTGTAGATTTGTGCTGTTTGGTGGCCCGTCTTGTTTAGGTTTTGCGCGTATTGTATGATGGTGGGTGTTTGTTTCGTTAGTCCTGCTTTGGTGACCGCTGCTTTTATTTTGAGGAATTCGTAGAACTCCTTGTTAGGTAGGGAGGTTGTCTGCTGTAGTGCCGTGTAGGAGAGTGGGTTGTTCCCTGCCTCTAGTTGCGAAGGCGTGGTGATGCCTCTGCTTCGCCATACCTTGCTATCTAGTGTTTTCCCCTTGTATGTGACTTTGGTGTTATGCCACAGAGATTCCCATTTGGTGCCTTTGATACTCACTGCCATTTCCCTGTCTACTCTTAACAGCGCTATCTTTGTGTTGTGGATTATTGCGTTTTTGGCTTCCGGGTGCTTGTGGGCCGTGAGGGCCATAATTGGGTCTGCGCCACCCAGAATACACCTTTCCAGGTCCAGCCACACCGGCATGTAGTCTGGCGTGGGGGCAATCCAGTGTAGACCCTGTTTGGCCAGGGATGCCTTCTGGAAGGCTTTGTAGTTTGTAAGGTTCAGTCCACCTTGTTCTTTTCTGAGTCTGAGTTTCGCTAGACTCATTCTTGGTTTTTTCCCTCCCCAGAGGAACATGTTGATGCTTTTGTCTAGGCGTTTGTGGAATTCGGATGTGAGTGTGAGAGGCAGCATGGAGAGCAGGTAGTTTAGCATGGGGGTGATCATCATCTTTATTGTTTCGATCCTTCCCCACCAGCTTATGAATTTGGGGCCCCATGTGTCTAGCTTGGACTTAATTTTTTTTAGCATCGCTTCCTCGTTATGGTCCAGTGTCGCTCTTAAGTCCCTACCAAAGAGGAGGCCCAGGTATTTTAGGGGTTTCGTTTGCCATGCTAGGCCGGATGTTCCCAGGACAGCCTTGGTGGTGTGGCAGTTCATGGGTTTGCACTCGGATTTCTCCCTGTTGAGCTTGTAGCCTGAGACGTGTGCATACTCCTCTATTGTTTGCACGAGTGCATTAATTGACTCTTCTGGGTTGTTTGTGGTGATCAGAATGTCGTCTGCGTATGCTGCTAGCTTGAAAGCTTGCCCCTCTATCCGCACCCCCGTGATCCGGGCGTTTGACCTGATCATGTGGAGGAGTGGTTCCAGTGCAAGCAGGAATAGACCCGGTGAGAGGGGGCAGCCTTGCCTTGTCCCTCTCTCTAGTATGAGTGTGTCTGATGTGGCTGCGTTAACCACCACTCGCGCCCGGGGGTTTTTGTACAGGGACATGACCATACCCCTGTACTTCTCGCCTAGTCCAAACTTGAGCATGCATTGGTTGAGGAAGGGCCATGAGACCCTGTCGAAAGCCTTTTCCGCATCCAATGCGATCATGACCGCCTTTTCCGCGCTGTTGGCCGTGCGGTTGATTAGGTGGCATAGCAGTCTGGTGTTGTCTTGCGAGAGTCTGTTTTCTAGGTAG
This sequence comes from Lissotriton helveticus, assembly GCF_964261635.1. Lineage (NCBI taxonomy): Eukaryota > Metazoa > Chordata > Amphibia > Caudata > Salamandridae > Lissotriton > Lissotriton helveticus. The sequence continues at coordinate 1,347,855,098 of NC_136057.1, read as the reverse complement.
CCTACCTGAGATTTGTGTATGAGGGCGGGGAGGAGTGCATTTAGTCTGGCAGCCATGACTTTTGCATAGATTTTGCAGTCCACGTTAATTAGAGAGATTGGCCTGTAGTTGTGAGGGAATTGGGGGTCTTTCCCTTCTTTGGGGATGACAATAATGTTTGCTTCCGCCATTGAGTCTGTCATATTGCCTTTTTCTGCACATGCTTGGAATACTCTGACAAGTGTGTCCTTGAGTAGCGGTTGGAATTGTTTATAGAAGGTGGCTGTGAAGCCATCCGGTCCTGGTGCCTTGTTAGGTTTTAGTGAGTCTATGGCCATCCCAACTTCCGCTTTAGTTATGTCTTGGTCTAGGGCCTCTCTTTGTTCGTCGCTTATACTGGGTAGATCCAGGCTCCTCAGCAAGCTTGCTCCGCCGTCCGCATCTAGCGATGTGTCCGCGGTGTATAGTTCTTTGTAGAACTTCCTGAATGTTTCGAGGATATGTTTATTAGCTGTGTGTGTTTTGTTGTCTGCGTCTGTTATTGTGGCGATGCAGTGCTGCCTTTGCTTGGCTTTCAGGTAGCCTGCTAAGGCCTTCCCTGCTTTATTGGCCGAGCATAAGTTTATGGATTTGTATTTGTTGATCCACGTGGATGCTCTCTCGCTTAGGATTCTGTTTAGCTCATATTTTTTCTTTGTTAGCGTTGTGAGTGTATTCCTATCTGTTAGGTTGGCCGTGTGGTTTCGTTCTAACCCCTTGATCTGCTCCTCCAGTTCCTTAATTTTCTTGTTTCTGCCCCTGTTCATGCGTGCTTTGATGTTTATGAGTTTCCCTCTTATTGTTGCTTTAAGCGCATCCCATAGTGTCGCTGGCCCTGTGTCAGCTGTGTCATTAAATTGGAGATATTCTTTGATCGCTTCCTCTATTTCCGTGATATTGGCAGGGTTTTCGAGTATGTCACTGTTAAGGCGCCATCTCCTGCTCGGTGTTTCGTTATGCTTGCCACTCAGGGAGAGGGATATGTGTGCGTGGTCTGAAATTGTGATGGGTCCTATTTCCGTTGTATCAGTCAGGTGTGTGTGTGTGTTGGACATGAGTATGTAGTCTATCCTGCTGTATGAGTTGTGGGGGTGCGAGTAGAAAGTGTACTCTCTGGCACTCGGGTTCTGTAGCCGCCATGGGTCCGCTAGTGAGAGTTTGGTGCATAGGTTTTTAAGTATGTGCTGTTCTTGCGAGGTATGGCTCGGTCTGTGTGGGTGTCTGTCTGTGGCGTTGTCCATCGCCTGGTTCATGTCCCCTGCCACGAATAGTAGTTCGCCCAGTGGGACCTTGCTAAGTTCAGTTTCTAGATCCTCCCAGAAGTTTTTGTCCCCCGTGTTTGGCCCGTATATATTGGCTATGTGTACTCTCTCGTCGCCTCTATTGATTGATGTGATCAGCCTCCTTCCCATGGTATCTGCTGTGTTGTCGTTAACCTGGAACTTCCCTTTCTTACTGATTAGGGTGATGACCCCTCCCTTTTTGTTGACTGCCGGTGAGCATAGTACTTCGCTTATCCAGCTGGCTTTCATCCTGTTCGCGTCCTCTAAGGACACTCTAGTTTCTTGAAGGACGTATATATCCGCCTTCAGTTTGTTTAGGTAGTCTAGTGTTTTCCGTCGCTTGACGGGGTGATTGAGCCCTTTGACGTTCAGTGACACTATCTTTATGTCTGAGGCTATCTGTGCCTGGCTGCTATTGTCGGGTGGCATCATGGTGTGATATTTGTGTCGCTATGCCTACGTGTATCCGTTATGTATCGCCTCTTTGCTCTATGCTTGCTAGCTGGCAGCCACCACACATAAGCCCCCCCCTGGGGTGTTGGATGGGATGGGGTGATGTGTGCGGGTATAGAAAAGAGGAGAGAGAAGAAAAAGAAAGAAGTGTACTTCCGCCAGGCACCGATTGTCCATGCAGCAGGGCCTCCCCCCCAGCCCTCTCCCCCCCTCCACCCTCCCTCCCCCCTCCCCCCTGTCAACGTACTGTAAACGTGCGACAGCAACGGTTCCCGCCCTCCGCTTCCCCGGTTCCTTAAAAAGTCAGAAACATCCCCGCCCCCTCCTTGTCCCCGTGCTGCGCTTTTAGGCAAAGGATATGGTTGTCAGGTGTCCAAAGCCCTGTTATTCTCTCTGTGTGGTTGTCCATGTTCCGCTGGGTTTAACAGGGTAGGACAGTTCAGTGTATCTACACATGTCCTGTAGTGTAGTTCCTATCTTCCCAATAGGCTCTGCGCATTGGAATAGTACCTACAGCAGTAAAGGCCTAGGCCAGACGTTAACTAGGTCTACTACTGTCGATACTAGACTTAATTTTTGGGTTTGCCAGCTAAGCTCAGAGTTCGCTAGAAACTTTCTCGAATGTTCAAGGAAGGATTAACTTCCCTGATTAGACAAGAAGGGATTTAGTTTCTGACAACCATAGAACATGACAACTTTGCTCTCCCCTAATCAAGAGTCAATCTCGAGAGTCGTGTGAGCACAAGGCAATTATTTTACTCAGTCAGTACGTGCATTCTTAGTCTCATCAGAATGTAGAGAAAAGGAAGAGACGGGCGTGTTCAATAAAAGATGTTATTTATTGATCAGTCTCTTTTCTTGTACAAGAGAAATGGATCGATATTATTGCGATACTTATAGTTAAGTAAAGTGCATACATTAGAAGCAATAGTATAAAATAATACTGTAAAAACATTGATATGGTTTCTGAGCCATATGATGTTTAAAATGATTAAAATATATTTACATACACATATACATTTGACTAAACGTACTCAACTGGTGTTTCTAAATACGCCTACCCCGTGTACCTGACCTAAGTCTAATACGTGGGCGGGAATAGAAAGTTACAGTTTAAGTTAAGTTTGTTTTTGCCAAGTGAATAACTAAAGAATTCTCTAGGAGGGGTTATTCAGTTCTGTACCTGGAATTTAGGATGAATGAGGAATGGTATCTCTTTCTCTGCTCTCGATATTCCAGGCTGCCTGCGAGGGCTGCCCAGAAGCGCCGGTGCTGGGTCTCTCGGCTTGAGATAGCAGCGCGTCTCTCAGCGCGTCAGGAAGGCGGGGCTGCTGCCTGCGGGGTCTGCTTCGGCTCTCTGCTTCGGCAAGTATGGCTGCTCCGTCTTGTCACCACGCGTGTGTTTTGCATAGGGCAAGGTCGGCAATATTTATACCTTAAAGGTGCCGGGATTGACGTAAGGATGGACATAGGTACGTCAATAAAGATGTCATACGACTTGCTCGTTAGCACATTCTTTACTAAAGTTCTCTGTGAAATCAAAACAATGGCCGCACGGATTATCCAGGTTGTCATAGGTTTGATTTGTTATGAGAACGTCGTATGCCTTATCAGGGGCTGGAGGAATATCGCTTGTCTAATTAGATCTCAAGCGTTATGACCTAATCAGATAACACGTTCCTGTGCCGTAGTGTGACTGCGTCAGATAACGGTATCTGCATCATGGGGGATTTCTTGCCTCATGGGCTGACTGTTAGTTAACTAGCTAGTAAGTTTAACCAGAATAGGGTCAGGAATAGGGGGATCGATTCAGAACCTATAGAAATACACGACACCCACTCCACGCTAACTATGGTCATATCTACTAATCTATGCATAGTATAACATAGTACAACATACTATAGAGTATAGTGTATACCTTACCACCCCAAAATACATAAATGCATTTTGAAATTTTCAAATATACTGAAAAATTGCAGTCATATATATTGTATGCACTTAAGCTATGAATTAAATGCAAAAGTAAACACGCATTCTTATGCATTATTGCTTGTTGGTATATGAGAAATACACATGAAATGGCTCTTAATATGGCTATACAGAAAAAAAGTCGAAACCATTTCATCACATAAAATCTATTGTGAACATACCAGTGGGCAGCTAAAGTCTATATAAAGTCTATAAAGTATCTAAAAAATAGAAATCTTAGTTCTCTAGGAATAGTTTCTTACTTTAAGCAGAAGATCAGTGTCCCGGGAAAAAATATATAGAAAAATATTTTAGGGGCTTGCTGAAAAAAGTTGCTGTCCGTGAACTGGATTGTAATTGTTCATGTGACTTTATTTTTAAAGTTGAAGGCCGAATTCAGGGAACGCCGTGTGCGAGTTTACTCAAAAGTCTCTATTTCTGTTCCGGAGAGAACATCATATCATTCAGGCTTTCGAAAAAACTGTCAACAGCTTCATGGGAAAGTTCCTCTAAGTCGGAAATAGGGGTAACCATGCATTCGTGCGCATGATTGTCTCCATTGACATTCTGATTTGCATTGCTGACAGAAGGTCGTACCTGTTCGATGCTGCTTTCATCTTGAACTTCACTACTCTTCAATCGCAGTGGTGAAGATTCCAGGAATGCCGTCATCAGAATTGGCAGCCTTTGAGGGCAGCACAGTGCGTGAACCTTGGTAGGAACCAACAGTGTATCTGCATCCACCGGCGCATCCGATTGTAGCGTCAGACAGGTGTCTAACACGCATTCTTCTCCGCATAGCAGACACCTTAGTACAGGTAAAACACACCTTTGCCACATTGGTCGAAATGATAGAAACCAAGTCATGTTTAGGTCTCTAAGCCGGGAGAGTCCCAGGATTTTTGATATCCGGTCCCGGTATCCAATGGCTAGGATCGTATCTTCCATTGTCGTGAGATTTTGTTCTGTGACATGGGTTGCCATAACGAAAAATAAGGACCAGGAATAGGATTCCTGCAATTAGTCCTAGGATCAGGGGAAGTCCGCCAAAAATCGAATGGACGAAATCTGGAAAAATACCCAGTATGGCTTTGAATGGTGTTAATGCCATCGAAAATACTGTCTTAAATACCTTTGAGACCCCAGTGGTATCAGAAATATTTAAGATTTCGCTCAGGATTTCCGCGAAATGTACGGGGGAATTGGTTGATAATAATGTATGTATCTCTGCAGTCGTCCTTGCGACTTGTAGATCATACGTTTCTTTAGATGACGTGAGCCTTGTAGGCGTCTGAAGAAGCACTGTTTTCATTCTGCTTAAAGTGTCTATTCGAATAGAAGTAATTTTCAGACCGGGCCATGCCCTTGCCTCCCTGTCTGGAAAGGAGCTGGGGAACAAAGAACGTCCACAGCACTTGACCTTCGCCGTCGTAGTGACGAGATAAGGAGTCCCGGGCATAAGACTACAGCATCTGCGGTCTACAATAAGAATGTAACTCCCATTATAGAGTCTTTGAAAGAATGGTTCTATTTCAGTTGCAGGTGCGCCTTGCTGGTGACATGAAAGGTTGTATGAATTCCCTTCACAGGCTCCGTGCAAACTAATACCGTTACACAGAAGCGTGCCGCTTAGTGACATAGCACAATTGTTGCCACTAAGAAACACTTTCTGTCCTTTGTTACTGACACATGCATGTGAATAGGGCAGGTTCCAAGTTGTTTTAAGGTACCCCTTTCCCAATTTCTCGTACATGCCAGCCTGTATATATTTTTGGCAGTATTGAAACCTGAAGGTTGAGATTGGAATATTTATGATTCCGTGGATTATCCATTCACTGACAGGTCGTTCTGACATTGTCATTGGTAATCTTTCTAGTTTTTCAATGCTCAAGATTGTATAATCAGCACCCTTCTGCGCCATACCGATTTGTCTATCAGTAAGGTTAAAGATTTGGAATAGTGACGTTGTGTTGATTAAACGCCAAGGCACGTAGCCTGAACGCAGATTTTGTAACGTCCAGCCAAGCTGTACAATAGAACGCAATTGTGACTGACCATGTTGTAATAACAGTAAGTCTTGCGATAATATATCGATTGCTGAAGACACAATGCTGTCCAATGAAAAAATTCTGGAGGACAGAGTCATTAACCCATTGTCCACTACAGAAAGTGATTTTTCCAAATTAATACGGTCAATTTCCCGTATTCTTTCTGCTGTCTCAATTTGAGTAACCTTCCAGGCCTCATTGTATGCTGCATATACAGAGGCTGCTATGAAACGCTTATGACGCTGTTTGCGTGGTCCCAGTATGAAATCACGCAAGTCAGCACCATCAGTAAGTAAAGTTAGGTGTTGCTTAATTTCAGGCAGTGTGGAAGTTTGTAGCCATTGAAGGCATAATTTGCCCACACTGTAGGTTGTTATTATCCCTGGGTGATGTCTTTGAGGATATCTAGGGTCTGGCCTGTTCATTTTGAAACCCTGTGTTTTATTCAGGAATCTATCTTGACAGTTATTTGTATCTGTGGGCCAGATCAACCATTGTTTCCAATCAGGATGTGTTCTGTTTTGGTTTAGTATATGGTTTACGTCTATCTCTTCATCTGTATCAGAGCTATTGCTGAACATTGTTGGCTTTGGAATAGACGGGTTATTTAAATCTTTGATTTTGGCTAAGCCAAGACAGGTGGTTTGTTGAACAGTGTCATTTAAAAATATCATTTGTTCTGGGATCATGCAGGCTCTAAACAAAGCTTCTATACCCTGTACTTGCCATTCTTTTGTACCCCAAACACTTTTCAAATCAACATTTTTGTCCCAATAATCAAATCCAAATGTATTCATTTTTTCGAAGAAAGAATCTGAATATATCAATTTTGTGTTGGTTATCATGGTTTTCATCCCTGTCTTGTTTGACAATTTAAAATAAAATGTTTCAGCATTACTTATGTTAAAACCTGAAAAATATGAATATTTGTCATAAACGGTTCTAGAGCTCCCTTTTGGAGGTGTAGCACAATGTTCCCATTGATTATAACTTAAAACATTTCTAGGTTGTGCAGATTTATGCACGAAATGGTTACCATAATGGTTATAGCAGTACATGCTGTCATAATTTGTAGAACCCTGCAAATAATCATGTTTTGTAAATTTAGCAGACATTACTAAGTCAGACATCATATTGTTAATACTTTCAAAGTCCCAATCATCAGCAAATGAGTTTGGTTTTGCAAAGTCACTCAAAGAGATCTTAATTTGGTGTGGATATTTCAGGATCTCGACCGGACCATAAATTTCATAGTCAGTGTTGTCCCAGGCTACCCCACCAGGTATTGGAATTGCTGTGAAGTTGGCTGTTGAAAGTTCTGAAGAAAGTTCTCGTTTCTCGACGTGTGAAGATGTGTGTGGTTTGAGGACCAAGTTGATGTTCTGACTTGCTGTGTCCATTTTAGCATATTTTCCCTCAATGAAGCGTCCCAAGGTAAATACCATGATGAGCCAAAGTATGAGGATAAATGCACCAAAACCCACCCAAAATTCAATCCATGGAGAAATCAGATATGTTTCTTTTAGTTGTTTCAAAAGTTCCTTCGCTTTGTCTTTAAAGGATTTTGATGATGGCTGTGTCTTTTGTTCGCTGAAACCGTCGGAGGAATCATCGAAGTTGATGAAGTAACCGGATGCAGTTCTGTCAATTGTTCCAATTGGTTCAGGATTTTTGTTTCTTGCATTTTCACTTGGTACTTCTGTATAGATTGGTGTGTCTCTGCTAAATGTCTTTATTTGGGTTTTCAGAGGTCTTAGTTCTATTGCATTGTTGCATAGTCCTTGTTGTTCTTCTGTAGGCGTTTCGAATGTGATGAGCCTCTTTGATAGGACCTCTGTACTGGTAGCAAACCTTGGTGTTCTGCTACTTATTGGGAGTCCACTTGGCCTACCGTTGGTTATCGGCCACATGTTGTGGTTTTACCAGGTCGATGGATACAACTCTGTTCTCCTTTTTTCCAGCAAGTGGCGGTAGTACAACTGATCTTGTCCCGTTGACAGACAATACAGGAACTGCTTTTCTGTAAGAAGGCCCAAATTCCTTCTTTACCGCGATCTTCTCCCTGACTAGATCCCCGACTTTTGGAATCCAGACAGGTCTTGCTGGGACAGGTGGTGATTCTTCAGTGGTTGTTGGCTGTTCTTTCAACTGTATGTTGCTCAGGTCTTTTCTTGTTTTGTTTAAGTCCTGCAAAATAGCCAAACGGTCTTTGACATCAAAGCTTTTTTCTGTTACCACTGAAGTCTGACTATCAAGGTCAGAGATCAACATCCTAGTTCCGAATAATAATTTGTACGGACTGAATCCCTTCAGAGAATTTCTTGGCAAGTTATTTAGACTACGTTGGACACTTATTAGATGTTTGACCCACCCAGCTCCCGAACCTAATATCCTTTCTATTATAGATTGCTTTCTGTCTTGGTTTTTTCTTTACACCATCCCATACCCTCAGGAAGGAAGTGAGAAGATTCCCGCTGGGCTGTGCTCATTTGGCCATTCTTTCCCCCCCCCAGGCTGGATTGCCTGAGAAAAAGAAAAAAAAAAATGGTCGAACGTAGCATGCTCTTAGCGTATATGCCATTTAGACTCGCAAATCTTGTATAACAGTCCGGACGTCAGCCGAGTGCTGTGGATCTACATTATAAGTGGGAACTAGCCTGTATATGTTAATCGCAAGCCATTCTTTTTAGTGGTGATGTTATCTGTCTTGATGCGACGAGGTATTAAACTGCTTCTCTCCCCACTGCGATCTCTGTTGCAGTTTGGGCAGTTTTTTACAAACATGGTGTAGTGCAGGCTCATGCCTGGCCACCAGTACCGTGATTGTAATTCTTCCAGAGAATCTTTTAATTTATGGTGTCTGAGACCCTCGCCCATGTGTGCGTCTGCGATTAACAAGTTTCTCCTGTCCATGTTTGGAATCACTCTATCCCCCACTCCAGGGATTCGAGCAAAAGGAATGGAGTTTGCATCTATGATGTATGTGTAATTGAGTGGATAGTTGATCGGTAACGCCGAGCAGTCGCCTTTTGATGACGTTTTTACTGCCAGCAATGTTTCGCCGTCAATGTATTTTAATGTACGCTTTTTTCGATCTACGGGAGCCGGTTTACTGGCTGCCGCTGCGGCTGTTTCAGCCAATGAATTCCCTACAACGTGAACGCCATCACGCTGGTGACTCAGTGAGTGTGTCACGTGAGTCTTTGGTAGTTCTTTTTTCAAAAGAGCTACCTGTTCCCAGAGCAGTCTCTGCTTTATTGGTGCATCCGTGTCATCTTTGTAATCGTTCTGAATCCAGGTCTGCAAATCCTTGTTATATGCTTTGACGCAGAAATATGAATCTGACACTATAAGTGTCGGGAATTCGCGATCCGCATTATCTAGCGCCATTTTCAAAGCTAATATTTCAGTTTGTAGTTCTGAATTAGTTTTTACTGAGTGTGATTTTGTTAATAGAGGTCTTAGTTTACCTCCGTGCCACACTTCTTTTGTAATCTCACATGTGGGATTGTATGCATGTTCTCCCCAAACGGAGGGTTGAGCATGTCCGTCTGTATAGATTACACAGGCGTAATGTCGTAGAGGCAGAATGTCGATTGGCAGAGGATACGTTTTTTCATATTTTAGATTTTTTAATTCTTCTAGTTCTGGATCAAAGAAGTAATATACTTTGTCCGTTGTGATTGAATTTACCCATTGTAACCATTCTGGATCCAATGTTGTTGTTGGTAAATTACACGGTGTTGTTAATGCCTCAAAGGCTGATTCTGCTGTTCTGACTGTGATATGTCTACCGTCAGCTATGTCTTTTTCTCTAGCTATTGCGGTTTGAACTGCTTGAACAATTTTTCCTTTGTTGTTGAATCTCTGTTCAGCTTTTGTGTACAAATGTGATTTGAATGCAATTGGTACCTTATCTCCTTCATTAGAAGTCAGGTATGTGAATCCGCATCTCCCTGGGATGACTCGGATCACAAGGTTGCGTGTATTATCACGGGTTTCTAATTTTGTTTTAATTAGCATGTCTGTTTGTAAGGATCTCAAAATTTCTGTGTGTGCTTGAGTCCAACTGGATCTTTTAAAGTCTGGTTTAATTAGATCATAAAGGGGTTTGACCCTTTCTGCGTAATTTGCAATATATGTTCTTCCGAAATTTAGGAAGCCTAGAATTGACTGTAGGTTTTTTAGTGTTTTAGGAGCTTGGATTACGGCACATTTCTCTAGGAAATTGTCTGCCAGGCTTTTACCTTCACTTGATAACTCATATCCTAAGAATAGGACCGTCAGATGGGCAATTCTGGACTTTTTGAAGTTGAATTTGTAACCCTCTGCAGCGAACCCAAGTATTATGGTGTTCACTCTTTTCAAGTGAGTATCCAAGTCATCATCTGTTAAGTAAATGTCATCGACATAAGATAATGCTTCATCATCATATTGTTGTAGTAATTCTGTTACTCTCGCTGAGAATACCCCCGGGCTGTTCTTGTACCCCTGGGCTAACCGACAGAATTGTTTTTGAGTGCCATTTACTGAGAATGCAGTTAAATATCTGCTCTCTGGTGCTATGTTTTGACAAAAGAATCCGTTGGAGATGTCCAAGGTTGTTTTGTATTTTTTGCGCACTATGTTATTCATTAGTGCAGCACTGTGTGAGTTTTGCACTGCAAAAGTTTTGCAACATGTGTTAAGGTGTCGGTAATCCAAAACTAGACGGTACGAATTGTCTGGTTTGGAGACCGGAAACAAAGGATTGTTCATTTGTGAGGTGCAAGTTTCAATCACCCCCTGGTATTCTAGCTGATCTAGTATTTCATTTACTTGTTTTTTAGCTTCTTGCTTAATTGGGTACTGCCTTTGTGCAGTAGGTTGTGATTTTAACTGGATTTTGTGAGGAGGAGAATCCTCATCCCATCCTACATGATTTTTATATAAAGCAGGTGCTAAGGCCACTGCCCACTTTCTAGCAAGTGTATATTTTTTATGAATCGGTATTTGATTCGAGAAGGCAGGCATAATTACTTCTTCGCCATGAGGGCACTCCCTGACAAACTCTGGTGGCCAGTCTTTTTCAGCTAGAAGGATGTCATAGCCTTTGGATAGGTTATCCCAAAATAGTCCCCTTATTTTCCTAGTCTTATCTCCCTCTATACGTAATGTTATTTCGTATATTTTGTGGGGCTTGCTAACTCTGGTATCTGCAGTTTCCACTTGAAGGTATTCATTCGTGTCCACTGTCTCCAGATGATCCATAAGGACTTTGCGAGCTATGCTCACCTCTGCTGCGCTGTCTAGCATTGTCTGAGCCCATTCTCCGTTTTTCAGTTGTGTCCTCAGTATTCTCGGCATTGTTAACTACCTTGATACTGGCTACCTTCTTTTTTGGAAATTGTGATTTCTTTTTCAGTTGAGCAGGTTCCTTGTCTTTGGACTTGGCGTACTCTTCTGATCGTCCTCTTCTTTCCGATTTCTGCGAGGAATTCTGAAAAGATTGAGAGGGACGTGTATCAATGTCTTGATATCTATCAGGTTTTTTAATATTATCCCTATTTCTAAGGTTATATCTATTCCCAGAGGGTTCACTCTGAGGTGACCTTTGTCTCGGGTTTGGAGATTTCTCTCTTCGCCTAGGAGACCTTCCTCTGGACTGGAATTTCTTTTCTTTTGGATTGGATTGTTTGTTTCCATCCCAGTTCTTTTTTGGTGAATTATTATTATTATTAAAAAACATTTTTTCTGGACTTGTAGTCAGTTGCGGTTTTACTGGTATTCCACCTAGACTATCTCTGCCTAGTTCTTCATAGGATTTTTCTATGATTCTGGCAATTTCAGCTGGTTGGTCTGCTATATCTGTCTCTTTTAACCTCTGGCGGATCGCCACGTTTGCTGCTTCACCCTTTATGTTGGCTAGTAATATAGCCGAGACCTGCTTGAAGTCTTTTAGTAATTTCATACCAAGAGTTAAAGCAGGTTCTGGACCATATTCATCTTGAATTTGTTTTAGCACATCTGGTATTACCGAAATGGATGGAACACCGTGCGTTTTTGTGTAGATGGAAGCAAAGACTGTACCCCAAGTGTCACAGTCCTCAATGTGTGGTGCGATTCCCATTGGGAGACATATAGTCAGAATCCTGTGTTTTTCTAATGGGGTGGTGTCAGGAAACACCGCCTCTATTTGGGTAATTTTCTGTGCCAACCAGAATGGTATCTGTTCCCGTTTAGCTGGAACTTTACCTAGGCAGGATTGGATGTTCTGTGGTGTAATTTTATTTGTGTTCCCCTGGTGAGGGGTCAGCTGTGGAAGTTTAATCGCTGGCTGAATTGTTGAAGTCCGCATTACATACTGAACTAATTGTCTGTGAATTTTTAGTAGTTGTTTTAGCTGTATTAACAGCTCTGCTGCAGGCATTCTTTCGATGTCTGGATATGGTGTGTATCCGGCTAAGACCGGCCACGTTGCTCCTGGTCTTCCTAAAGGACCGAGCCTTGTAATGTGATTATTATGTTTTAGGGCGCCATCAAATAAGAGCAAATGCTCTTGGAATTTGAGTGGTACTTCCACCTCCTCGAAAGGAGTGTACTCATTAGGAGGTTCCTCTACTTTGTAATAGTGGAAGTACTTTGTTATAGTATTAGCTGCTGGAAAATGTATCCATGTATAGTATACCTCTGTCTGCCGATATGCGTGTGCCTCGATTACGAATATGACTGTGCCACCTCTAGGTGTCAGTCCATTTTCTATAAGTTTTAAGGTTATAGATCTCCTTTTGGCGACCGGAATGAGTATTATATCCGCGTCTGCTGCTTGCATGGTAGCATCAGCATCTGCTATTTCAGTAGCTAATCTAGTAACCTCTCGTTCTTCATCGCTGTCCATTTTGCTGACAGGATGGTATTATGTTTATTTGCAGATCAGGTTTCTTTATGGAAACAGAGATTAGATGCACAATATTTTGGAACTGTTTTATCCTTCAACGTTGACTAGACCAAGAACCATACATAGGAGTTCCCTCCTGCGAGGTTTTGGAGGATATTATAACCTTTCACCCACTCCAGACGTCTTTGGAGTATTTGGGAAAAGGGGTCTGAGTGAGAAAGCACGACTGAGTTACTCTAAATGTCTTACGTTAGTTTTATCGCCCTTTCCAAACGCGTTGGGCGCCATGTAGTGTAGTTCCTATCTTCCCAATAGGCTCTGCGCATTGGAATAGTACCTACAGCAGTAAAGGCCTAGGCCAGACGTTAACTAGGTCTACTACTGTCGATACTAGACTTAATTTTTGGGTTTGCCAGCTAAGCTCAGAGTTCGCTAGAAACTTTCTCGAATGTTCAAGGAAGGATTAACTTCCCTGATTAGACAAGAAGGGATTTAGTTTCTGACAACCATAGAACATGACAACTTTGCTCTCCCCTAATCAAGAGTCAATCTCGAGAGTCGTGTGAGCACAAGGCAATTATTTTACTCAGTCAGTACGTGCATTCTTAGTCTCATCAGAATGTAGAGAAAAGGAAGAGACGGGCGTGTTCAATAAAAGATGTTATTTATTGATCAGTCTCTTTTCTTGTACAAGAGAAATGGATCGATATTATTGCGATACTTATAGTTAAGTAAAGTGCATACATTAGAAGCAATAGTATAAAATAATACTGTAAAAACATTGATATGGTTTCTGAGCCATATGATGTTTAAAATGATTAAAATATATTTACATACACATATACATTTGACTAAACGTACTCAACTGGTGTTTCTAAATACGCCTACCCCGTGTACCTGACCTAAGTCTAATACGTGGGCGGGAATAGAAAGTTACAGTTTAAGTTAAGTTTGTTTTTGCCAAGTGAATAACTAAAGAATTCTCTAGGAGGGGTTATTCAGTTCTGTACCTGGAATTTAGGATGAATGAGGAATGGTATCTCTTTCTCTGCTCTCGATATTCCAGGCTGCCTGCGAGGGCTGCCCAGAAGCGCCGGTGCTGGGTCTCTCGGCTTGAGATAGCAGCGCGTCTCTCAGCGCGTCAGGAAGGCGGGGCTGCTGCCTGCGGGGTCTGCTTCGGCTCTCTGCTTCGGCAAGTATGGCTGCTCCGTCTTGTCACCACGCGTGTGTTTTGCATAGGGCAAGGTCGGCAATATTTATACCTTAAAGGTGCCGGGATTGACGTAAGGATGGACATAGGTACGTCAATAAAGATGTCATACGACTTGCTCGTTAGCACATTCTTTACTAAAGTTCTCTGTGAAATCAAAACAATGGCCGCACGGATTATCCAGGTTGTCATAGGTTTGATTTGTTATGAGAACGTCGTATGCCTTATCAGGGGCTGGAGGAATATCGCTTGTCTAATTAGATCTCAAGCGTTATGACCTAATCAGATAACACGTTCCTGTGCCGTAGTGTGACTGCGTCAGATAACGGTATCTGCATCATGGGGGATTTCTTGCCTCATGGGCTGACTGTTAGTTAACTAGCTAGTAAGTTTAACCAGAATAGGGTCAGGAATAGGGGGATCGATTCAGAACCTATAGAAATACACGACAGTCCAAAATCACACTGTTGAGGTAGTTCTTTTCTCCGGTTCTTTTTGTCCTTTTCCTTGAGGTAGTTGTTGTTCGCTTCCCTTGTGGAGTGTTATTTGCCGCCTGCTGCCCCCTTCTCTTCCGTCTCTGAGCTATCTGATGATGCTCTTCTTTTTGCTGTCCCGGGCGTTGTTTGTTCTATCTCCTCCAGCTCTGGCTTCCTGAGGTATCTGCGTAGTTCCACTGGGTCATCGAACATACGTGTGTCCTGCCCGTCTGTTATCCTCATTCTTGCTGGGCCAACAAAGCTGAACGTTATCTTTGCTCTCTTCATAGTGTCTCTCAGCGCCAGGAACCCTTTCCGTGCTTCCACTGTGCCCCTTGAAAGGTCTTGGGTAAAGATTATCTTCTTGCCTTTCCAGATGGGGGTTTGTCCTCTGCGGGCAAAGGCGAAGATCGCATCAGTATGGCTCGACCTTAGGGGTTTGCAGATGATCGTTCTAGGCCCTTTCATGTGCGGTTGTTTTGTGGCAGGGATCCTGTAGGCCTTGTCGATCTCCAAGGCTCTTTCGAATTTTATGCCTGTCAGCTTGGGTATCAGTGTTTCGAGTAGTGCTGCGCATGATCCCAAACCTTCTTCCTCTTCTTCTGGTATGCCTAGAATCCTGATGTTCCCCCTTCGATTTTTGTCTTCTTGTTCTGCGAGCCTTTTCTGCAACTCACTGGAGACTTTGGAGATGTAGCAAATGTCTTTATCCATGATGCCTGATTTATCTTCTATGTCGCTGATCCTTCTTTCCGTCTCCGCTACTCTGCTTGCCGTTTTGTTCTGGTCTGCTCGTATGGCTGTGAGCTCTAGCTGGACATTGTCCATTGAGATCTTTGTGGCTTTTGCTAGGTCGTTTGCCTCAGTTATTTTTTTTTACGAGCTGGTCCATCGCAGACTCTGTGCCTTGCAGGTTTTTCATTTTGATCGGTGATTCCAGGTCCTTCCTAATTTTTTTATTGTCGCCGTTCATTGTCTCTAGGCCTCTTCTTCCTTGGTGTATGGACAGTCTCTCTTTCTTCTGCAGGTTATATTGTGCTTCCTTTGGTGGGGTGGTTTTGGCAGTCGTAACCGTGTCTGCTTTTGCCGAGCTGCCGAAGGTGAACCTGCTTGGCCACCTTATAGACCTTGTCCTGGTTTTCCCGGACGCCAGGGCTACCACTCTGAGTCAGGTGCTGGTCCCTGGTTTGGTCTAGCGTTCCCACCTATTTGTCGCCGCTCATTTGGTTGTGCCTCCTCTGTCCTTCGCTCATTTCGTTGTGCCTAACCTGTACCTACCCTAGGCAGGCGGCTAGGTGTGTTCTGCTCTGGCCAGGGAGCTGCGTTGACGCGGTCAGGTGTTGGGTCGCTTTCTGGCTGGTTGGCGCACCGTGACTGAGAAGCGCCGAGGGTTGCTGTGCCCTTGTTCCCGCTGTCTCCGTCAGTTGTTTTCGCTGCCTTGTTGTGCCTTCCTTTTTCACGCTGTGGAGTTTGCCTGTTGTGCTGTTGTAATGTTCCTCCCTTCAAAGATGGCCGCCACTATGTTCGTCTTTCTATGTGGTCCTACGTTCTCCCTTATTTGGTGCCTGATGTTCGGCGCTTGTCCTTACAGCGGGCCCCCTGAGTGTCGGGTGGGTAGCGCCGCCTTGCAGTGATGCTAGCGTTGGCTTACTTGCATGTCAGCTTCACTGATCTCCGTGTTGATGTGTGCGCCCCTTTCAAGATGGCTGCCGCCTTCCTCGCCTCCCCGGGACAGCCACGCTTTGATCGCCGGCCGCCCCTCTGGTACACCCTGGTACACCCTGGTACACCCTGGCTCTCACAAGGCCTTTGTGGGGGGGTGACACCGATGCTGCGCTGCTCTCTTTTCCTTGGCTTGCTCGTAGCGCTGTGCCTGTCGCTCCTCCCAAGATGGCCGCCGCCGTTGGTCTCCGGTTCTCTGACGGTGCCGTCTGCCTCCCTCGGGACAGCCACGCTTTGATCGCCGGCCGCCCCTCTGGTACACCTGCGAGGCCCTTGTGGGGGGGGTGACAACGATGCTGCGCTGCTCTCTTTCCTTGGCTTGCTCGTAGCGCTGTGCCTGTCGCCCCTCCCAAGATGGCCGCCGCCGTCGGTCTCCGGTTCTCTGAGGGTCCCGCTAGGGTGCCTCTGCGTTGCTTCGCTTGTGCCTCCTGGGGGGGGGTATCGCTCGCGCTGGTGCTTCTTTTCTACCGAGCACTGGTCACCCTGCTGTTCTGCCCCGCCTTACTGCCGCTCCTTACTGCCGCTCCGCTGCACTCCCCCCTCTGGAAGGTCGCTTGCACCGCTCTTGTGCCACCGCGCAGCTGCTTCCTTCTTGGTGCGGGAGCCGGCGGGGGGGGCACCTGCTGGGCTGTTACCTCACCTCCGTGTTGTGCCTTCTTGTTGCGCTTCTGGATGAGGACAAGATGGCCGCCACCGTTCTGCCTTTGCGCTCCTCTTGTGCCTCTTGTGTGCGCTCGCAGCCTCCTTGCTCTCCGGTGCTGCCTTGGGTGCCTGCACTTCACCTCGCTTTTTGCCGTGTCCACCACTTGTGTTTCCCACCGGGAGAGACTGCGGTCTTCTCAGTGCTGTGGCGTCTTGTCCCCTTTTTATTGCTCCGCCATCTTGGGCTCGCTTTCACTGCCTTCGCTGCCCTCGAAAATGGGCTTTAAATGCCTTTATCTTTTGTGTCGCACACTTCAGCTCCTCATCTCCGCCGCTCAGCACACTCCCCCACACTACCGTCCGTTCCGTGTGTGGGACTGAGGGCTATCGCTGGTTGTCTCGCCGTTCTACTCCCCGGGGTCGCGGAGCTCTCGAACTTAGGCGACTGCCTTCGTTGCCATCCAAGCCACGCCCCCACACTTGATTCTTCTGAGATGCAGTACACGCTGCACTGTGCACGCTGGACACTTCTTCACTTCGGAGATGTTACACACGCTGTGCTGCTCGCGCCGGGTGCTTCCGCGTGTCAGGGATGTTGCGTGCACTCAGCACTGGATGCTTCTGTGTTGAGCACAGCTTACAACGCGCACTGGTTGTGACCCTGGAAGGGACAGGACCGGACTTGCCCTGCGCTCGGCGTTTCTCACAGGGGGTCTCCGCCTTGTCCCGGGTCCTTTACTCCCTCCTCTGGGGTCTCGCAGCTTTCCGCCTGCACCGGAGCTGGACTGTGGTGCGCTGGAGCTGGCGCTGGGATGTACAGACTGCCTGTCCCGCTCTCCCAGATAGGATCAGCCTGACATATCACACGGGGCGGGGGGTCAGAAACCTCAGGCAAGGAGCTGACACCGGCCGCGCTCACAGCCCGCCCCTTTTACGAGAACCTTTCCTCTCACTACCACCACCTCCAGCACCCCTCCCCCAGGCACTCTCCTCTCTCCAGCAACCTCCTCTCGCCAGCACTCTTTTGCAGGTCCCCTTCCCCCCCACACCTACTGTCACTTCCGAGGAGCGCCTCTTCTAGCGCCCCATTCTAACACCTTCCTACACCAGCAATTCTAACCAAGCAGCTCTCCTCCTAGCAACACCCCTGTACCTCCGTATACCCACTCTTTTCACCTGCACCCCTTCCTCTACAGCCCCTTCTACTTACCAGTAACCCCCATCCCACAGAGCCCGCCCACTCACCAGCACTCCCCTTCCCCGAGTATTGCTTTCCTCAGCACCCCTTCTGCTCACCACCCCTCCTCCGCCAGCAGCTCCCCCCTCAGTAGTACTATTCCTCCACAAGCACCCCTACTCTCACCAGCACACGTTATCAATTAACACTCCTGGTCTCACCGGCACCCCGCTTCTGACCACCGCCGCACCCCCACACCCCTTGGTCTTTGGCGGGAATACCCCGCTGTCTGCCTCCTGGACTGGTGGCCTGTCCTAGCACCCTCATCGCGGGTCTGCGACGTATTTAAACAATGTTTAACCCCTTCCCCCCGTTCGCATTTCTCTCCCCTCTTAAACTATTTGTTCTATTTCCCCTTTCATAGCCCGCTCACCTCTTCTCTACATCTCGCCCAAGAGCCTGTACAACCCCACTCTTCCATCCTGCCCGCTTTTCATTATGCTTTAAAGTCATCGCATCTCTCCGTTGCCCTCACTCAAGCACCCTCGTTTGTACTCTCTACCCCCATGCCCCCCCCCCCCATATGTCCTCGTCCCTCTCAGTTCCTTTTCCACCCAATCCCTCGTTGTTCCGTTACACTATGCTGAAGGCAGCACCTCAGCCTGTCCACCGGTGAAGCCCCTGCGCAACCTCGCTCCCTGAAGCCTGCCAGTGCTATCTCAAGGGAAAAGGGACTCATTTCCCACACATCTTTCCTACTCTATCCCTTCTGGAATGTTTTGATCTAGCTGAACACAAGCTGTGTCCCCTCCACGCCTGTCACAGCAGGGGGGGGCGCCTGCCACCGACACTGCGCCCCATACACAATGGGGCGCATGCAGACAGCGGGGAGCTCGAACCCCCACTGTTTCCGACCCTCTCATTACAGGAGCATCGAGACCCGACGCAGAGCTCCGTCTACAGAGAGCCCATCTGCCCCAGTCCTCGGCCCCATGGTCTGTGTGCTACAGGAGCACAAATGGCCCCGGGTAATGGCTTGCAGCGAGACCCTCGCTTCCAGAAAGGGGGGGGGGAAGGTGTACACCAGCAGCTCTCTTTCAGAGTAAACATTTTTATTCCCATGCTGTATTTTCTCTGTGGTTTGCTTACTTACTGCCGGCCTACTATGTAATGTAATGTCCTTCTGCTGTTTACTGTGTGTATGTAAAGCGCTCTGATACCTACGGGTCGAGCTAGCGCTATATAAAACTTTTAAAATAAATAAAATAATGTGGGTCTGGTGCATCCCTTCAAAGCTCTTGCTTGGTACTGGGTGTTTGGTTCTTTCGCTGGAATAAAAAGACGCTTTTACACCGGCGTGACCCCTGCGTTCAGTTCACACAGGGTGTCTTTTGCATTCTGTATTTTCGGTGCATCAGCTACCTGAACCTCCTGTCTGGAAACCACCTTCAGACGAGCGCAATGCTGCCTGCGATGGGAAGGCAGAGACAGAAGCAGTGAAAGGACTGCAGTTTGAAAACAGCGCCAGGATATAGTTTGCAAGCTGCTGATCAATGCCTCGTCACTGGGAGGCAGTGTCCTACCTGCTATCACACAGGAGAAGCAGGTACCCCTGGAGTTACTCCGTACAGGCACGTTCAATACAGGTCAAGCTTAAAAGGAATGTCGCGTTTTAAATAGAGTGAAATGCAGTGAAGATTATTATGATTATTATTATAATTATTGTTGGTATTGTTATTATTAGTATGGTTGTTGTGTTTGACAATAATAACAATTATTATAATTGTTAATATTAATAATAATAATGACAATATTAAGGATGATAATAATAATTTTCACTGCATGTCACTAGTTGATTAAAACAAAGGCATTCCTTCTAAGATTGACCTGTGTTTAAATATGTTTATGCGTCCTCGTTTTTTTTCGTCTTTCTACATATTTTCCATTCTGCAGCACACATAGAAAGAGGAAAAAGCCTCAGAGGATTGTTTTTGTGCAGGAAGGTGTTCCTTACTGCACAAAAACAATCTTGCCTGCAATGCAGGCACCATGCCTGCGTTGGCGCATGGCAGCTACTAGTGCACTAGCATAGAGGGAGAGCAGGAAAGCCCAGGGCATTTTTTAGGTTTTGCCTGGCCGTAGCACGCTGTGCTTCGCCCAGGCGAAAACTTTTGTTAACAGTATGGATGTTCGTCCCGCCTCTGTTTCCCATTGGCTAGCTCTATAAATGGACGCTAGCCATTGGCAAACAGAGGCGTCCGTCATCCTGCGAGGCGACTTGTGGGCGTTTCTGAGAATTTTTCTCATCCGGCCCCTTTGGACACGTCAGTGCGGCGGTGGGCGTTTATTTTTTATTTTTTTGGCTGCCTTTTATTTGGTCATTTGCCCCGACCTCTGGCGAGTGCTTGCTGCTGTCCTGCCTTCCTCCGTCCCCCCTCCCGCTGTCCGTGTGCCCGCCCGCCCCCCCTCCCACTGTCCGTGAGCCCGTTAACCCTCCCGCTGTCCGCCCCCCCTCCCGCTGTCCGTGAGCCCGTTAATCCTCCAGCTGTCCGCCCCCCCTCCCGCTGTCCGTGAGCCTGTTAACCCTCCCGCTGTCCGCCCCCCCTCCCGCTGTCCGTGAACCCGGGGCACATTCTTGCGTCCTCCAAAATTCAGCCCTGAGGAGGTTCTTGCTCCTGCCCCAGGGTGTAACCATCTGCGAGTGCGACCCTCCCACCGAAACTCGGGGCTTGTGCTCGGGTTACTTTGGATGCGGAGTTAGAGCAGAGCGTAGCCCGTCCGGACACAGCGCCTTCCTTCTCTGCCATGGGGCTCCTCCAGGCGCCGCTGTGCAGCTTCATTGGTAAGAACTGAGCGGTAACGATGCATGAACCGGGGTCCCAGTGAGAGAGAGCGCACGCTGAGCTAATGCTGCCCGTAAGGGCCGTCCTGCAGTTGGGTTCGTGGCAGTGACTCAAACCATGCCACTTTGTATACAGTTGTTTACACATGTCTCTGCCTTAGAGATAGGTACAAATGAAGCCTACAAAGGCGAAACCGTTGCATTGTAAATGCTTGTTATTCATGGTGGTGAATTTATTTAACTGTCAGCAGTTTGTGCCTTCACATCAGGCATCTATGCATTCAGAGGCAGGGTATGCTCAGACGTGAGTCCCTTGCTCACTTTGCCACTGGATTCAAGCAAGCCGAGCTGAAGGCGGCTAAAATGCCAGAAACCGGTCCTCGGAAGCTTGTTTCCGGTCCAGGGAAGACATGGCTTGGCAGTTCGGGCTGGACTGTTCCCATGAGGCACAGGGTCAGACTGATTTGCATATGGCCATGTCTGAACTGGGGTGGCAGAGTGGGCTAAAGAACGGTGATGGATTAAACCCAGATCTGTTGACTGGGTGTGAGTGTTTGATTGGTTCAGATGCTCCGTCCATCACCACCCCCTTATGTACCGAAACTTCCAGCGCGTGCTTGGGTGGCCCGGCGCTATAAAAGGAACCACGTTTTTTGCATCAAGCTCGTTATTCTCTCCGCCTCTCCTGCTGGCCGCTTCTCGTTTCTCCCGTTGGTCTGACGGCGAGATTGGGACCCGATTCCTTCCCAGTACTTCAGCGCGTTGATCTATAACCCGGAGGCTAGAGAATACCTGACATTGCAAAGACAGCTGCTCATTCAGAATCGGGGTAAGATACCTTTCAGTTAATTTCTCTGAGGAATCGAGCAGAATATTTTTGGATAGTGTTTAGGAACTGGACATTTGCAATATATTGAACAATGTTTAGCAACTGAACATTTGCATAAGGCGCGGTGAGTCCATTAGGGCGAGTGGGCGGTGCCCTACCGAGCGTTGCCGTCAAACATCACTCTCTAACTCTGACTCTCTCTATGACTCACCACAATGCAATCCCAGGCCGCCGGAGGCAGTCAGCGTAGAAGGGGGCGTGGCAGCACTACAGCAGTTCAGCTGCAAGTATCTAATTGACGTCAACCATAATAACACATATCAGGAGTTGGGGGAGTGCACAGCAAGAGTGCGCATGGTCTGCTTAGGGCTTAAACATTTTGCACCAGCCCTGAGTATGCGCACACTAGGCTGCTCATTAGAAGAGCGAGGGTTGTTCCATGCCACTCTTCTAATGAGCAGCCCAGTGCGCATGTGCGGGCTGGTTGCAAAAAAATGTGAAGCCCTAAACACAACTTGCGCATTACTGCTGAAGCCAATCCTGGTGCTGCTGCTGGAGCAGCGTCTGGATTGGCGGAGCAGCGTCTGGATTGGCGGAGCAGCGTCTGGATTGGCTGAGAGAAGGTGGTGCTTGCCAAGGCGCCAACGTGGGAGTCGGACACCGGCCCAGTAGGACTCGCAGAGGCGGCAAGTTTATTTTTGATAATAATGGAGGTTTTTTAATCTCCCCGCTCGCCCACCAAACTCCCCCCCCCCCTTCGCGAGTATTGTAGCGCGAGCCGTGACTGCTGCTTGCTGTTCGGTGTGAGGAGTGCTAAATCGAAATGCCCCTTGACTCTGTCTGGATTCTTTCAAACCAAGCAGAAGGATTGCATTTGCATTACCACCAGTTTATGGTCTCGGGTTTATAGTTTTATTTTCTTACTCTGCCTTTCCGAATGAAAGTAAATGGCCTGTCCTGCGTTTGGAAGCTTAACATCCACACTGACAGTGCCCACGTGTGTTTTGTATAAGCTGGTAAAAAGTGCTGCCTCGGGAGGCATAAAAGATACACAGCCCTTGGGGTACTGAATTTTTCACGCTCCCAAACCATGCTTCTTCGTCGCTTGATTTGCCACCTGGCACTTATCACTGGCGGCTTTCTCCTCACCGTAAATAACTTTATTTTAGAACGGTGATACTGGTGATTTGGGGTGTTTGTCAGCCGAATTTGCACATTTCTTCGTGAATTTTGGCAAGAGATGAGCTAGTCGGCTCTTTTTAAACTGGTAAACAATATTTGTAGGTTGTAATGTTGGTGAATGAGTATTTAGTGGAGTAGTGTGGCTCACTGGTTAGAGGCAGCAGACCCGAGAGCAGAAGTCGGCCTGGGACCAGGGTTCGATTCCCGACGCGGCAGGGTCGTGGACCTTGGTCAGCGGACTCGATAATTCTCGCTTCGGTGCTTACTCTAATCAGGGATCACACTCGGCAACTCTGGGCATTAGCTTGCCTAATCTCCACAACGGCCCCACCAATTCCGGGGATGCCTGGCTCCACCTTGGGGACTCCCAGCAGGGACCATCCCACAGGGAAAGCCAGGACGGGTTCCCCAGAGTTATACAGCGCCGGGACGCCCCGTTGCTGGGGCAGCTGTGCGCTTTACAAGTATACTACATTTACATTTAGGCAATATACAAATATTAATATTATTACTATTACAGTCTTCCGAAATAGCAGCCACCTACAATTTTATGTTGTGTATTCCGTACCTCATGCTCTTCAGTCTCCATCTAAAACCTGCAAGCACATCACGAGAAACACTGGATGTTCCAACCTGATGCAAGAACAATTTCATTTTATGATCATTTACGATCATTATCTCAGAATGTTTCATCTTCCAGCGCCGAGACCGAGCTTTCTCACACATTTCCATATGAAGGCCTCAAAGTGCTGATCTGTGCGCGCTGAATGGACACAGCAGTTTTTAAGCACAGGTTGTGTGAGTTTATCTGTCTCAAAATATCTTTTTTACTTCAGAGTTAGAGAGTCGAACTACTAGATATGTTTGTATTTTTGTTGTCTAATCTGTAGCTGAAACAACATCGTGCAAGCCTTAGCTGAATAGTTGTGTGGAAATTCAACAGGTCTTTCTTATTTTAAAAAAATCATAGTAAAACTAAGGGTTTTGCATTTTAAGATGCCAGGTGTATTGGTCAGCTGTATAGTGCCCCAATCATGATATTACTTAGAGTACCACAAGACAATATGTTATAGTGGCAGAGGCCTGTGGCGTACCCTTACTGCTATTGCAGGCACTTCCGCTGTTATTGAGGTCACTTGTAGTGTGTGTAACCCTGATCTATGTGTCAGGGAAGAATATGCTATACCTATTCTATGTTTATGTGTGAATGTGTTTGTGTGAGAGAGAGCGAGAGAAGCTTGCACAATGGCGTCTGCTTGCATTGTTCCTTGCTTTTGGCAGAGCTTTGTCTGCTGCTGTGCTCCCTGTTACTGAATCTAGGTAAAGCTCATTCAAGTATACAGAAGCCAGACCTATTGACTTTGTTGCCATTCTTTACCATGCAGACGTGGCCATTTATGTTTTGTTCTGGAATTGCGGCATCCCTGACTGTAATCTATGGTTGGCAAGCATTAGTACATTCAGAGGCACAGCGGCGATGGTTGACCTGAGGCATCCGGGGGCTGCAGACAGAGATGGGACAGGAGAAGGCGGGAGCCTATACTGTGCTGTATCCCTCACAGCTGCCTTAAGCATGGTCTTCATCACTATACTGTGCCTTATCGCATGAAACTACATTTTTGCATGGACTTCTACCTCCATACTGTGCCTTTTCTGTTACAGCTGCTGTTAGCATGATTTACCTTTACCTTACTGTTAGTTATCCCTCTCCACTACCTTTAGCATAGTCTTCCATCACCAGGAGCTTTGAGGGGCAGAGAAGGAGCTACCTGAGGCTGAAGCTCCATGTGCCTCTTACGACTGTTAGCCTCATTCGCTACGCTCCCTCGCCAATGGGCACT
Source organism: Lissotriton helveticus (assembly GCF_964261635.1). Classification (NCBI taxonomy): domain Eukaryota; kingdom Metazoa; phylum Chordata; class Amphibia; order Caudata; family Salamandridae; genus Lissotriton; species Lissotriton helveticus. The sequence continues at coordinate 1,347,830,530 of NC_136057.1, read as the reverse complement.
CATCCCGAACTTTTACGCCCCACCACTTTCAAATGTCACCAGCCGCCCTGATAACAGCGAAAGGTTTTGAACTAAGAATCTTTTGAACTTTGATACACCTTTAACCTGGAATGGTTGAAGGTTAATTTTTGGAACATTTAAAGGAAACTAACCTTTAAAAGGAAAAGCTAACTTTGGACAATTTGTTATTTGTAAAAAGTTGCAAAGCAGGTCCCGCACATTCATCATAAAGGAACTTGAGAGAAAAGACTTAGAAGGAATGAGGCGGTGGTGGGTATTGTTCTTTCCGAATAGGTTTGACAAAAGGCATTAGCGTTTAGATATAAATCATTAATGTGTCTTATATGTCTTCCACAGTATTGACATGCCACAAAGCCTTATCCCCAGTTTCAAGCAGTAAGGGAACCCAGGTAAATGTTAGAACAAGGATTTACAGAAATTCATCCTTGCATTAGCAGTCATTCTGTTTCATATTGTCATTATTGTATTTTCAGATCTCCTTCCCTGCTGATCCTTCCCAAACACCCTTTCCCCCGCCTGACCACTCTAATGTTCTGTGTCTTCACGACAATCAGACTTGGAGCTGCCTGGAGTTGGACCCTTCTATCGTCGCGCAAGCTCTGAGGAACATAGGACTCCTGACAAGTACTGAGTATTTGCATTTTTTTTGGTGAGGAATAATAATCTTGATCCCGCCTATAGTGAAACCACAACAAATATTGATGTCCTCCTTAGCGAGCTTAGAATGCTCATTTACTTTGTACAGCTTTTCCTTCTGATATTTTAATCCCATTTACCTTAAAAAAATCAAATATTATTTGTTTCTGTGTGTTTACTGTACTTATTGTTTCCTTTGTGCAATGCATGGCTGCCCACATTTGTTAGGGCATTTATGCATTGTTAAAAATGAATTAACCCCTTGAGTGCTGGCCACGTTCAGCGGACGTCGCACGCACTACCTCGGTAGTGCTGCGCACGTCCGTTGAACGTCGCGGCCCCGCCCGCACAATAGATAGTTCCGCACCAGCGCGGAACGTTCAGCAGAGGGGTTAAACATTAATAATTGTGAACCAGTTTCTCAACCTTTCACTTCCAACAGCAAGCTGAGAGCTTCCATTAATTTCTGAAAAAGTCTTAGATTCAGATTTGGCAATAACGCTTTAAGGTATAAGATCAATATTTTTCCAATATATTAAAAAGATTTTACTTTTGTTTATTGTCCTACTGTACTTGAAATGAAGGCAACTTCATTTGTATTGGTAGCTATTGGTAGCAAAACTGTTAATTAAGTATATATGAACATTTTGCCATTGTTGCAATTTCTAAGAAATGTTTACTTTCAATACACGTTTGTCCTTTTTCATATTCTAATAAGTAACGTAACTTGTTTGACATATGCTAATTGCAGCACATGCTTACGTTAAATCTCAGTAAGATACTAAAACAAATTACAATTTCAAAGCACTAGGTAGGGGTAACAAAACCAGTGTGCAAATCTTGATTATTTATTACATCCAACTCTTACAGCAATCTGGGTAGTACGTAAAATCACAATTCTGGACAACCTTCTTATCATTCGTATACATTAAATTTTGTATTGGTAATTTAAAACATTATGCTTAGACCGTTTATATAGGCATGGTTAAAATGCTAGATTTAATCAAGTCTAAATTATGAAAATACTTAAAGAGGTGAATGAAGACCAGGACTATCTGATTGGTTTTGGTGTGGGATGATCAGAAGAATGATGAGCGAACATTCGCAAACTTTGTACTGCTCTGATTTAAGTATATTGGGGTAGGGCTAAGGGGGAGGATCCAATTCCATCTATGAGCCAGCAGTGGTCCAATTGGTTCAGGAAGGAGTGGGGCAGGAGGAGGGGGAGATAACAGTGGGGAGGGAGTTAGGTTGGGAATGGGGACGGGGGAGTGTCAGGAATGTATGGGTCACGTATTCTGGGCCAATCAACAGAGAATTGATAGGGGTAAGAAAGTGGAGAAGAGGCTGAGTAACCTTCATGTGTTAAAAGGGTGGTTTATATGATTTGGAATACGATCAGCGGAGTTTATGATGCTGGTTAAAATTCATATCTGCACAATAAATGTTTGTGGTCTGAGTGACAAAGGCAAAAGAGGTAGAATGCAATGGCTCTTAAGGTTATGAGACCTGATGTTATATGTGTATATGTTCTGTGGGAGAAAACGAAAGTACTAGAGGAATTGGGATATACATTATGAAGTTGCACGATGCAGGGGGCTACTATAAGAGGGGTTTCTATAATGGCCAACTGTGCTGTGGGGTCATTAACCAAAACCAAAGTTGACAAGGTGGGAAGGTGGTCTATCGCAGGTACGCATATCGGTACGTGGAAGATAACAATATGCTCTCGATATGGTTCTAATCCGATGACCCAGAGATGTTCTACACAATAAGGGGTCTATTAGGATGGCGGTCGGAAAATCGCCCCAACCACCATCGAAGCGGGAAAAGACCGCCCGCATGGGCCGCGGCATAACCGCCTGTCCGATTAGTATGCTCCGCAGTCGAAATCCGACCGCGACGGTACAATCGCGGGCATTAACATTGTGGCTGGTGCTGCTGCCAACCGCTCCACCGCGAAGTGAAATGGAGCATGTCATGCATATCTCTGAACTGCGTGGCAGGCACTGCACAGTGCCTGCCACCTGGTACAGGTATATGTAGGGGTGTACCATAGGTCCCCCCAGTGCACCCACACCCCCCAACACATTGGGGGCCCACAATGGGCCCCCAGAGACATTTTCAGCATGCCATTCAATGGCGGTTCCACCGGTGCGGTAGGGCTGGCTACCGCTGGGATCATAATCATGCCGGTAGAGCCTGCCCCTACACCGGCCCCATTGTAGCGGTCCAGTTCCGCCCGCCAGTGCAGACTGCTACCAGCAGAAATGGGGCGGGCGGATTTTCTCAGCGCCGCGGTCAACACCGCCATGCTAATGGGACTGGCGTTTTTCCGGGTTGCGATCGCGGGCGGATGTCCGCCGGCTCGGCGGCAGCTATCTGTCCGCCATCCTAATAGATCCATAAATCTGGAACTAGCAACCTGTCCAACACCTCTTATCCTTTGTGGGGATTTTAGTCTTCATTTAGAAGTTGGAAAGAAATTAGGGAGAGGTTACCCATATTTGGAGCAGGAAAACTTTAGTTTATAAGGCTGTTCAGCAAGGATCATGGTTTGATTGATGTATGGGGGTGATGAAATGTCAAGATCCTGGTTATAACTTTTTTTCTCACCCTTACAAGCTGGCCCACCTTGACTATTTCTTTGCGTCGGCCTTCCTAGCGGGACAGATTGGGATTGAATCTTTTCCTAGGGTAATGTCAGATCACAAATCACTTGTATTAGAATGTGAAATGGTAGTCCTTGAAAGGAAACCCAGACCCTGTACGTTTGATAGGAAGTTACCTGAGGATGATGACTATCTGGTACATTTGCATTAGTGGCTGAAGGGGTTTCTTTCAGTAAATCAGGGTAAAGCTGCCCTGGGGATGGTCTAGGATTCTCTAAAAGCAGAAGTGAGGGAACACTGAGGTATAGTCTGTCTAAACAACCGCAAAACCTGAGGCAGTTACAGGAAATGTATGATGTACTTTCGATTTAGGAGTTCGATTTTGCTAAACTTATCAGGTTGGGGATGGACAGCGGAGATGTTTTGCGGAAATTAGCACTAATTAAGGCTAGGATTAATGAATCTTATATTATGGAGATGGCTACTAGATACCAAAATCAGAGTGTTAGGAACATAGAGAGAGTACGGGCAGGCTGCTGGCACATTGCATTAGGCAGAAGGAGGCAGCAAGAGGGGTAGAGGCTATTTATGACAAACAGGGGAGGAGGACGGCAGTGCCCATAGAGATCTTAAAAGTTTTTCGTACTTATTACTCTGATCTTTATTTAGAAGATATAGCTCCTCGGCCAAATTGTTATTCTTTCTTAGCACAGTTAAGGAGATCTCTTTAGAAGAAGAGGAAAGAGCTTCTCTAGAAATACATATACTTGCGGAAGAGCTGGTGACTGCGATAAAAGCTATGGGAAGGGGGAAAGTTGCTGGGCCAGACACAAATTCTTGGGAATTCTATGCAGTATTTCTCCTTGAGCTTTTAGAGGCTATCGGGCACATGCATCATTGTCAATTGCATTCGCAAACGGTGCGAATCGCAATTTTCGGCCATTTGCGAATGCAATTGGCAAAATTGGGATGCATCATGTTTTTCGCAATTTTAGAAATCGCAATCATGTTGCGATTTCTAAAATTGCGATTGCATTTAAGAAATCGCAATTTGCGATTTCTTAAATGCAATGCATGAACATTTTAAATTTGCGAATTCGCAAATAGGGAGAGGTAAATTACCATGAAGTCAACCTTCATGGTAATTTGCGAAAAAGTTCAAAAATGCTGAAAAGTGCATTTTTGAAAGTGTCAGTTTACACACACACATGCCCTTGGGGCATGTGTGTGTGAAAAATGCACTTAAAGTTATCTTTCAGGGGTGCAGGGGGGGGTCCTTTGGACCCCCCCCCTGCACCCTTGAAATAGCATTCTCATTTTGCGATTCCTTAATAGCGAATCGCAAAATGAGAATGGGTTCCCATTCATTCTAGGCCCATAGGAATGAATGGGAAGGGATTCCTTAATTGTGATTCTCAAATTGAGAATCGCAATAAAGGAATTTTAAGAAATCGCAAAAACAATTGCGATTTCTTGATGCATAGCCATTTGCGAATTCTTAATTGCGAATCCTTAATTTTCGCAACTAAGAATTCGCAAACGGCAACATTGATGCATGTGGCCGTATCTCTCTTATATATTAGCAGCACAGATAGACGAGCTAACACTGCCATCGTGGGAGACACCAATTTTGTGGTTTAAAAAAAAAAAGGGCAAATCCCCTCTGAACCCTGGGTCATACAGACCAATATCCCCGATGAATGTTGATGCCAAAATCTATTAAAAAAAACTAGCAACAAGACTTAGTAAGTTCATTTAAAAACTTGTGTCTCCCCACCAGCACGGTTGCATCGCTGGAGGGGCATTGATGATGATGTGCGCAGGGTGATCACACTATTGGATATAGCAGAAGTAGCTATATCATTGTTGGGGCTGTGGGTGTTTTTGGACACAGAGAAAGCCTTCAATCAAGGTTCTTGGGGCTACCTCTGGGAGGTATTGAAGTAGAAGGGGCTCGGTCCAGGTTTCTTCAAATCATTTAAGGCTTTGTATCAGGATCCGAAGGCCAGGATGCAGATAATGGTCAAGGGGTCAAATCAAATTTATATCTCCCGAGGAACAAGGCAGGGGTGTCCTTGCTCACCCCTATTATTTACATAAACCCGTTTTTAATACAACTGCAAGGTAACGGTAATATTCAGCCAGTAATCATGTCCCAAGTACAATCTAAAGTATTGGCATACTTCGATGATGTAGTTGTTATAACACCAGACCCCCTTAATGCCTTAAATCATATTGAAGAGGAAGCGTGTGGGTTTATGCTATAACAGGATATCACCTTAATGAGGGTAAGACCCAAGTGATAAGTACGGAAGGCACTAACTGTGGTGATCACCGCTAGGTAGAGGAGGCAACCTATCTCAGAGTAGTTATCACATCTGACATTGGGAAGATAGTGGAACTAAATCTAGCCCCACTTTTTAGTAACATCAAGCTGGGTTTGCATAGAATTCATAATTTGCAGCTGACTCTGGATGGGAGGTATAATATATTGAAAATGGCTGTACTCTGGAAGCTACTGTATCCATTTAGAACCATTCCTCTTGAGATACATAAGAGCTAGAAACTGGAAAGCTTGAATAATAGCTTTATGTGGCAGTTTAAGAAACCAAGGTGGGCCTCAAAATTCATGATTTGGGGAGGATGGGGGAGGGGGGTTCTAGTATTATACTATATTATTTGGCCTGTATTATACAACATTTTGCAGTATTGATAACTGGTAACACCCAAGATGTGAATCCGGCTGAAGCACCATCTATATATCAACTCATGTTAGGCTCCTATGTGAAGGGTTGCTTTCTAAGGAACCTAGAGAAGAGCTATTATAAGAAGACTAAGTTTAAGACAGTGGATGTGGCCTTCAAGGTCTAGTGTCCGATCAAAAAGATTTTGTACTACTGAAATAAATCAGTATACCGCCCTGTGGGACTCCCCCGTCTTACCAGGGATATTTCAAGATGGCATGTGCAATCAATATAAGGCCAGTGGAGTTCTGAAGCTGGTAGATCTATTTGATAATGGCCAACTGTGTTCTTTCACATAGCTGCAGGACAAGGTTGGGTTAACTAAGGAGAAGATTTATAAATACCTTCAGGTCCGGGACTACCTTTGTAAGCTGCATGACAAACAATTGTCAGTCAGTCCGTCAGTCAATCCACTTTATTCGATTAATTAAAATCATAAAAGTACAAAAAACAAACAGACATAGACAATATTACAAATAATTTTGACATAATATTTAAAATAATATTACAGTTCATTTGGGCATAATGTTGAAAACAGTATCACAGAATAAAACATCTTATCCAAGTTGCCAACATTAAAAAAATTAGAACAGTCCTTAAAAATCTTAATTAGGGAGAAATCATCATAATTTTTTTCAATGTCTGTAAAAAACTAGCGCTGATCTAACCTGAGAAAAATCCCTTCCTCTTAGGATAGGTACCAGAAATCTTGTGCGAATATTAGAATAGTAGTCACAGAACATCATAAACTGTAAAGTATCCTGAGATGAGAAGTTATCGCATTGACAGGGTTCTGCGTCATCAGGATTACACCATCCCTGATAATCCCCAATGTGAAGTGAATCAAATTAAAGCGGAGCCTAATTAGGAGCCAGCGATGGTAGGGCTTATTTACCATTGACAGGTAGGGTTCCATATTAATGGTTGTTTTTAACAAGGAATGAGCCCTGACGAAAGGTTTGCGTAGCTCCTGTTCTTCTCGCCCCAGCATAAAAAAATTCTTAAAATTTAAATTTTACCCACGTCACATTCTCCTTCCGGATCTTTTCAGGGTCCTCATAAAGTTCTGGGCGTCCTATATTGGATAACATACTTTTAACATAGGACAGCCACTTAATTTTAGAAGATTTATCTAACTTAACGCAGTCCCGTAAAATCATATGATTCAGGGTTAAATCAGGATTCAGCCAAGTTTTGAGCCAACAAAGCAACGGAGCTGTACTCAAAATATCAGAGACTTAGCCTAGCCCTAGTTCCTGATGTATAGCATACGATGGGGTGGATTGTGGTACAGACAGAAGACTCCGTAAGAATTTATTTTCAGCTATTTTTACCCCAACCTGATCTTTGTACCCCCAAATAGAGGATCCATAGGCCGCAATGGCCAAACACTTTGCTCTATAAACCTTTGGAATAGCCTCTATCGGTCTAGCCCCCAAACGCTGTGCAAACCCTAAGAGAGCTTGAGAAGGTCGTGTAACGGCGTTCTTTTGAACTTTTTGTTGCAAAACCCAAGATGACCTATCATCAAATAAGACCCCCAGGTAAGTGAAAGAGGACACAGAGGAAACTTCCACTCCATTACAATAGAAGGATTTGGTTTTTCTAGATCTGTGACCTATTGACATAGTGTGTGACTTTCCAATATTCATGCTCAAGTCCAGAGAGTGCATATACGCCCAAAAGGCATCTAAAAGCCGCTGAAGGCCTACCGCAGTGCGGGCTAAAAGTACAGCGTCATCCGCGTATAGGAGAACAGGGAATGGACAGTCTCCCACACGCGGAATATCCAGGGCTGCCTAAGCGAGTGATTTATCCAGATCATTAATATAAAGAGTAAAAAGCAGGGGTGCAAAAATGCATCCCTGCCGAACGCCCCTGCCCGAATTAAAAGATCTAGTACAATCACCAGCCTGGGATATCCTGACCGAAGCTGTAAGGTCTTGATGAAGATTGGCTAAAAAATAAACTAGACAAGGATCAAGTCCTTTTTCCAACAAAATATTCCATAGCTTTGACCTGTTAACCAGGTCAAACGCAGAGGATAGATCCATAAATGCCATTCTCAAACAACCCTCTTTAGCCATGGTATATTTGCTTATTAGTAAGTACAAATTCAAGCACTGATCCATAGTGCTCACTCCTACTTATAAATCCATATTGCAGTTTAGACAAGATCCCCTCGTCATTTGCCCAATCTGTAATTTTAGTTAAAATTACCTTTCCTACGATTTTCACAGAGGAATACATAAGGGATATCAGTCTGTAACACCGAGGATCCCCTCTCTGCCCCCTTTTAAAAATAGGAATAATAATTGATTTTGACCATGATGCCGGAAACCCTGCTGTACCCACAGCACTAAAAACATTGGCAAGGATTTTAGCCCAGAATTGGGGATTACTTTTATAGAGGTCTGCAGGAACGCAGTCTGGGCCCGGTGCTTTGTTACTAGCCGTATCTCTTATGGCTTTCTCAATTTCTCCCCCTTTAAACTCGATTGGGGCTCTAGCTTGATGAAACAAACACCAGGGGATGCAATCCGATGCCCCCCTGGACTCATAAGTCGCCTCAAAATGGGAAAGCCACTGGGCCTCTGTAATGTTACATTCCTGAGCCTCATTATCCTCACCACAAAAAAAGGGGTGTTTATAATAGACCAAAATCTAGTGCTGTCCCTTAACACCTCCACAGATAATAGTGTTTTCCACGCCTCATCCTTGATCTCTGTTTTCCGGCTGTGCAGTGCTGTCTTATACTCCTTCCTCAGTCTGGCTATCAAATCCCTATCACAAGGTTGTTTTTTCAGGGCTAAGACTAAGGAGCGGTGGGCTTGTGAACATTTCTCATCAAACCATCTTGGGCCACATGTAATTCTCGATTTTGTGTTTATGGTTAGGTCGAGGGCTATCTGACTACAAATGCCCTCAAAGGCTCTGAGAACCGCATCCTTCGTACTCAGAGGGTCGGTGCAAGTTGTGATATTATCTATACATTTCTCACACAGACCCTTAAAGAAGGTATCCGGGGTTACTTTAGCCCATCTAAGCCTCCACCCCTGATCACATGTTACCACCCTACTCAAGACACAATTCCTACCTTTTTTGCCCAACGTGCCACAGGTGTTGTCCAAAATTAAAATGACAGGATTATGATCCCGAACATTATAAAAGATAACCTTGCTCAGTAGCATTGGGGACATAAAAATATAATCTATAATGGTGTTTCTTGCCTTAGATGTGGGACACCGATCTTGGGAGTTGGCAAAACTAGGTTCAAAGAGATCGGCATCAGTCAAAAGGGACTCAAGGCCCTCGCCACCTGCGAAGTGTTCAAAGTGTGGAATCATGGAATAAATTAAACCAAGCGAGTCATCGATTAAACAAAAAGAGTCACACAAGTGAGTATTAAAATCAACCATTAAAAAAACATAATAAAGAGTGGATTGCTTTATCCTATATTCATTTAAAAAATGAATCAAAGTACTTAGGTGCTGAATCACGTAATCACACTCCCTCGAGTTATAGAGGTTCACTAATAATAGCTTGGGATAGTTTTGCTTACTAAGCTCCAATATCATACAGTGGGGAGAATCTATCTTTAGCCTTTTTAAGGAGCCCCTTAAATCCAGAGAAAGGAGAAACATGAGGCCACCTTTTGCTCTGCCCGCTAGGGCCAGACATGCAGGTAAAAAATGTGAACTAAAACCATCCAACCAGAAGTTATCCCCCCTATCCCAGGTCTCCTGGAGGGAAATAATGTCATATGTTTTTATACAAGATAGCCAGTTGGGGTCATCTCTTTTTGATCTTAAACCCGCGATATTCCAGCTAAAAATTCTACAATTATGGGTATAATGGAACATGGATCAGAATTACAGTCCACACTACCCATGTTGATACCCTCAGATGTAATGGGACTTGCTACCATTAAACTTAAAGCTAGCTGGGGACTTAAGTCGAACACGGGAGAAGCAGCAGGTTGGATGATAGGTTTCTTTATCACTGGTACAGCTACTGGTGGCAGTCAATCACAGGCATCTAAGCCAGACAAATCTATTAGCTAGATCAAGGTCAAAAGGTCTGCCTATGGGCCTATTGGGTATATTTTGGCCTCCCCCCAGCAAGGAAAAATAACTGGGTCTATAAAAATACCCTAGAGGTAGGAGGGAGATTTCCCCATGATGGTACCCTTGCTTCCTGCTCCCTGGATGCTCTAATAGGAGTCTAACAACATGCTTGTTGTTTAAGTTGGCAATTACACAATCACCCCCCCCATCCTTCGTAGAGTGTCCAACCCACGATGCACGTCTTGCCATTATCATTTGATTACAAATGTCCCAGCCCAGTACCCCGGCTACCTTCAGTTGTACAGTGAGCCAATGCATTGTTTTGGCCATTAGCTGATCATTAGTTTCTAACTGCCCAGAATGTAGGGTCGGTACATTCCCCAGGACCACTACCAAAGGAGCGGCGGCTGGTGGGAGGTGTACCGCCCTAAGACCATTTTTGACTGAGCTATGGACCAGACCATTTTGCACGGCTGGGGGATCTCGGCCAGACTGCCCATAACCAAAGTTGATTGATTACCTGAGCCACAGTTAGAACAATTTTGTATAATATTGCTTGCTGATCTAGCCCGGGGTCTGTTTCCCTCCTCCCTTGGGGTACTCGGTATTAGCTGAGCAAATTCACTAGAGATGTTCCCTACCTCACCCACACAGCCACCCAAAGCTACCAACCCCACATCAGGATCTGTACCTACCCCACCAATTCTGCTAGAAGGTGAAAACCTAGAATTGGATATTGAGGGAATGGGGGGGGGATTTTGGGATTACAGGATTACACAGTACATTAGTTGGAATTTCAGTCGGCAGTCCACTTTTGGTCAAGGAATCTTCAATAGTACGAAGATTAGGCACAACACACAATTCAAAATTAATTAATCTTTCTTCAATTCGTGTTAACCTATCAAAGATAGGGGAAAGAGATGACTTAATTAAAGCCCCCATTTTGACCCATAAATCCTCAGAAGCTTCAGGGGGAACGCCCAGTGAGTCAGAGTTCAAAGTACCAGGGATAGATGTAGCGGGCTGCGGCTCTGTTATCAATGGGGATGTCGTGGTCACTGTCCCGCCATTCTTATTTGTCTTCTGCAATTTTGCACTTTTCTGCCTTTGCGGTCCCCCTTCCCTCTTCCTCTTTGTTGATGGCTCCGGAATTGGTTCCATAGTTTGAGTTTTAGATTTGGGCACAGACCTTGTAGCAATACATGGTAAAGTGCCACTAGATGTACCTTCTAGGACCAATTCATCAGGAGGGGGGCTATTTGGAACCTCTGCTATTGCAAAAAAATCCAGCGGGACGTGCGAGGTCTGACTAGCACCTCCAGCTAAACCATAAGAAACAGTGCCTGCGGCCAAACAACGTTTAGGTGTACGAGCAGATGTCAGACCGCCCAATGATGATCGTTTGGTTTGCAAAATATCTAAAGATAGACAACGCTCAGTCAATGCGATCTCATGGGCTAGGACAGAACTGGCCTTGATTAAGAATTGGTCCAAAGTCCCTGCCACGCTTCCCCCAGATGGTGCAGTTCTACTCTTTCCCCAGCGAGCATTCATTTCAAGCTGGGTACGGTGACAACAAGAAGCCCAAGATGTTAGTATCCAGAGGAAACAACAAAAAGTAATTTCAAACTAACCTGGAGGACAACTATATTCAGAGGGGGGGCCCGGCCCGACCTCATCCAGTCTGTAATGGGCTCAAACGGGCCCGGCTTCGCCCGGCGCGGACCCGCGCGTGTCCCGTGCCGCCGGAGCCCTGCAACAGCTTTAAGCGACGCTGGCGCGAAGACGGTGCGCGGCTCCTGCTGCAAGATTGCTGTGCCCCCTGGGATTTGTAGTTTGGCGGCATTCCGCAACCCCCAAATTGCAGGGAAAAAAAGTGGCCAAACACACAGCACAGGAAATGTTTAATCTGGCGTTCCGCGCCGCGGGAGCCCTGCAGCAGCTTTAAGCGCCGGCTGGCCCGAAGACGGTGCGCGGCTCCTGCTGCAAGATTGCTGTGCCCCCTGGGGTTTGTAGTTCGCCGGCAGTCCGCTACCCCCAAAATGCAGGAAAAACAAATGTGGCCAAAAACGCAGCACAGGAAATGTTTAATTGGGCGTCCGTTGTCAAATACCCAGTAATAGAAATAGTGGACCAGGGTGGCCGGATTGGGCATATTTATAGGGCTTTGATAGAGGATCTCCCAGATGATATGGAACTCCAGAACGGGAATTGGGAGTCAAGTTTTGGGGCAAAGGAACCACTACCTAAGACCTCCTTGAAGGTCTGTGATGAGATAATTTTGACTGCTAGCCTTAAGAGACAACATTTTAAGGTAGCTTTCGACCTACATCATACACCAAAGACGTTATTTAAATGGGGTAAGAGGTCGGATTGAAAATGCCACAGATGTGGCACCGAAGATGCCGATCTACTACGTTTAGTACGTGCCCTCGGTTTGCAAATATTTTACAAGAGGTCGCACGCTTCATTGGGCTGATTTTATGTCAGCATGTGACTAATACCCCCCAGGTAACTCTCCTGGGGGTCAACGAGATGAAGAACTTTCTAGATTGGGGGTCTATCTGATCTTTGTTGCAATGGATCAGGCACAAATGTGTCTGGCATCTGGATGGATTAGTCAGGATCCCCCAACTTTTATGAAGTGAAGATCACGCTTCTTGGTCATGTATAACATAGAGAAAGGCCTCTATGAGCAAAAGGGAGGAGGGCATGGAAGCGGGGTAGTTTGATCTGGGCTTCAGCGATGGATGGAAGGTATGAAAGGGGATGAAGCGACCAATTGTGGAATGACAGGAGGCATTGGGGCTAAAAAAGAGGTATATTTGAGGTCTCTAGGGTTATTAAGTCTATATTTATACACATGCCACTTTAAGGTCTTGTTAAGGTGTGAAGCTATCTAAAGGTTTGGCGGCAGTCACTTTATGCACTTTAGAGTCTTCCAAGCACTTTTATCCCAGTAGAGTTGAACTCTTTGGGGCTACTATGCAGCTGTTATACTGCTTTGTTGTCATTGAACTGAATGTTGTTATTCTAACCCCTTTTGTTAAGGTGTGAAGACATCCAAAGGGTTTGTGGCAGTCACTAAATACAATTTAGTGTCCTCCAAGCACTTTATCCCAGGAGAGTTCAACTTTGTGGGGTTACTATGCTGCTATTATACTGCTTTGTTATCATTTTACTCTATGTTGTTAAACCCCTCTTATCGTGTGTTCTAATGTTAAGTTGTTTTTATGTGGACTGTGCTATATTTAATCTTTAAGGTGTATTGTATTGAAATATGTGATGTAATATGATTATTGATGGCCTCTGTATATCTCCGTGAATAATTTTGTGAATGAACTGTTCCCCATTATCTCAGAAATTATAAAAGATAATAATAATAAAAAAAGACATCCATGTCATTTTCTGGATTGCAAATAAACATTGTTTGTTGTGGGTTCTCAATATCCCATTTTGGCATCTTCCTTGGTAGGTATTGTAAACATACAAGAAAGGGAAGGATACATGTATTTCTTTTTAAAGGACTATTTTGAATTTCAAGCATCCTGGTTCTAAGAACCAGAATTGTACTTGTTATTCAAGACATTTTTGTCATAACTCCATACAAGTAGTGTCATAATATATCTGCATGTGAGTGGTCTTTTGCAAGAAAGGTTTCCTCTGACCATTTGTTTCCTTTTACATTAAGACTAAATTGTGAATATTGACTTGTTTCTTATATATGGCTTGCATGATAGAATTTTAATTAATAGATTCAAAGCATGTTTTGATATAAAAATAAATCGGTGTTGCTATTGTTATTGGTTAGTTTCGAGCACCTTTTACTGGCCAACTGTGCATGGTCTTATGAAGCACCAATGAATACATTTGTTTTATTGATTTGCACTGAAATATGATTGTATTCAGTATGCTGATTTTCAACTACTCATTTAATTCTTTTAATAACAATGTTTAGAATCAATTGTGAAAATAAGCAAGTTATGTAATTTTAGAATTAGCTTGCAATTTAGGGTTGTGCCACATCATTTAAAGGTTGCAGGTTTTGAATATCATTCTTTGTGTCACAAATATTTAATAATGATCTGTCCATCTTCTATGTAACTTTTTGTTTATTATTTAGATTTTTTGCCCTATTGCCAGCATTCCACTAGAGGTTTAATAATAAAATGTGTATAAAAATGAGTGTTGAGCATTTTCTAATGTTTAATAATTCAGATTTAAGTGGGATGTTTAGGTTTTGACAAATGATGCCAAAAATGACTTATGCACTCTTGCCAATCCCCACATTAGGGACATTTGTTTCTTTGATTTTTTTTCTGAAGTAGGCAACCCATGATATGTGGTATCCTAAGACAAAGTAACCACAAGTCATGCATTTTAACTTATGGCATAAATGAGAATGCTTCTGGCACAAATTACCAATAAAAAATGACTCGCCTTAGGAGGGCCTCGTTAGTCTAAAGGTAACTATTGTCACCTCTATGATGGTTGCTCTATTGTACTGATAGGTCTTGCTTTATCTGTGCAATGTAATTTGACCAATTTATGATGTTTCAAGTTTAGACATATTACTATTTTCTTTACGGTTTTGAATGTTCCACTTTGTTTTAATTGTGTTCACACAGAGCATGGTGGCAGTTGATATCTTGGATCTATCTAACCCTATTCACATGTAAGTTTAAAAACAGCTAATCTATGCAATTGTTTTCTGTTTTGTGGTTTATAAAAATTCACTTTTTCAACTGCCTATTTTCACCTTGTTTTTGTCTTCTTTTCTGATTAATTTAGTCACTGTTAGCAGTACAGTTTCTTGAGGCTAATTCAAAAGAAGCCGAATTTGGAAAGTGTTGAAAGTAATCAACATAATATGTGAAAACAAAGAGGACTAGCAGGACCCTTTGGAAAGCCCAATGTTTTGTTTTACTCACCATCATAATATACTGTATAGGATATGAGGCAACAGTACACACTTGTACAAGTGCAAGCACCTTCTTTTTTCTTTTACTTCTCTCCAACATATTTACTATACTAAATATAAAAACAAGTTTCTCTACATGCCTTATATTTAGACATATCAATTCTACCACTATCTCCTATCACCTTCAATTGCTCCACCACCCTACCTGCTAATATTGACAGTTTCTATTTTTTTTTAATTCTTATCATGGTTTTACCACCTGCTAAGTTTCCTCATCAATCTCCTCATGTGTGATTTGAAGATTTCTCGACAGTGGACTCCACTCAGCAATTAGTGTGTTTTCCATTCTGTGATCTTTCCATATTAATTTCTGTGTCTTTTCTGAAATCACCTTCAACCTCATGCCAGAAAACTTACTGTTAAATTATTGTTCCTTTTACTTGATTATATGTTGCATTGTGTTCCTATTCTGCTAGTATTTTTTTATTTTTTTTTTTAAAACCTTTATTGTGCACAAAAAGAGAGAACAAATACGGGCCTACAACCAGCAGGCCGGCCACGAAACTTTAAGCACAGGTGCGAGCAGCGTGGTTACACAGCGGCATCAGGCAAGATAACAGCAATCAGTGGCAGTTACACTAAATGGAGTCATGTCGCCAAGGAGAAGGAGTATTGAAGGTTAAATTTTAAAGTTTTAAAGAAATATAAATCAGTGAAGAATAAGATCAAGAAGAACTGAGTCCGGACATTAGCTTCACAACATGAGCAGGCAGCATCAATTAGAACAACATTAGTAAGAACACCCCGTCAATATGGCAGTACCATACAAAACAATAAGAGCTGCAGTCCACATATACGTACTACCCTCAGCGTCACCCACTCCCTACTGACCCCTAATGCAGACCCAGAACAGAAAACAGAACAAGAAAGCGCAGAAATTAGAAAAATAAGGCCCATAGAAACTAAAAAGGAAAAATAAATCTACCCCCCCACCCTGCAACAATCCGGAGGCTACGGCCTACCCCCCCCCGGCAAAGCGCCTGTCGCCCAATAAAGAAACCCGAAATACAGAGGAAGACTAGAAAAGAGAGAAGAAAAGATAAGAAAAGAAAGTTATCACACTTGAAGCATCGGGAGGAAGAAAAGAACAAGCTAGTCTACACTCCCGAAAAAGAAAGGAAACGGGGGAGGAGGAGCCCTAATACTAACAAAACTCCCGGTCCCCCAGCTATGTAAAGCCCCTTGCACCGAGTGAAGCAATAATATCGAAAAGTACACCACCAAATGAAGAATTGAATCAGATGCACCCGGGACCCCGAGCCGGTACTTGAATGATCACCCCGTCCATATGGGCAATAGCAGGATACACCCAGTTCTACCCCACGTGCGAAATCGCCAGGATGAGCAACAGTAGCGGAAGAGATGTGGGGGCCACGACCACTACATTCGCCAGAGAGGCGGCACAGTTCAAAACATAACAGCTAGTCCATCAAGAGTGAAGCCCCGGAGACCTCCAGCTCTAATCAGGTCGCAAGCGACCACTACAACATGACGCCCAGCAAAAGCCCTCCCCAATCAGGACAAAGGGACAAGATGGCCGCCGTAATAAGAGTGCAGACAAAGGAGAGCAAGATGGACGCCACCCTAAACAAATAACACCCATGTCACAATAAGCTTCCAGGACCAGTAAACAAGAACCAAAGAAAACGTGGCGGAGCCGATAGCCAGCAATTAATCAGGGTAGCCAGTGTATAATGCCGACTGTGCCATCGACAAAGGTCGCAACACCCGAAGGGTGCCTTGATTGGAGAGCAAAACAACCACTAGCTATAATAGAGACAAACGGGGGAAAACAATCTACATCATAAATATAAGCCATGCAGCCAGTATGTACCCCATTCCAACCCCAGTCCCCAATCGGCAAGACAGTGACACAACCAGGAACCCGCCCAACCCTGTCCCGATCTCAGGAGCCCCCCCGATCCCACCCTCGATCAACTAGCAGCGGTCGATGAAACTGGACATAAAAACAATCCCAAACCCGGCCCAACCAGCCAATAAGCAAATACTAAGGAAATCAGCCCAGCCCCGACCCAAACGTGAATAATCCCCCGGACATGCTCCCCGAAAGAAGCTCGCCCATTGCAGAACAAAAAAGGCAACATAGCAGAGAAAAACGAAAGTGCAGTGAGACCACAAAATGGCCGTCGAAAGTCACCAGGAATTCCGTCGACTGTAGCATGGAGATCCGCATGGGGGGTCATTGCATGTAAAACGCGACCAGTATATCAACCAGCGCGCCAGTCCGGGTCTCAGCCAGCCAGTTAGTCAGAACCAGTGAGAGAAACAGCGTCAACCTTGTCCTGAACGTCGAAACCCCAGCAGGCTTGGCCACCGCTGCGAGCGCACTTCAGGCAGAACAAAGGAGGAAAATGGCCGCCCTCGGCATGGAAGAGACGGAAAAAGAAGAAGGGAGTGTCCCCAGTCGGCAGCCAGAGAAGCGTCCAAGGTGGCGGGCTCTACTTTGTCCGCAGGATGGCTCACAATCCGATTGTGAAGAAAAGACGATGGCAGCATTCTCGTAGGCAAAGTCTCAGTAGTCAGAGTGGAGGGATACTTTGTAGCTGCAATCTCGTCAGTAGGGAAACTCGACACTGTAGCCAAGGACATGGCCGTTCTCCGTGTGCACATATTGCAACACTGTATCCATCTCGGGAGCAGTGAGAGGCAGCAAAGGATCAGCCATCCGTGATTGCCCCATGTCATGGGCAGCGCTGTCGATCTTCCGTGCCAGCTCTCGAGCAGTCCTTCGCCATGTCGCCCGTAGATCTGCAAGCGCCACCAGGATATCTCTATAAGTCAGGACATTCCGCGGTACTGGCCGGTTAGCTCCGCTCAATGACGCCCCCAGTGGAGCCCCAAGCCCCAGGGCAGGCAGGGTAGTAAGTACTGGAGACAGAGGATCAGCCACTCCGTCGTTCCGATAGGCAGGCGCCATTACCACCTCTTCAGGCAGCCTACAATGGAGGGAGGGGGGGGCCGACTATGGTAGCTAATGAAGCAGGAGTTAGAGCCACCAAATGTAGCGCGGCTCACAGTCCGGGGGTTGCACGAGTGAAAGCCCTCTCGCTGGCTGTTGGTGCAAGCGTTCCACGGCGGAGAAAGCGCTTTAAGATGGAGTCCGCTCCGACGGCCCGTCTCGGAACAAAGAAAAGCGTCGTCTGCATAGTCCCAGGCCCACAATTAGACACTCCGCCGTTAAATGGGGTCTCATCTCAGTAGAGAAAGCAAATCCGCTCGTCTCAGCAATCGGTCGCGCTCCGCTCAGGATCGGCCCCGCTACAGTCCCGCCACAGCTCGTTCCACCTCCCGAGTCCGGCAGCGTCAGGCGGGGAACATCGGAGCAGACCCCAGGGGCAGCGTCGGAGGTCGGCTAACTCCACGAATCCTCCATCAAATCAGCCGAGAGGGACCTCAGGAGAACGCAGTCATCTCCAGCGCATTCGTGGCTCCGTGTAAACTAAATTCGATCGAGGATAATTATCAGGATATTAAGATGAAAGACAGACGGGTCGCGGAGCCGGGGACTCACACGTCTGTCCCGTCCGCCATTTTGGCTCCTCCTCTCTGCTAGTATTTTTATGGCCCTTTCTTATCCCTTGCGAGGACATCTCCTCTCATAATATGCTCACCACTATCCTGGCATGATCAGACATACAAACATTTTTAGGTTTCGTAACCTGGCGAGGGGCGAAGCCACTCCCAGATCGAAATCTATTGTTTTTAATAGTGAGGTTAGGACAGCCTCTGTTTCCAATTGGCTAGCTCCATAAATGGAGGCTAGCCATTTGGAGGCAGAGGCTGTCAATCGCGCTTTCTCACGAAAACGCGATTCGGGGGCGTTTCTGGTGCTTTTTTTAAGCCCCGCCCCTTTGTCCCGGGCCGCGCTGCGATTGGCTGCCGGCCCGGGACACCCCCGTGACGTCATTCCCGGGCCGCGCTGTGATTGGCTGCCGGCCCGGGACACCCCCGTGACGTCAGCCAATCACAGCGCGGCCCGGGACCTGACTTGTTTAACATTGCATTTGCAATGTGAAAATTACACTGCCAGTCCCAGAACGCATCCTGCTGTTTGTTGCAAAAACCACTCTGTGGTACGGTGATAGGCTTGAATGACACGAAGCACGTGCTACCTATGACAATAGGTACTGAGAGGATAAATAGAAAATTCAAAATATATAATTCCATGATGTGCGAATTTTTCCCCTCAAAGTGTTTGGCAGTGTAAGTGTTTAATTAAGATACATTAAATGTTAGAAGCACGTAGTCTGAATGGGGTGTACTATGACATGACACCCTTTATGTATCAGCTACTTACACAATCCCTTCCCTACTTTGAATACACGTAGCAGGCCCGCCTCCTGCCTCCACGGGTCCCTTGACACATAGCTAAAATGAAAGCAAAGCCTATGAGAGGAGGGTGACCGTCACCGTAGTAACTGGGCCTGTCCCCTGCTTCCTTCCACGCTCGCTCTTTCCCTCTGGTGCATTATTCGCCCTCTCCACCACTTTTCCGTCATGCAGATTCCGGGGCCTGCTTAGTTCTTCCCTATCCAGCCGCCTGGGTTAATTAGTAGTCTCAGTGTGTGGCTGGGAAAGCAGCGGTTACACAAAAGAGCTGTTGCAGCTGCTCCTTGTTTGGGGGATCAGAGAAGAGGAAACCTGCAGCCTGCGCGAAACAGGTAGGAAGCGGCGACAATGGCGAAACTTGGCACCCGGCTTTCTTTTCCTGCGCTGTGGGTTGCTGTGAGAATAAAACGGGTAGAGGCAGGTCAGAAGACAGCAGTATGCTGGAAGGGATGGGACATATGGGAAGCAGGAACAGCTACTCCTTGGAAGATGCTGAGCAACGCTGCATCCCGGAACGGCGTACACAGTGCGTTGTGATTTTGCAGTTCCCTAATTATTTGTGCCCTGATTGGCAGTTGTTAGTCTTATGTTGTGGGCTGTGGGGATGACTGTTGTTTTGCAAAGACGGCTGTGCTCTTTGTGGCGTGGCGAGGCTGTGTTTACGGGACTAGCCGAGCATCCTCTTGCTGCTGAGCTGCTTCAGCAGAGATGCTGAGGAGCCCCTGCGGTCTTCCTCGGCGCTGGGCTGGGTGGCATTTTTGGCAGGTCGCCCCCTTTCTCTCTAAACAAGCAGCACGGATGGTTTAGAGCGATGGCTGAGTTGCGCTGCGCTCCTGAGTGCCCCCGTGTCCCTACCTTTCTCCCCTGCCAGTGGTGGCGTGTGTGCTGGACACTGATTTCAAGCCTGCGCTGGCCGTGCGTGCACCCCGCACATTGTTCGCAGAGAAAGAAAGGTGTGCCGTGGTCCACGCCGGAGACCCCTGCCAGGGACTGAGCGAGAGCTGCCCGGGCGTCTGCTCTTGCCCTGTTACTTGCAGGGCTGAATTCGGGGCCTTTAATCATCCGACTCTCTCTCTCCCTTCCTAATGAGGTCTGCAGGGATCGCTCGCCAATTAGAAATTCTCAAACTGATAATCCTGCTTATTACGGGGTCCTGCCATGTGCCGCTGCCCGGGCTCTCCTCCCAGCGCTCGGTGCTTGCATCTTGCCATCGAGCCGCGGAGCGCGTCCTGCCCACCCGCCCCTTCATTAACATTAACGCCAGGCCAGGGCTGCCCCTCCACGGGGCACGCGTCGACACGGATTGCCTTCCCGGGCTGACAGTGAACGGAGCCTGATTTATCGAGGTGGCCTCCTCTCAGGACCGCGACGTCTTAGCTCGGAGTGCAGGCAAGGGTAAAGAGAAAGCAGGCTGCCAAGAAGGGCCATGCATACTAATAACTGCCCGCGACCTGGCCACGGGCAGTAGCAGGGGACGTCCCCCAAATGAGAGGATGTGGCGCAGCTGCCAGAGCTGCCGACTCGGGCGTTGAATGTCGGCGTGGGCGCAACATCCTGTGATTCTGGGCAAATCACTTAACCCCCTCGTGCCCATAGACAGCGCCTGGATACCCTCACGGGCTATATAATTCTACTAACCAAGGCATATCCACATGCAAGCTAATAAGTAGCAAAGTGAGTTAATGCACCTGCTCTAAAAAGGCGATGTGGGTTAGACAGGTAGCTGGGTTGATATCTAAAGACCCTACTGATGGCTGCTATGGGCGAGTATCATTTTGGTAATAGAAACACTTGCTGTCAGCAGTGCTGTCCCGCACAGTAAGCGCTAAATCCGAGCACGTTTTTCGTGTACATCCAATTCAACGTTTGAAAGGAGCAACATGGGAAAAATAATGTTTGCAAACATGTTGACTAGTCTGAACCTTCAAACAACTAAAATTGTTTGTTTTGTTCCTTAATAATTGATGCCATCTTCTCAGATTGTCTTCTTGCCTCTATTGAATTATTGCTATGTAGAACAGATATTTTATTATCTGCGTTAAAATATTTAGCAAAAATGCATACCAATGGAGAAATTAAAATACTTGTAAAACATTTTGCTGATTTAATAACTGTTTTTGAGATAGACATGCAAACTACATGTCAGACTTGACTAGCAGCAGTGTCGACTCAGTTATTCACTCTCCAAAGATCAGTAACAAATATTTTTGAGTTTAAAAGCAAGTATTGGTATATCGTTAACACAGAAAATCAAAGTAAACATTTTTATACCAGCACTAATGATTATGACACCTTTATTAAAAGTTTTACCTGATGTGCGTTGTTATATGGGTGCGAATATTTTGTTTATGGTGAAAAGGATATTATTTGGTGAAATTTACATTTGTTATATACAGCAGCAAGAGGTACCGTTTAGTTTAAGTGTTCAGAGCTGTATTATTGTCGTTTTTATGAGAGCAAAGACCCTACGCCATCCGAGCAGGCGGCGTAATGCAGAAGGATGGGGTGCCCCAACAAGACAGAAATATTTGAACTGGAGTAATTATGCTTAAAAGAAAATCTTTGCACCCCTGAAAACATTTTCTCTCAAAGGAAACCCCATGTGCAGTGGCATTTTCTTTATTCAGTGTTGCATTCCTGTGTTTAGAAACAGGAAGTGCTCAGCCCAATTTGTTCAGTCGCAGTGCTTTGCAATTTTTAAAAAAGTTGTGGTTGCGGGGTATTGTGCAACTTTGCCTGGGCACTGATAGCGCCTCCTTGAAAGAATTCAAGACATACCAGGGACAATTGAAATGTAAGGGCACGCTCCTCTAACCCATTTGGGACCCCTTTAAGATCCGAAAGGGCAGTAGTTCTTGGCGAGTGGGGGAGAAGGGGAGGCATGGGGGCGAGGGGAGGGGGGGATGGCACCTGACAAGTCCTAGTGGCTTGAAGTTCCCTAAGCCGGACCGCTATCCCCCCAGCAGCCTCTGGAACTTCTCTGCCTTTGACACTCCCACCATCCCAAACCCACCCCCACTCCCCATTTACCACTTAGTCTAAGCAGGCAGTAATAGGATGCTGAAAAGTACCTAGAATCAGTGATAACCATTTAGAACAAGCACTGGCGTTGCCAATAGGTTTCGCATTTGGAAAGTTGGAGCTATTGGTTTTGTAAATGACATTTTATATTTATATATTGTAATTGACAATGTCAATAACGATATATAAATATAAAATGTCATTTACAAAACCAATAGCTCCAACTTTCCAAATGCGAAACCTATTGGCAACGCCAGTGCTTGTTTATACATGACATGTCTTCTGAGCCCCATTCTTGCTAAGAACACAGCAGCCAGCCTATTTCTGTACAAGTTAAATTACCTGTCTGAGGTGTTTGATGCAGATGCCTGCCTTTTTCAAAACCTAAGATTAATTTTGTCATATTATTATCCTCTCTCTGTCCCATGCCCATTTGAAGTTAAAATGTTGCTTTTCACCCAGATATATATTCACAGTTAGACTAAGAAACAAACTGTTTACTTTTACCCTTTATAAAACAGGCAACTAGATTCTGCCTTCAATCAACAATCACATTTCTATACACTTACACTCTATTAATGCCCTTCTTTTTCTCTTTGTATCCTTATGTTTGCTCCTCAAAACCAACCGTAACTTCTTTCAGCAGCCTTTGACACAGTCTCTCACGCTAGGATGCTGGAAAGGCTGCGAGAGATAGATATGCACTCAAATGGCTCCACCACTTTCTGAAAGATAGGTGTCAAATGTCATCTTGGGCCCATGTTCCTCTCACAAGATGATCTTAGACAAGGGTGTCCCGCAAGGCTCCTGTTCGAGTTCCATTCTGTTTAATATCTATAAGGCTACCTTTCCTAAGATCGAAGAGTGCTTCGGATTTGAAATAATTTCATACACGGATGACTCCAAGTTGATGTTTACATTTGATCCTGACCTGACTGTTACAAAAAAGCGCTTCGCCCTAGGCTCGTTAGCCGTCTCCGATTGGATGAACGAGAACTATCTCCAATTGAATGTAGATAAGACGGAAATTATGTTGTTTGGAAAGGCTTCCTCTATTTGGACTGATGAATGGTGGCCTCACTAGCTGGGGTCTACCATTGTGCCCAAACAATCGGTGAAGAATCTTGGTATGAAAATAGACCAAGCTCTAACGATGAAAGAACATATTTTGACCACTACTGGAGTATGTTATCATAACATGCACCTTCTGCCCAGAATATTTCCCTATTTTCCACCTTCTGCCAGAAGGATTCTAGTCCAATCCTTAATAATAAGTAGGATAGACTATGGCAACACCCTTTTGGCGGCTGCTAACAAGACCGTAGTTGCCAAACTTCAGGTAGTCAAAAATACTGCAGCCAGACTAGTTCTCAATTGTCTTTGGGTACTTCTTCAGCCTTGATGCTGAAGGAACTGCACTGGCTGCCAGTGAAAGAAAGGTGTTGCTTTAAGATCTGATGCCTTACCTATAATGCCCTAAAAGGAAAAGGGCCGTTATATCTGCAATTAAAAATGAAATCCTACACACTTACCCATAGTCTAAGATCCTGTGATAAAGCCTTATTGTGTGTTTCGCATATTCGCTTGACTCGTCGCAGAGGAAAGGCTTTCTCCTACCTTGCGCCCTCTATTGGAACTACTGTCAATTTAGAAAATTACTTAAAGCTCATCTATTCTAAACCCTTTTCCCCTTCACTGATACCTGTTTCCGTTAAAGCGCCGAGATGCCCCTTGGTGAGTTGTGAGCTATATTAAATATAAATAACATAGCAACCCCAAAATATTTCTCTGAATACATTTTCAGGAACTTTGAGAGTAGAAACGCAAAATATATAATGTTTTTATCTATGGCTCTCATAGGGAGCCACTAGCATGGATAACTGAATTCTAAATACAGCAATTTATAGCTTGCGTTTAGCAACTGTTGTTAACAAAACCTGTTACTTACTGTTGCTATGTTGTAAAGGAATTTTAGGCTGATCTGACAGGCCTCTCTAGAGCCTATCAGAGCAGCTCTGGAAAGCAGGGAGCACCTCTTCTGGAGGGAAGGGAACGGAAGGCATAGAGATTGGTGAGGTGAGTGGCAGGAGGAAATTTTTTTATTTTTATTTTGGACTTGGAGGGGCTTTTGTTATGTATAGCTCACCCATTATTCCCGAGTCCCTGTTTAGCAGTTGAAAACAGGGGCAGATGGCTTTGGGTGCCATATATAAGATAAAAGTATAGATGCATAAAGAATGAAGTCATAGACAACTTGAGCTTTGCTCTCGACTGTTTAATATCATTGAGAACAGAACAGAGAGCAGGACCTCCGACCTTCCGGCCGGAGTCCCTTCTCTCTGCCCCAGCAGCTCCACTGTTGTGTAATTGCTGTCTTCACCGTCCCTGGAAGGTGTTCGAGGCCCTTGTGCCCTGTTCTGGTCTTTGATTTTGCCTGATTCTGTATCTTTTATTGTGCCCGTATTTTTGATTGTGCCTTATTTTGCTTTTACTGTATCTGTATCTCTGTACCTGCTTCCTATGTCCTCCGTTGCCCATTGTCACTGCTCCTTCCTGCCGCTGCTGCCCCTGCGGCCCCTCCTGCCTCCCAGCTGCGTGTCCCTTCCCCCTTCCCTTCTTAATGGCGGCCGCGCTGCTGGTTCGCCGAAAGACGCACCAAAGGCAAGCTCGTCTGCGCCCATCCGCGATCCGACCAGCGCCAGGGACCCTGGACCTTCGACCTACCACCGCTACGACAAAGCTGCCCTCCTCACACTCAACCCAGGAAGGAACAAGAACTGCCAGCTGGCCACGTCAAACACCACCCACGGCCAGTTCTCCTACCATCACTGCTGCCAGACCTTCACCACCGTCCACACCCCCATGGCCACCACCCCCTTGCCGAATGCCAACACCTCCGAAGCCCTAAGGTGCATCCTCCTCAACGTACGCTCCATGCACAGACACGAGATAGAGATCTGGGACCTCCTCGACACCCTCTCACCAGACGTCGCCTTCTTCACAGAAAACTGGATGAACTCCACCTCTGCCCCAACATCACCACCGCCATCCTTAACGGATACAAGATCCAGAGGAAGGACCGCCCCAACCGCCCAGGAGGAGGACTAGCCATCGCAGACAAGAGCTCCCTCTGACTCACGACCTCCAGCTCGAGCGACAGCCCGCCCGCCACCGAATACCTCCCCTTCCAGATCCACACTAGCCCCAGAATAACCCTAAGAGGCACCCTCGCCTACAGACCTGCCGGACCTCGAACTGTGTTCGCCACCTCCATCGCCGACCGCATCGTGCCCTAAGCCATTGCCTCCATGGACTACATACTCATCTGAGACCTCAACTTCCACCTCACAACCTCAGCGACCCCCAACTCTGCCAACCTCCTGGACAACCTTGCCATACTCGGACTGAAACAACTCATTACCGCCCCACCCACAACGTTGGACACATCCTCGATCCCATCTTCGCAGGAGGTAATAACATCCGCTTCAGCCACACCACGCAACCTCCATGGACGGACCACCTCGGCGTACACTTCCACGTCGACACACCCACGGCGCCCAAATCTGCACCCCACCCTCCACAAAGAAACTGGAGCAAGATCACAGAGGAGCAGCTCAACTTTTACCCTCAACCGCGATGCCCCTGCCACCTCAACCAACGCCAACACCACAGCCAGAGAACTCCACAGATGGATCTCCACCTGCGCAGACAAGCTCGCACCCCTACGTAAACCCAACTGACAGCACCCCAGGAAAGCCACCTGGTTCACCACCGACCTCCAGGAGTCCAGGCACACCGGCAGATGTCTCAAGAAGAACTGGAGAAACAGCAAATCCTTGGAAAACCGGAGTATCTACAAGAAAGCCATGACAGAACACCACCAATGCATCAGATCCAGCAAAAGGACCTCCATCCAGAACAAGATCCTTGCCAACTCCAGCAACTCCAAGGAACTCTTCAATAGAAATGGGGTAGCCCAATAGGTCCAGGACCTGGGAGTTAAACAGTACCAAAAAACAATGGTCCAATGGACTAATATTTTCCAAATATCATAATTAGTTCACATTTTATAGTTTGCATGATAGAATAATCTGTCAGAACAAAAACCAATAAACAAAACTAGTGGTGATTTCATTTATTATTCTACCACTTTTAGACAATATAAATGTCATGAATAATACAAAAAGGTCAAAATGGTTGCCCCAACCGGAGCGTGCAAAAAAGAAAAGTTGGAGTAAGATTTGGTGATGGAGAAAAAGGGGGAAAGTACACAGAGTGTGATATAAAAGCAACTCAATAATTCAAAACAAAGGATCAATAATCATCCTTCCATTAAGACCTGGCCATAACTTAATTCAACAATATATTTCCAAATTTTTCAAAAAACCGTTATATTTGTTAAATCATATGCACGTAGGGAAAGAAGTCATATGGTACAGGTCAATAATCTGTATTGGGCGTCGACGTTTCGACTCTACTATTGGCCAACCGGTGAGTTAAGCCTGGGCCGGGCGAGTCTCACGATCGTACCACCAGCGACAGTGTTTTCACTGAACTCTATGTGAAAACACTGTCGCTGGTGGTACGATCGTGAGGACGTTAAGCAGGAACAGATGTAGACTTAGTCAGTTTTTCCTCAAAAAACACCCAGTGGGAGAAGAACGTTAATTTTGTTGTGTCCTGGGACAGAACCATTCACTTTTCTAGTCGAGGTCCCTTAAACACGTGAAATGTGGAAATGAGAGAATGGAGTGGGAAGACAGTAATGACGGCCACTTTTGCATCTTCCAGAGGGCATACAAACAGGAAGGAGGACGTTTTTTTCATTAATTGAATCTAAAACGAAAATATCAACATAAGAATCACCTATCAACGTCAGGGGTCATCCAAAAGATATATGGTTGCCCCTCTAGTCCTGATGAAGACTCGCCCGGCCCAGGCTTAACTCACCGGTTGGCCAATAGTCGAGTCGAAACGTCGACGCCCAATACAGATTATTGACCTGTACCATATGACTTCTTTCCCTACGTGCATATGATTTAACAAATATAACGTTTTTTGAAAAATTTGGAAATATATTGTTGAATTAAGTTATGGCCAGGTCTTAATAGAAGGATGATTATTGATCCTTTGTTTTGAATTATTGAGTTGCTTTTATATCACACTCTGTGTACTTTTCCCCCTTTTTCTCCATCACCAAATCTTACTCCAACTTTTCTTTTTTGCACGCTCCGGTTGGGGCAACCATTTTGACCTTTTTGTATTATTCATGACATTTATATTGTCTAAAAGTGGTAGAATAATAAATGAAATCACCACTAGTTTTGTTTATTGGTGGTTGTTCTGACAGATTATTCTATCATGCAAACTATAAAATGTGAACTAATTATGATATTTGGAAAATATTAGTCCATTGGACCATTGTTTTTTGGTACCAAGGAACTCTTCAGCATCATCAAGGAATCCACCAAACCCCTCAGCGAAACCACGGACTTCACCCGCTCCAAGGACCTCTGCAACAAGCTCGGCTCCTACTTCCATCTGAAGATTAAGGGCCTCTACGACAATTTCAAAGACCAGACACCGGACTCCGAAATCAACCCATCCTCCAGCAACGCCAGCCAGCCCACCATCTCCTCCTGGACCCCAGTCACCTCTGAAGACACCACGTCGACCATGAAAGGCATCCACTCAGGAGCCCCCACGGACCACTGCCCTCTGCACATCTTCCACAGAGCCTCCGCCACCATCGCCCCAGAACTACGATACACCATCAACGCCACCTTCGAAACCGGCATCTTCCCTGACAACTGGAAATGCGCAGAAGTGAGACCCCTTCTCAAAAAGTCATCAGCAGATCCCACATACCTCAAAAACTACCGACCCATCTCCCTCCTCCTCTTTACAGCAAAAGTAACCGAGAAGACGTCAACATCCAACTAACGAAATTCATCTAACAAAACTCCATCCTCGACCCCTCCCAATCTGGATTCCACAGCAACCACAGCACGGAGACCGCTCTACTCGCCACCACAGACGACATCAGCACTATCCTCGACCAATGACACACCACAGCCCTGATCCACTTGACCTCTCTGCAGCCTGTGACACCATCTCCTACCGCACACTCACCGCCAGGCCCCACGAAGCTGGGATTCAGGGAACCACCATCGACTGGCTCCGCTACTTCCTCGCTGCAGGACCCAAAGAATCAGACTCCCACCCTTCCTCTCCGAACCCACGGAAATCAACTGCGGAGTTCCCCAAGGATCGTCGCTCAGCCCCATGCTCTTCAACCTCTACATGGCCCCCCTCGCCGCCATCGTCAGACAGCTCGGACTAAGCATAGTATCCTACGCCGACGACACCCAACTCATCCTCTCCTTCACGAAAGACCCAATCACCACCAGACTCAACATCCAGGAAGGAATGAAAGACATCACAACCTGGATGAGCAGCAGCTGCCTGAAGCTCAACTCTGAGAAGACAGAGGTCCTCCTCCTTGGACACTCCCCCTCTGCATGGGACAACTCCTGGTGGCCCACCGCCCTCAGCAGCACCCCCACCTCCATGACCACGCCCGGAACCTTGGCATCGTATTCGACTCCCCCCCCCCCATGACCCGACAGGTCAACGATGTCGCCTCTACCTGCTTCAACACCCTTCGCATCCTCCGAAAGACCTTCAAATGGATCCCCCATTGAATGAAGGAAGATCGTCACCCACACACTCATAACCAGCAGACTGGACTACAGAAAAACCCTCTAAGCCGGGATCAACAAGTCTCTGCTCCGCAAACTCCAGACCATACAGAACACCTCAGCCAGACTCGTCCTCAGCCTCCCGCGACACGAACACATCACCCAGCACCTGTGCAACCTCCACTGGCTCCCCGTCCGGAAAAGAGTAACCTTAAAGATACTCACCCCCGCCTACAAATGCCTGCACAACACTGGACCCCAATATCTCAACGACAGAATCTCCTTCCACATACCCAAGAAGAACCTCCTATCCACCAACCTCACAGAACCCCGTGTATCTGCAGAGCAAGAACGGGGGGAAGAATCTTCTCCTACATCGTGGCCAAGACTTGGAACGAACTGGGTTACCACTTCCTTTGTATAGTCTGTAAAATATTAATGGTTGACACCAATTTTTGGTTGCAAAATATCATCTCATTTGAATTGCTATTTGAAACGGACGCCCTACACACGCTCCTAGTGTGTTACAGAATCGCAATTTGTGTTTCATACACAGGGTGCGATTCGTACCCTTTGATACCACAAAAACAAGCACATTTAGGCCTTGTAATATAAGTATGGTGGATGTTCTAAGAGGCCGGGAAGTTGTAGGAATAAAGATTGGAGCAAGGCTGAAGGGAATAGGAAGTTATTTGAAATCACAGGGAGGAGGTGTGGGAGATTGGTGATGGAGTAGAATTTACAGTAAGGATAAAAAGACATGAAAATTATGCGTTTGTTGCTGCTTGCAACTTGAACACTAAGGGCCCGATTACCTACGATGGTGGGGGAGATTGTGGCTGCCCGACAGGTAGTCGGCGGTCCCTCAGTAGGCATTTTGATACGACCACCACCACAGCGGTTGCAATGCCTATATTTTGCAATGTGACGGGTGCTGCTGGCCGCAGCACCCGCCGCAATGCAAAAAAGGGACACTGCACATATCCCTGCAATGCAGGGATATGTAGGGGGTCACCATAGATGCCTACTGTGCCTGGTAGCCACCGCCACCACTGTAGGCATTACTCCTTGAGCCCATTGTATCAGTGCTACACAGCCGCCCGCCATCCAAATGTGGCCTGTCAGGGATGTATGACGTTACAACGCATACTTTTACAACGCATACCTTTACAACACATTTTTTACAACGCAACATCCATAACAACGCATTACAACGCATGCCATTACAACAAATTTTTTACAAATACCTTTACAACGCATTCCATTACAACGCATAACATTACATTGCATGTATGGTAAGTATTGGATAGTGTAGGTGTAAAACTTACTATTCTAACTCCAGGGGGGTGCAACAGTAGGGTAAGTGTTGGATAGTGTAGGGGTAAAAATTACTATTCTAACTCCAGGGGGGTGCAACAGTAGGGTAAGTGTTGGATAGTGTAGGGGAAAATTACTATTCTAACTCCAGGGGGTGCAACAGTAGGGTAAGTGTTGGATAGTGTACGGGTACTATGCGTTGTAATGTTATGCGTTGTAATGACATGCGTTGTAGTGGTATGCGTTGTAGTGTCATTCGTTGTAATTGCATGCGATGTAATGGATGTTGTGTTGTAAAAGTTTAGTTGTAATGGTAGTGCGTTGTAAAAGTTGCGTTGTAAAGGTTGTTTCCCGGCCTGTCGGTGACGGTCTCCATGTCACTGTAATCAGACCCTAAAATTCCACTGGTATTTGGGGAATCCGATTATAGGAGACATAAAAATATAAAATGTGAATAAAGAAACTCAGAGGTATAGAGTGACTGTAAGTTGGACCAGATAGGAATTAGGAACTCAAGGGTTGATATTTGCTTAATAAAAATCAAGCCTCAACGGTAGAGCTGAACATGTAGAGCTGAACAAGGAACAACGTAGAAATCTGGCACTGCAAAAGATCTTTACCAAGATGTTGTTTAAAAATTATTTTATCCTCATTCTTCCTTCGAAAAGGTTAGATGTTTTAACAATCATTGTTTCTAAACTATTTGGGGGGTCACAACTTACATATGGGTAAATTCGAAAATTATATATTTTTTTTTTTACAACAAATTTTATTGAGTTTATAGCACCCAGAGGGCGAACCCCCAATACATGGTATACAGGGTCCAAAACGCGGGGGCTATTCTGACCTGGTGAGGACCGGAGTGATCTGGTCGCCCAACGCGCTCCTGCATCTCGCTCTCCCCCGCCGCCGCTCTGCATTAGCGGCCGCAGAGAGGGGGGAGCGTCGTCCACTGTGATTGCCATCGCCTACCTGGCTGACTACAACCTCCAGCATCCCCTGCGGGGTCCCGGCGACGCCGTCAGCAGCGTCATTCGACAGCGCCCGGAGGCGCTTAAAGAGCAGCAGAACCAGCTGAGGAGCGGGGTCCAAAACGCGACTGGGGGCTATTCTGACCTGGTGAGGACCGGAGTGATCTGGTCGCCCAACGCGCTCCTGCATCTCGCTCTCCCCCGCCGCCGCTCTGCATTAGCGGCCGCCGAGAGGGGGGAGCGTCGTCCACTGTGATTGCCATCGCCTACCTGCCTGACTACAACCCCCAGCATCCCCTGCGGGGTCCCGGCGACGCCGTCAGCAGCGTCATTCGACAGCGCCCGGAGGCGCTTAAAGAGCAGCAGATCCTCCCGTGTCGCGGGACGCGCGCGGGCGGAGCCCGGGCAGAGGGCGGGCCGTCTGTGGCCGTCCGGGGACGACCAGGGCCACAAATCTTGGCAGCTCGTCAAGGTACGTTGATTCTGGACACTAACACAGGGGGGACAACAAAAAGCGGATGTCATATATTTGTGCCAAATAAAAGCCCACACGGGTGGCGAAAAGGGCTATTCCAAAACTGACCAAGACCACTGGGATAGAAGATTAACGATTATCTGAAAACCATATATAACAAACACTATGGCCACAAAACCTAAAACTCGCTCCACTAAGAGCAAATCAGATACACCCCAGAGATCTAAAAAGCCAGGGATAGAGAGTAGTATTATGGCACTCCACAAAAATACTCCAACCGCAATAGATCTAATGTTACAAAAAGTGGCGGGTGAGATAGAACGCACAGAGAGACGTATATCTATGACACTAACCACTGTGCCGCTCTCGCCCACGCTGATTGGGGATGGGAATGGTAGATTGCTATCTAACAATGATACACAGAACGAATCCATCAATGATGTCCCATGCGCCCAGATAGTGATAGAGGACGAACCAAGGATGGAGGCAGGGGAAGTTGTAACACCTAATAAGAGAAATGGTAAAGGGGGGCGGAAAAATCAACAAATACAAAATCTGAAGAAACCCGCAAGGAGTGGAAAACCAAGAGCTAGGGGGGAAGAGGTCTTTATAACAGAAACGAGTGGCCGTTGTATCCCCCCGGGGTGGGTGAATGAGATAATGCTAGACCTCCAAAAGCATCTAGAATCCTTCATAATAAGCCAAATTAAACCCCTGACCAGCAGACTGGACAAAATAGCACATGAAATACTGAAGCAGGGTAAGATCAAGGAGGCACAAATTGGTAATCAACAAGGGGGGGTGAGCCCAGAAATCCCTGCCCCACCCCAACAAACTCGTCAAACTAACAATTGTGTGAGCAATGAACACTGCAGTATTGTACAGGTGCATGCCGAGCCAACACCACCAGTGAATAGGGGTCAGGAAGGCAGAGGGAATTCACAGGGAAGTAGGGACAATACTAATGGTCCGGGACAGGGAGACGCAGGGTACCCGAACCCAGGATTATCTGCTATCCCTAAGCAGTTCAATCCCCAATTAGGTTTTGAACAGTATGATAGACACCAAGCTCACTTGCCATATGTAAACCTCCCGCCAGAAGCCAGTTCCTATGCCGCCATATTCACGGGGGTTCCCGAACTCAGAATAGGGCAGAGAGAATCACAGTTGGAACTTAAAGGCAATTGGCTAAACATTCATAGACCCCTGCAGGGGAATGACCAGGGGGAAATCCTACAGGTAAGAAGGGTGAATTGGGTGGGTAGGAGAAGAAAAGACCGAGAAGGTAACTGTATTATTGCACATTTTAAAAATCCAAACCTAGTGCAATATATACTGGATAACCAAAATAGAAACGCTACAAGTACAATAAGGACAATGCCATTAGGCTATTTTTATCCTAGAAAACTTGTTGCGTACCCACCAAATCCTAAACCGGGCACCAGAGGAAGAATTGTGGATGACCATTGGGTAAGGCATAATGATTTTACTACCCAGTATTCCCCACACCAGCTACCCCCGCAGTGGACTAATAGATTTGGCCCTTTGCAGACCTTAGATAACACTGAATGACTAGCGCTACCAACCAGGAATCAATTGGTCAAGAGGAGCAGGGTCCTGACTAATGAGGGTGGAGCGAAGGAGCAAAGCAAGGGAAAAGGAAAGCAAGCTGTAGATTGCTCCCAACCGACTGAGACAGCATGCTCCTCACCTAATGAGATAGTTTGCTCCCCACCCAGGGATAGAGGGGAAAACAGCGAAGGGAATAGGAAAGGGATGGATCCAAGGCCACTGCCTCAGGACCCCATTGAAGAAGTAGTCCAGGAGGGAAAGTTAAAGATTATTTCCTGGAATGTAGCAGGGTTAGCCGCTAAATTTGAAAATTCAGACTGGAGGAAGGAGCTTTGTGGTTATCATATTCTTGCCTTCCAAGAGACATGGGCACCGAACCCGGCAGTGTACCAGATAGAGGGTTACAAGTGTTTTGCAGTCCCAGCACAGGAAAGCAGAGCAGGGAGAGCGAGAGGAGGATTATCTATCTACGTTGACCTAACCATAGAAGGGATATGGTCAGTGCCATCATGGACGTCACACACCCTTCAGGCAGTAACACTCCAAAACAGAGGACAGAAACTAGTACTTTTTAACATCTATAATCCAGGGCCCGTACAAGGGGAGAACGCTGCCGTACGGGAGCTAAATGTTAGATTAAGGGAAGAGGCCGATCAGAGAAAGGGGAGGGGGAGCCCAATTATTCTATTGATGGGCGATTTTAACTCCCACCTTTGCCCAAACCTTCCTATTACACGAATAGATTGGGATGCTTGTCCTTTAAAAAAGGGGCCGCATTCTGAGCATACTCAGGAAGGCACAATACTCTCTAAAGTAATAGATACTCACTCACTAGTCCACACTATGGATATGATAGTACAGGAGAGGGGGGGTATGCATGTCTCTACATTTAAAGGTAGAGGTTGTTCATCAACAATCGACTACATATTAATATCAGCTTTTGCGACATCCCGAATCACAAAGGTTATAACAAAGTGGAGCCCCTTCAGTGATCACAACCCACTAGTGGTAGAATTAAGTTACATGAGCCACAGGAGAAAGATCAAAGAAAGGAAGGGCAGGCTGCAGCCTGTAGATCAGGGGAGGCGTCTCAAATGGATAAAAATAAACCCACAGGAATTCTACAAAGCCCTAATCCAAAAAGGGGGGAAATATGTAGAAGAATGCCTGAACCCCCAAATAGAAGGCCTAGAGGTAGTAGCAGCTTTCGAATCCCTAACAAAACTAGCAGATAAACTCCTGGAAGCGAAAGGTTCTCCCAAAACAACAACGAATCACCCACATTGGTTCGACACAACCTGTTCGAAAGCATTGAGGAATTTAAAAAAAGCCCTCAAATGCAAACCAAGGAACACCGCACTAGTAGCCAACTATAGGCACATTTATAAGTCCAGTGTTAGGGAAAGGAAAGCAGCACTGCAGGCACAAGTCTGGGCGGATTTAAGAGAGGCAGGAGAAAACCGGGACTACTCTGAATTCTGGAGAATTGTGAATAGGCCATGTTTTCAGGACAACACAGCACCAGCCATCACCTCTAGCATCCTCCCAGACCAATGGGTTACGCACTTTGAGGGCCTGTACAATAACACTAAGATGAGCGTGCAGGAGGGTGAATGGGAGGGTGATAGGAGTGTAGAAGTAACATTCACTGTGGAGGAGTTAAAAACGGCGATCCGAGGTCTTACTCCCAATAAAGCACCAGGACCGGATGGAACACCCCCAGACCTTTATAGAAGCAATATAGATCTCTGGGTACCAATTTTAACAATGGTCCTTAATGCAGCTATTAGGTCTGGCCTACCACGTTCTTGGTCCACCGCACGTATTGTACCGATTTTCAAGAAAGGGAGCAGAGAAGACCCCAAATGCTATAGGCCGATTTCTTTAATCGATGTCTCTGCGAAATTATTAGGGCGGGTGATCTTGAAAAGACTAATGGACTGGACAGAGGAACACCATACCATAGCGGATACCCAGTACGGTTTCAGAATGGGCAGATCTACCAGTGACCAGTGTTTGAACTTGTATCTCTTAACGGCCAAATACACCAAAGCTAGCAGTGGCACGATTTTTATGGGGTTTATGGATTTGGCTGCTGCTTTTGACAATGTTAATAGAAGCAAATTATGGGCCATGATGTACAACATGGGAATGGAGGTGGAGCTCATTAACATCTTAAAAGAGCTCCATTGGAACACCACGGCCAGGGTGCGCTTTAACACTGAGGTGGGGCCAACTGAGCCTTTCACCTGTTCAGGAGGTGTAAGGCAAGGATGTATCCTTGCGCCTTTTCTCTTCTCACTGTATATCAATGGCCTCGAAAGCAACCTCACTTCCCTTGCCCTGGATTGCCCGAGAGTAGGATCGCGTCTGATCCCAGTACTATTATATGCGGATGACGCGGTCCTCCTGGCCCGCACTTCGAGCAGCCTACAACAACTGGTGAATGGCTTTGTTAAGTTCATGGCCGACCTGGATCTGTCGGTAAATTTAAAAAAATCCTTTGTTATGGTGGCCGGCAAGAAACCAGCTAAGAAACCTGTGTTTAAAATAGGGACACACACATTGGAAATAGTTAACACTTTCCCCTATTTGGGCCTCCTGCTGGACAGCGATATGCATTTTAAACCACTGGTGGAGGAACACTGTTCTAAACTGGTGTCCTCTAATGGGGCAATTTTAAACTTTGCGCACAGATTGGGTCGGTGGTGCCCTGAACAAATAATGACCCTGTACAGATCAGTTACAATGCCAAAGGCACTATATGGTGCAGAGGTGTGGGGATTCAGGGATGCGGAAAAGCTACAAACCGAAGAAAATAAGTTCCTTCGTAGAATTCTGAAAACTCCACCTTCCACTGCTGCCGATATTGCCCATTCAGAACTGGGGATCCAATACATCTCGGATCAAGTGAAGATTAGGCCAATCACTGCTTGGATCAGAATATGGACCAACCCAGAGGCTGAATTGAGCAGGGAAATCACTAAAGACTGTCTGCAAAGAGACAATGCCATGCAAATCCCTTGGTTAAAATATGTTAAAAACACCTTGATAAATATTGACCCCTCGCATGTTTTTTATGACCTGTCGCAAATTATAAATAATTGTAAAATGACCATAAAGAAATTGCTCTTAGAAAAGTTTGCAACAACCAGAGCAAATGCGGCAAAGGCCAAGACGTCAGTAATTGCACATGGTTTGGTGGCCAATGGGGTGGGCATGGAACCGTATTTGTTCCTGATCCATAACCAACAGGCGAGATTTTTAATGTGTTGTTTTAGGCTCAATCTTTTACCTAATATTTTAGCATATCCTTCTGGTTTTACCACAACGATTCAGCAGAAGGGTGCCTGCGGCTGCGACAATAGGTCTCCGCAGGACACCCTTCATTTTGTACTTTTATGTTCATTTTATCAACTGCCTAGGCGCCGATTCCTGGTTCACATTTTTAGAAAACAGAAATTACGTCATGCAAAAGCGGCCCTGTTATTCCTCCAGAAAGCTAATGATACGTATACCTTGTGTGCCATCTCAAGTTTTTTTAAAGTAGCGGTTAGACTGAGAAATACAAGAAATTGATCTAACTATGAATAGGAACTCATCTCTGCCTCTATTTGTGATTTATATGTCCTGCTGCTGGTGCTAAATTTCATTTAACTGTTTCTTTTTAACACTAGTCTAAAGTTCAGAAATGTAATTTAATGAGATTTTAGAGCTAATTGTATTGTGATAAATGTACTGTTATTATGTATTTTTATGATGATTTTTAATTGTCGAAATAAAAACTAACTGAACTGACTGGAGGGGACTTCACGTTGAGGATCTGTAAAACATTTGATCCAACATCCCACCCCTCCCCACAACCCTGCACCACACTTTCCACATGGATCAATAAATACACACACGAACATGTAGGTATGTCTACCACCATGGCCAATAAGCATATTAGACTGGAGAGTCATTAATGATTAGTCTTTCGATAGGGTCTGGATTGGCCGACTGTGAAAGGATGGGCAGGTCAATGCCCCGGTATTCAGCTCATTTGGTCCAGATCTTTTCATGCTTCTGAGGGCAGCCCCGTGCCTGGAACACCGCAACTTCAGCCGACATACATTTATCTAGGGCTGATTGCCAAGCCGCCACCCCAGGGGGAGAAGACGACTTCCAATGCTGTGCAATGTCATGCTTGGCCAATGTGAGACCCAGGAATAGAAGATGTATTTTATATCTGTTTCCCCCGATGTCCTCCGTGCCATGATGAAGGATTAGTCGAGGATCCGCCGGGAGGTCCCAGCCCAACACCCGCCCCAGACAAGACAATACCCTCGACCAAAAGTGTTGTAATGTAGTGCAGCCCCAGACCATGTGGAGAAAGGACCCATCGTCAGAATTGCAACGAAGGCAGGTAGGAGACTGAATAGCCCCCATCTTCCAGAGGCGAAGGCGGGTGTAATATACTCTGTGAAGATATTTGAACTGTATCAACCTGTACCTAGTGGACACGGCGGCACACCTAGGACTGGCGAAGGCCTCAGTGTAGTCATCGTCAGTGAGGGCCGGTAAATCTGCCTCCCATGCTGCCCTAGTCCGGTATATGTTTGTCTTGGAGTGCGTGGTCAGGGTCTGGTATAGTTGGCGGATTTTGTGTCCTCCCAGATCACCCATCAACAGTCTACCCTATAACGGGTGGAATTCGGGTAAGGACGTAAAATGCTTTATTAGGGGGCACAGGGCGTGGAGGAGCTGAAGATATTTATGGAACTGGGACTTGTGTAGGTCAAACTCCTCCTGCAGCCTCTGAAAGGATTTAAGCGTGGGCCCACGCTTCACATCCCCTAGTGTAGATATTCCGATAGTATCCCATCTACGGAGCCCGGATAGCGTTAAGACGGGCAGGAGGTGCGTGCCCCGCCAAAGGGGAGTCGGGCCCGTCAGCATAAGCCACCAGCCCATAGACCGGGAGACATGCCTCCAGATCTGGATAACTGTGCGACAGGCCGGGGGAAGAACCTCCAAGGACGAGTTATTGTATAAGAGATCCAGCAGTGGGTATTCCGCCAGGAAAAGCCGCTCAGCCTCGTAGGCCGGGCTCATTACCTGTCGACCTATCCAAGGTTGGGTCAATACACGTATTAAAATCTTCTTCCCATATGATCGTCGCCTTGGGCAAGTCTCTGAGTTTGGACCATATGGCTGCGTAGAAATCGGGGTCTTCATTGTATGGGCCATAGAACGTCACTACCGTCAGTATTGTACCCCAGAAATCCACATGCACTATCACATACCAGCCCTGATCATCTTTAAGTGTAGTGATTGGCTGAAAGGGAGTACCTCGTCTGACCAGCAACATCACACCCCCTCTTGTACGTGGAGAATGAAGACGTCATACGATATGTCGCCCATCTCGTGCCTACTCTAACTTCCGTGTGTGGTGTAAGGTGTGTCTCCTGCACATAGGCGACGTCTACACCGTGCCTGTCTAAGTATGCCAGTACTCTTCGTATCTTCTGCAGGTTTTGAAGCCAGCGAACATTCCATGTCAGAAACGTCAGTTTGCGGGTTGGCGTGCTATTGCCAGCCATTTCCGACTATTTTCCAATGTAGATTTCCATCCCCTTGAATACCATGTGTGTTTTGAAAACTTTACATGTGGGAGTATGCAACGCAGACAGGACATTTTTTGCAATCTCCCATCCCCCACCCTCCACCCACTCCGCATGTTCCCATTCAGCGGAGCCATTCCCAGAACACCATTCTGTCGATCCCTCCGCCCTCCCTTCCCCCCAATAACAACTACAAAAGAAAATAAATGAAAGGACAAAAGAAAGAACCATGAATAAACTGTTGTGGTTCACACTGAGGGATTAGAGCTGCCACCCCGTTCCTTGTGGAATTATCCACATGGGTAAACGCCCAATAACTATTTATATCAGATGCTGAACATAACACTATACATTTACAGATAGAGTCCTGTGAGTCAGTGACTCAGAGAGAGCTAGCCATCTATAAACCAAGCTAACCCAGGAAGTATCTACATAGTCATACATCAAAAAAGTAAAGTCTAATTTTAGTATGTAAATCAAAAATAGTGAAACAATGTCTTACGACTTATCTGTTCCTGGGTGACGATTCCGCCCTGTGCACCAGTGCAGATTTTCAAAAACATTTATGTCGTGTCAAACAGAAGAATATTCGCTACAGGGCACCGGATAGTCATCCCAGCGCACCTGCCCAGTTATCTATAGATAGAAAGGCCAGTAACTCTGAGCAATCATCATTCCTTAGATATCCGTTCTACCGTACAATTTCTACTGCTGCATGTGTGGCAAAGCGTTGGCCGCAGTCACAATGTCCAATCATTTTACGTCCAATGTAGTGGATTGATCTCCCTGTTTGCCCCTTGGCGATCTCCTCCGAGCTCCTGTCTGTCCCTTCTGTTAGAGAAATTTCAGCACCTCCTGAGGTTTGTTATGAATCCGTGATTTTCCGTCCTCCGTGACTCTAAGTCTGGCTGGATACAGCATAGCGTATTGTATGTTTAAGTCTCTTAGCTTTTGTTTCGCTGTGCCAAACTTTTTCCTTGCCTCCTGTACAGATGCTGTAAAGTCCGGATAAAGGGAGATTTCCATTACTTCATGATTCAATTTGCCCATTTCTATAGCTTTACGGAGCGCCGCATCCCTGTCTCTGTAGTTTAAAAGTCTTGCTATAATCGCTGCGGTCTTGATCCGATTGGGGGCTTTGGCGCTAGTGGTCTGTGGGCTCTCTCAACAATGAACATGTCAGAGAATGTTTCTCTCCCCAACAGGGATATGAGCAATTTCTCTACAAATTGTTACATCGGGTCGGTGTTCGTCGTTTCTGATACACCCATTAAGCGAATGTTATTTCTACGGGACTGTGGCAGGGTTGAAAGGATGGGACGTAGGCCAGGTCGAGAGATGTAAGGTTTTATTTTACCAAAGACACTTTTTTGTCTACTTGTCAGTCTTTGTTTGGCAAAAGTGGCAGGATCCGTCGTGGCTGTAGACCTGGATCTTCCTGTAGAAGATTGGGCTTGGGATTGAAGGCGTTTCA
Organism: Lissotriton helveticus; assembly: GCF_964261635.1. Classification (NCBI taxonomy): domain Eukaryota; kingdom Metazoa; phylum Chordata; class Amphibia; order Caudata; family Salamandridae; genus Lissotriton; species Lissotriton helveticus. The sequence continues at coordinate 1,347,789,985 of NC_136057.1, read as the reverse complement.
GACGCTTGGGCCCTAGTCCAAGAAGGTCCCATCAGGTCATGAAGGATGGCGTGTAACAAAGGAAAAAGAAGAAGTATCAGGACACCTGTCCTCTTATGCCCGTTTTATAAAGGACCGGGAGTGAGGGAATGCACCACACACACACACAGTGCACTTTGTGTATGCGAACTAAAAAGGGGTTCAAACTGGTGCTCGTGCGGGTGGATTATTTATGAAGATAAGAAGAAAAAGGCTTTAAAGGTTGGTGGGGGTTGGAGGTTTCTTAACGGCTGGTGTGTGTTCCTTCCACCCCATCCACGCCGAGAACTTGCCCCATACCTGTTCAAGCCACACTCCTCCTGGAGTATGGCCCAGCGGCTCACGATGTCGTTGGCCTCCTGGCTTACTCGTGGCTTCAACAGGACCAGCCCTCTGTTCTTCCTCACTCTCTTCGGTTCCTCCTTTTGTCACGGGAATCACAGGAACTCTTATTTCCATCTCCGTCTCTGTTCCGGTGGCTGTGCACACGGGAATCCAGGAAGTCTCTGAACTTAACGCTGTGTGCGTATTGACATCGTCAGGGGGAGGAGTCTCGTCTGACCTGAATCCCCAGTTAAAGGTGCCGTCCTCCTGTTCATCGTATGCATGGTGTAATAAAGCTTTATTTTCCGGAATCCATTCCTCCTGCTGGAAGGGAACACGATTTGGGGATAAATGTATAACGGACCACCAGCCTTCCTTTTGCTCTACCTTCCTGTCTAGGGACCCCACCCCGTCACAAGGACCTCACTTCCAAATCTTCCGCCTTCACAGTCATCGCCACCAGTTGTTTCTCCATCTTGGTCTGCTTCGTGTCCATCTGCACCTGGCTGTCTTCCGCTTCTGATATTCTATGCTCCGCCGTACCTTCGTTTCGGCTAGTTGGTCCCGGCAGTCTGGGCCGCAATCCTCGGCCGCACTACGTAACTTGCGTCACGGCTGCAACCTCCACCTCAGCCTGCGGCCTCAGTTTCGCTTTCGCAGGCTAGACCCCCGGCTCACCGACAGTCTTCGAACAGCCTCATGCGATGCAAAGAAACAGATTTTTCTCACAGTTCGGGCATCCGACACTAGCTCGAGCCACCCCTCTTCATTTCGTGTCGTTCAGCACCTTTATTATGCAGGATTTTGCAGGATAGTGTAGGCGTTTGAGAGGAGCTCTATGAAAACGCAGCCATCATTCTCCGTGGCTAGCTTCGCCCCCCCTTTAACAAAAGGTATAGTGTTTGTTTGCCTAATAATGATGTTATGATTAGATTGTGGCTATTTCCCAAATGTAAGGTACTAGAATTTAAGCATTTATTTGCTCTTATAGGGCTACTCTTAGATTTAGGACGACTTGATGAATTTTACATAATTCACAATAAATGCCATGACTACTCTTGAAAAACTTAGACAAATTCAGTTTTTAGAAGTTACATGCTAAAAATGTGTAACAGATGCATGGTTCTGCATACAGAAATGTGATGCAGGTGTCCATTTATCTATTTACTTTTACTTTTATGTATTTATCCAAGGAGTAATTATTTTCCCTTTGGAAAATCCTCTCCCTTAGATATCCATTAAATATTGGGGCCTCCCTCCATGTTTCAAATTTCACTAGAAACTTTTGAATGTTTCATAGGTCATTTTTCACGTGTTACAAAAATGGGAAATTATCTGCAGAAAGCATGCAAATTCCTGCAAAATTTGCAGGCCTGTAGGTTTTTAACCCCTTCACAAGTGAGTAAAATATATATATTGCCCATAGTCCTTTACACTATGAGTTGGGATTGGGAATTGTCCTTTGTAAATTAGTTTATAGGCACACCAAATTGCATTTAGATGTACTAAATTATGATTTCAATCTTTTACTCCAGATTTCTAAGATCCGTCTAACTGCAATGGTTATCGAGGCTAACAGCAAGAACCAAGTGATTTGGGGAAGGACACTGCACGTTCTACCCTGTTGAATTCCATGCTCCTGCATCTTTAACAAGACACTGTTATCACTGAATTGCATGACAACTTGAAGACGAAGCTCTTCAGTCAAGCATTCAGATTGTAATTAGGTTTGCAATTGCATCTATATCTTCTTTGTGTTTCATCCTATTTTCAAACACTGCTTTGTAGCATTCTTTGAAATCATCAGCATTCTAAATTGATAAATATATAAATCGTTGAGAATTAGGTGAGGATGTTATTGTATTGTTTTAAATATACCGATTACCACATGTGATGGAACGGCCCGTAAACCCCTCCCCGAGGACCAAAACCCCCCTATCATGCCTTGTCCGACACCCCCGGGACTGAGTTTAACTCACCGACACGCCACCGCCGAGACAGGACGCCGAGCAACCTCCATCACCAACGAAACCCCGCCCTTCTCTCTCCCACAGGAGCCAACCCGAGCAACAGGAAGGGAGGAACCATACCAAGCTGACCCCGGAAGTCCCGCCCCCCTGGCAGAGTCAGCACAGGATAAAAGCCCGGATTCAGCACAACAAGGCGTCGGAGTTTCGTGGCAGGACCCTCTGGCTGGAGACGGAGAAGGTGACCAGACGTGCGAGGAAGAAGTGTGGACGGAGGAGTGGTGGAGTCCCTTGGAGGTGGCTGGAGAGCGGCCGTAACTCAAAGGAGAGTTACGGCGGACCGCGTGAGTGCCTTTTGCCTCCTTTATCCCTACTCACTAGGAGTTCGTGTTAAAGCCCCTGTATATATACCCCCTCTCCATAGTCACACTACCCGTGCACTGTATTATACGTATATAGCACTTCACTGTAGAAAGCCCTTTCGTTACTCGCACACCCCACCCCAGCACCCTCTCTATTACCCTGACCTGTGTTCCTTATTCCCGGTACCGTCCTTCCCCCACTGTCCGTTTCCGACCCCGCTCTTGCACTACCCGGGTGAAGGTGTACAGTTGAGACTCTCTGTCTACTCGATCAGACTAACGCTCCCTTGTTTGTTTCCTCTCTTCCGGTCCTCCTGGGAACCTCCCCGTCATCGGAATATATCCGGACCGACCGCGGACATCAAGAGGAGAAGAAGCAGCGCCTCTGTCTTCATCGCCTGGTGCTACCCCTTGGACCTGTTGGGACTATCTGTGCTGTACATCAGTAATAAAGACCGAATATTGCCAACTATATACGGCCTCCTCGCCTGCTTTTCCGGCCCGCTACACTCACTCCACGACATTTGGTGTCAGAAGTGGGATCTGCTGGAGGTATGGAGGCCGTAATAAAGAAGATGGCCGAGTCCCAAGAACACTTCGGGAAACTTATGGAGCAATTCCTGAAGACTGCCGAAGACGACAGAGGTCAGCTCCATGATGTTCTGAAAGGCCAGGGGGCGACCCATGAAGATACCATGACCAAGTTAGCAGACGCCCTGGGCCAGCAAAGACCGATGACCTCTCTTCCCTCTGTCGTTCTTCAGAAATATGTCCCCGGAGAAGACCCGGACTATTTTTTCACAAACTTTGAGAGGATAGCACAAGCCGCCAATTGGCCTGCCGATCGCTGGGGACAGTATTTGGGTCCACTCCTCACCGGTGATCTCCAAGCGGCCTACCAACAGGCCAATATCCAGGGCAACACTCCCTATGTTGACATTAAAAGGTGCATCCTAGAACGCCTTGGCATCGACGATGATACCTACAGGGTGAAACTTCGCCAGGCCAGGGAAAAGCCCCAAGAGAACCCGAGAGCCCTCTCCTTTCGGATCCGCGATCTCGCCAACCGATGGTTGCGTCCCGAAACCTCTACCAAGGAGAACATATTGGAGAAAATCTATCTGGAACAGTTTCTTAGCTCCTTACACCCGGCTACCCAACGCTGGGTGAGGCAGCACTCCCGCCTCACCCTTGAGACTGCTATAGAGATAGCATCTGCCTATAGCAGGGCACAAGAACTGCAGCGGGGTAAGGACGACCACCCCCACAGGCCCCTGCCTACTACGTCCACTCGCCCAACCCGGCCTCCCCAAGGCCGTCGACCAGAACCACCACCGCTGTTTCCCTCCCCCGTAGTGTTCCGAACCCCGACTCCCGGACCCCAGTGTTATTCCTGTGGTGGGTTCGGACACATTGCACGGATGTGTCCACAAAAGGAGGAACCGATGGAGGTCGGTTTCGTCAGGAACTACCTGTGTAACCCTCCCGGTTACACGCCACCGCCGTTCTATTGTCCAGTGTCCATAAATGGACAGCCCCTGAGGGCTCTCGCCGATACTGGATGTCGACAGAGTGTTCTACGACCACAAGACCTTGCCCAACCCCTCAGCAATCCTACTGGGGTTGTAGCTATTCAATGCGTGCATGGAGACACTAAACAATATCCCACCACTCAGGTACGAGTCCAACATTCCCAAGACCCCGGGACCTCTCTCACCGTGGGCCTTGTACCCGCATTGCCAGAACAAGCTATCCTAGGGAGTGATTATCCGGGTCTACCGATGCTCCTACAAAAGACTTCCGACTCCCTGACTCAGTGGTGGAAAGAAGCTCCCTATCCCGAGTGTCCCGACCCAGTGCCCGATCCCAAACCCCACAAACCTAGGAGTCAAAAGAGAAGAGAAAAGAAGGAACACCACAGCGCTTATCCTGCCATTATTGACGAGCACCCCTGGCAGACAGACCAAGAGTTCAGGGCCGCCCAACGAGAAGATCCTCTGCTACAGGAGGCCTGGGGAAAAGCACTCGATCAAGAAGATCCCTTACAAGTAGGTCCTTCCTTCTTTAAGAAAAATGGATTGTTATATCGAAAGGGGGGGCCCCAACAGAATGCTCAGTTGCTTGTCCCCGGCCCCTTTCAAGACAAAGTCCTTTTTTTGGCACATAGTCACCTGTTGGGGGGTCATTTCGGGGACGAGAAAACCAGCCAAGCCCTCTTGGAGAAAATCTACTGGCCAGGGGTGTATCAAAGGATCAAGACTTACTGCTGCGAATGCATAACATGCCAAAAGAACAGCCGACACAGACCACCCCGTGTCCCTTTGCAACCCCTCCCTGTCATAGACGTTCCCTTCAGCCGCATCGGGATGGACCTAATCGGTCCCCTCTTGCCCTCCCGCAGCGGGTGTCGCTATGCCCTGGTCATAGTGGACTATGCCACCCGCTTCCCGGAGGCTATACCACTCCGCCAACCTACCACACAGGCAATAGCGAAAGCTCTGATCGCCTTGTTTTCGCGGGTTGGCTTCCCGCGGGAAATCCTCACCGACCAGGGCACCCCCTTCGTTTCAGCCCTTATGAAACGGGTATGTGCGGAGTTGGGAATTAAACAAATCCGGACCTCTGCGTATCATCCGCAAACAGACGGACTCGTAGAACGATACAACGCCACGTTGAAGCAAACGTTAAAAAAACTCTTAGGCCTCGAAGCGAAGAGATGGGAAGACATGCTTCCTTTGGCCTTGTTTGCGATCCGTTGTAAAACCCAGAGCAGCACGGGGTACTCCCCATATGAATTACTGTACGGTCGAGCCCCCCGTACCCTCCTAGACATGGCCCAGGAGGCCTGGGAAGCTGAACCGGATCGGACACGTCCACTCCCAGAATATATGCAAAACCTCAAGACACATCTATCTATGATTCGTGATATCGTCCGGCAAAACTTAGAGACCGCTCAGGATAACCAAAAGAGACAATATGACAAGGGCACTCGCAGTCGGGTCTTTGCGGTCAACGACCTAGTGCTCCTTATGATGCCCTCGTCCGACCACAAATTATTGGGCCAATGGCAAGGACCCTACCCCATCCTTCGGCAAGTAACACCCGTCACGTACGAAATAGAACTGGATCCTACCCGAGGCACCTCTCAAATCTTCCATGTTAACCTGCTTAAGAAGTGGGAAGGACCCCGTCCGGTGCTGTCTGGAACCCAGAAGAACTCCATCCTCTCTTTCGACCCTTGTCTAGATTCCGACCTTAACCCGGTTCAAATCCAGGAGCTACGCCACACCTTGGAACCCTTGAAAGGCGTCTTCTCGACCTCCCCCGGTCGAACCACGGTCACCGAACACAGGATTGAAACCGAACGTGGGAAAGTGGTTCGCCTGAGGCCGTATAGAGTACCAGAGGCCCGTAGAGATGTCATCCGACAGGAAGTGGAAGTCATGCAACAAATGGGAATAATTGAACCCTCAGTCAGCGAGTGGAACTCCCCTATCGTTTTGGTACCAAAACCGGACGGCTCGGTCCGTTTCTGCATCGACTTCCGGGAGGTCAACAAGGTCTCCAAGTTCGACACCTACCCCTTACCCAGGGTGGACGAAATGATCGAAAAAATAGGACAAGCAAAATTCATTTCCACGCTCGATCTCTGCAAGGGGTACTGGCAGATACCCCTCCGGGAACAAGATAGAAGAAAAACGGCCTTTTCTACCCCGGACAGGTTATATCAATTCCTTGTCATGCCCTTTGGACTTCATGGCGCCCCCGCCACCTTCCAAAGGGCCATGAACCAGGTTCTGCGACCCCATACAGCTTACGCAGGCGCGTATCTAGATGACATCGTCATCTTTAGCGACAGCTGGCCCCAACACCTACAGCACCTATCCAGTGTTATCAGCTCCTTAGGCTCATACGGGTTTGCCATCAATCCGGCCAAAACCACGTTGGCCGCAAAAACAGTTAAATATTTGGGGTTTCTTCTGGGGGACGGCCTGATTAGACCCCAAGAGAGCAAAACGGCAGCCATCCGATCCCTCCCGTTTCCACAAACAAAAAAAGACCTCCGAGCCTTCCTAGGACTCCTGGGGTATTATCGGCGCTTTGTGCCCAACTTTTCTCAAAGAGCAGCAGCCCTCACGGACCTGTTGAAAAAAACAAACCGCTCAGATGAACAACTCAGGAATCCCTCCTCGGAAGCCTGGCATGCCTTTACAGACCTCAAAGAAGCCTTGACCTCGGGTCCTGTATTGGTCCCCCCCAATTATTCAGCCCCTTTCATCCTACAGACAGATGCATCGGACTAGGGCTTAGGAGCCGTATTGTCCCAGAAGGATGCCGCGGGAAATGAACGACCCATTCTATTTGTGAGCCGCAAACTCTTCCCCCGGGAAAAACAATATGCGGTGGTTGAAAAAGAAGCCTTAGCCATCAAGTGGGCGGTAGAAAGTCTTCGGTATTACCTTGAGGGCAGAGACTTCATACTCTATACAGATCACGCCCCTTTGGAGTGGATGGCCCGGAACAAAGGGCAGAACGACCGGGTCCTGCGTTGGTTTTAGTCCCTCCAACCTTTTCATTTTCAAACCAAACATAGAAAGGGTTCCGATCAAGGAAATGCGGATTTTCTGTCCCGGTATCCGCATTCTCCGCCCATTACAAGAAGGACAGCTAGGGGAAGGGGATGTGATGGAACGGCCCGTAAACCCCTCCCCGAGGACCAAAACCCCCCTATCATGCCTTGTCCGACACCCCCGGGACTGAGTTTAACTCACCGACACGCCACCGCCGAGACAGGACGCCGAGCAACCTCCATCACCAACGAAACCCCGCCCTTCTCTCTCCCACAGGAGCCAACCCGAGCAACAGGAAGGGAGGAACCATACCAAGCTGACCCCGGAAGTCCCGCCCCCCTGGCAGAGTCAGCACAGGATAAAAGCCCGGATTCAGCACAACAAGGCGTCGGAGTTTCGTGGCAGGACCCTCTGGCTGGAGACGGAGAAGGTGACCAGACGTGCGAGGAAGAAGTGTGGACGGAGGAGTGGTGGAGTCCCTTGGAGGTGGCTGGAGAGCGGCCGTAACTCAAAGGAGAGTTACGGCGGACCGCGTGAGTGCCTTTTGCCTCCTTTATCCCTACTCACTAGGAGTTCGTGTTAAAGCCCCTGTATATATACCCCCTCTCCATAGTCACACTACCCGTGCACTGTATTATACGTATATAGCACTTCACTGTAGAAAGCCCTTTCGTTACTCGCACACCCCACCCCAGCACCCTCTCTATTACCCTGACCTGTGTTCCTTATTCCCGGTACCGTCCTTCCCCCACTGTCCGTTTCCGACCCCGCTCTTGCACTACCCGGGTGAAGGTGTACAGTTGAGACTCTCTGTCTACTCGATCAGACTAACGGTCCCTTGTTTGTTTCCTCTCTTCCGGTCCTCCTGGGAACCTCCCCGTCATCGGAATATATCCGGACCGACCGCGGACATCAAGAGGAGAAGAAGCAGCGCCTCTGTCTTCATCGCCTGGTGCTACCCCTTGGACCTGTTGGGACTATCTGTGCTGTACATCAGTAATAAAGACCGAATATTGCCAACTATATACGGCCTCCTCGCCTGCTTTTCCGGCCCGCTACACTCACTCCACGACACCACACTAATCTCAAATGTTTCAATCAGAGGCCTACTATTTTGCATTTAATGTGTGTTGCATTTAGACACTTATTAAGAGTGGCCTGGAATAATCACTCTTTTATTACTTCCCCGGAATTACCATTGCTGGTGCTCCTGGTTATTCTAGAATGATGAATATATAACTGGGAAGACATTTTTTGAAGTCACACAGGGAAATTGATTTACTGCGTCAACAAATTGCATTTTTGTCATAAAGTGGTCCTGAGTGTTTTTTTAGTATGACCATATGATTCAGCCAGACCTGATGCAAATAGTGGACATTTCACATATTTCCAACAAGAGGTATAGTACGGAAGCCCTACACACGCTCCTAGTGTGTTACAGAATCGCAATTTGTGTTTCATACACAGGGTGCGATTCGTACCCTTTGATACCACAAAAACAAGCACATTTACGCCTTGTAATAGAATTATGGTGGATGTTCCAAGAGGCCGGGAAGTTGTAGGAATAAAGATTGGAGCAAGGCTGAAGGGAATAAGAAGTTATTTGAAATCACAGGGAGGAGGTGTGGGAGATTGGTGATGGAGTAGAATTTACAGTAAGGATAAAAAGACATGAAAATTATGCGTTTGTTGTTGCTTGCAACTTGAACACTAAGGGCCCGATTACCTACGATGGTGGGGGAGATTGTGGCTGCCCGACAGGTAGTCGGCGGTCCCTCAGTAGGCATTTTGATACGACCACCACCACAGCGGTTGCAATGCCTATATTTTGCAATGTGACGGGTGCTGCTGGCCGCAGCACCCTCCGCAATGCAAAAAAGGGACACTGCACATATCCCTGCAATGCAGGGATATGTAGGGGGTCACCATAGATGCCTACGGTGCCTGGTAGCCACCGCCACCACTGTAGGCATTACTCCTTGAGCCCATTGTATCAGTGCTACACAGCCGCCCGCCATCCAAATGTGGCCTGTCGGGGATATATGACGTTACAACGCATACTTTTACAACGCATACCGTTACAACACATTTTTTACAACGCAACATCCATTACAACGCATTCCATTACAACGCATAACATTACATTGCATGTGTAGGTGTAAAAATTACTATTCTAACTCCAGGGGGGTGCAACAGTAGGGTAAGTGTTGGATAGTGTAGGGGAGAAATTACTATTCTAACTCCAGGGGGTGCAACAGTAGGGTAAGTGTTGGATAGTGTAAGGGTACTATGCGTTGTAATGTCATGCGTTGTAATGGTATGCGTTGTAATGACATGCATTGTAGTGGTATGCGTTGTAGTGTCATGCGTTGTAATTGCATGCGATGTAATGGATGTTGCATTGTAAAAGTTTAGTTGTAATGGTAGTGCGTTGTAAAAGTTGCGTTGTAAAGGTTGTTTCCTGGCCTGTCAGTGACGGTCTCCATGTCATTGTAATCAGACCCTTAAATTCCACTGGCATTTGGGGAATCCCATTATAGGAGACATTGAAATTTAAAATGTGAATAAAGAAACTCAGAGGTATAGAGTGACTGTAAGTTGGACCAGATAGGAATTAGGAACTCATGGGTTGATATTTGCTTAATAAAAATCAAGCCTCAACGGTAGAGCTGAACATGTAGAGCTGAACAAGGAACAATGTAGAAATCTGGCACTGCAAAAGCTCTTTACCAAGATGTTGTGTAAAAATTATTTTATCCTCATTCTTCCTTCCAAAAGGTTAGATGTTTTAACAATCATTGTTTCTAAACTATTTAGGGGGTCACAACTTACATATGGGTAAATTCGAAAATTATATATATATTTTTTTACAACAAATTATATTAAGTTTATAGCACCCAGAGGGCGAACCCCCAATAAATGGTATACAGACAAATGACTGGAGGGGACTTCACCTGAGGATCTGTAAAACATTTGATCCAACATCCCACCCCTCCCGCCTCCCCACAACCCTGCACCACACTTCCCACATGGATCAATAAATACACACACGAACATGTAGGTATGTCTACCACCATGGCCAATAAGCATATTAGATTGGAGAGTCATTAATGATTAGGCTTTCGATAGGGTCTGGATTGGCCGACTGTGAAAGGATGGGCAGGTCAATGCCCCGGTATTCAGCTAATTTGGTCCAGATCTTTTCATGCTTCTGAGGGCAGACCCGTGCCTAGAACACCGCAACTTCAGCCGACATACATGTATCTAGGGCTGATTTCCAAGCCGCCACCCCAGGGGGAGAGGACGACTTCCAATGCTGTGCAATGTCATGCTTGGCCAATGTGAGACCCAGGAATAGAAGATGTCTTTTATATCTGTTTCCCCCGATGTCCTCCGTGCCATGAAGAAGGATTAGTCGAGGATCCGCCGGGAGGTCCCAGCCCAACACCCGCCCCAGACAAGACAATACCCTCGACCAAAAGTGTTGTAATGTAGTGCAGCCCCAGACCATGTGGAGAAAGGACCCATCGTCAGAATTGCAACGAAGGCAGGTAGGAGACTGAATAGCCCCCATCTTCCAGAGGCGAAGGCGGGTGTAATATACTCTGTGAAGATATTTGAACTGTATCAACCTGTACCTAGTGGACACGGCGGCATACCTAGGGCTGGCGAGGGCCTCAGTCCAGTCATCATCAGTGAGGGCCGGTAAATCTGCCTCCCACGCTGCCCTAGTCGGGTATATGTTTGTCTTGGAGTGCGTGGTCAGGGTCTGGTATAGTTGGCGGATTTTGTGTCCTCCCAGATCACCCATCAACAGTCTACCCTATAACGGGTGGAATTCGGGTAAGGACGTAAAATGCTTTATTAGAGGGCACAGGGCGTGGAGGAGCTGAAGATATTTATGGAACTGGGACTTGTGTAGGTCAAACTCCTCCTGCAGCCTCTGAAAGGATTTAAGCGTGGGCCCACGCTTCACATCCCCGAGTGTAGATATTCCGATAGTATCCCATCTACGGAACCCGGATAGCGTTAAGACGGGCAGGAGGTGTGTGCCCCGCCAAAGGGGAGTCGGGCCCGTCAGCATAAGCCACCAGCCCATAGACCGGGAGACATGCCTCCAGATCTGGATAACTGTGCGACAGGCCGGGGGAAGAACCTCCAAGGACGAGTTATTGTATAAGAGATCCAGCAGTGGGTATTCCGCCAGGAAAAGCCGCTCAACCTCGTAGGCCGGGCTCATTACCTGTCGACCTATCCAAGGTTGGGTCAATACACGTATTGAAATCTTCTCCCCATATGATCGTCGCCTTGGGCAAGTCTCTGAGTTTGGACCATATGGCTGCGTAGAAATCGGGGTCTTCATTGTATGGGCCATAGAACGTCACTACCGTCAGTATTGTACCCCAGAAATAAACATGCACTATCACATACCAGCCCTGATCATCTTTAAGTGTAGTGATTGGCTGAAAGGGAGTACCTCGTCTGACCAGCAACATCACACCCCCTCTTGTACGTGGAGAATGAAGACGTCATACGATATGTCACCCATCTCGTGCCTACTCTAACTTCCGTGTGTGGTGTAAGGTGTGGCTCCTGCACATAGGCGACGTCTACACCGTGCCTGTCTAAGTATGCCAGTACTCTTCGTATCTTCTGCAGGTTTTAAAGCCAGCGAACATTCCATGTCAGAAACGTCAGTTTGCGGGTTGGCGTGCTATTGCCAGCCATTTCCGACTATTTTCCAATGTAGATCTTCCATCCCCTTGAATACCATGTGTGTTTTGAAAACTTTACATGTGGGAGTATGCAACGCAGACAGGACATTTTTTGCAATCCCCCATCCCCCACCCCCCACCCTCCACCCACTCCGCATGTTCCCATTCAGAGGAGCCATTCCCAGAACACCATTCTGTCGATCCCTCCGCCCTCCCTTCCCCCCAATAACAACTACAAAAGAAAATAAATGAAAGAATAAAAGAAAGAACCATGAACAAACTGTTGTGGTTCACACTGAGGGATTAGAGCTGCCACCCCGTTTCTTGTGGAATTATCCACATGGGTAAACGCCCAATAACTATTTATATCAGATGCTGAACATAACACTATACATTTACAGATAGAGTCCTGTGAGTCAGTGACTCAGAGAGAGCTAGCCATCTATAAACCAAGCTAACCCAGGAAGTATCTACATAGTCATACATCAAAAAAGTAAAGTCTAATTTTAGTATGTAAATCAAAAATAGTGAAACAATGTCTTACGACTTATCTGTTCCTGGGTGACGATTCCGCCCTGTGCACCAGTGCAGATTTTCAAAAACATTTATGTCGTGTCAAACAGAGGAATATTTGCTGCAGCGCACCGGATAGTCATCCCAGCGCACCTGCCCAGTTATCTATAGATAGAAAGGCCAGTAACTCTGAGCAATCATCATTCCTTAGATATCCGTTCTACCGTGCAATTTCTACTGCTGCATGTGTGGCAAAGCGTTGGCCGCAGTCACAATGTCCAATCATTTTACGTCCAATGTAGTGGATTGATCTCCCTGTTTGCCCCTTGGCGATCTCCTCCGAGCTCCTGTCTGTCCCTTCTGTTAGAGAAATTTCAGCACCTCCTGAGGTTTGTTATGAATCCGTGATTTTCCGTCCTCCGTGACTCTAAGTCTGGCTGGATACAGCATAGCGTATTGTATGTTTAAGTCTCTTAGCTTTTGTTTCGCTGTGCCAAACTTTTTCCTTGCCTCCTGTACAGATGCTGTAAAGTCCGGATAAAGGGAGATTTCCATTACTTCATGATTCAATTTGCCCATTTCTATAGCTTTACGGAGCGCCGCATCCCTGTCTCTGTAGTTTAAAAGCCTTGCTCTAATCGGTTCAGTCTTGATCCGATTGGGGGCTTTGGCGGTAGTGGTCTGTGGGCTCTCTCAACAATTAACATGTCAGAGAATGTTTCTCTCCCCAACAGGGATATGAGCAATTTCTCTACAAATTGTTCCATCGGGTCGGTGTTCGTCGTTTCTGATACACCCATTAAGCGAATGTTATTTCTAAGGGACTGTGGCAGGGTTGAAAGGATGGGACGTAGGCCAGGTCGAGAGATATAAGGTTTTATTTTACCAAAGACACTTTTTTGTCTACTTGTCAGTCTTTGTTTGGCAAAAGTGGCGGGATCCGTTGTGGCTGTAGACCTGGATCTTCCTGTAGAAGATTGGGCTCGGGATTGAAGGCGTTTCAGACGCTTGGGCCCTAGTCCACGAAGGTCCCATCAGGTCATGAAGGATGGCGTGTAACAAAGGAAAAAGAAGAAGTATCAGGACACCTGTCCTCTTATGCCCGTTTTATAAAGGACCGGGAGTGAGGGAATGCACCACACACACACACACAGTGCACTTTGTGTATGCGAACTAAAAAGGGGTTCAAACTGGTGCTCGTGCGGTTGGATAATTTATGAAGAAAAGAAGAAAAAGGCTTTAAAGGTTGGTGGGGGTTGGAGGTTTCTTAACGGCTGGTGTGTGTTCCTTCCACCCCATCCACCCCGAGAACTTGCCCCATACCTGTTCAAGCCACACTCCTCCTGGAGTGTGGCCCAGCGGCTCACAATGTCGTTGGCCTCCTGACTTACTCGTGGCTTCAACAGGACCAGTCATCTGTTCTTCCTCACTCTCTTCGGCTCCTCCTTTTGTCACGGGAATCACAGGAACTCTTATTTCCGTCTCCGTCTCTGTTCCGGTGGCTGTGCACATAGGAATCCAGGAAGTCTCTGAACTTAACGCTGTGTGCATATTGACATCGTCAGGGGGAGGAGTCTCGTCTGACCTGAATCCCCAGTTAAAGGCGCCGTCCTCCTGTTCATCGTACGCATGGTGTAATAAAGCTTTATTTTCCGGAATCCATTCCTCCTGCTGGAAGGGAACAAGATTTGGGGATAAAGGTATAGCGGACCACCAGTCTTCCTTTTGCTCTACCTTCCTGTCTAGGGACCCCACCCCGTCACAAGGACCTCCCTTCCAAATCTTCCGCCTTCACAGTCATCGCCACCAGTTGTTTCTCCATCTTGGTCTGCTTTGTGTCCATCTGCACCTGGCTGTCTTCCGCTTCCGATATTCTATGCTCCGCTGTACCTTCGTTTCGGCTAGTTGGTCCCGGCAGTCTGGGCCGCAATCCTCGGCCGCACTACGTAACTTGCGTCACGGCTGCAACCTCCACCTCAGCCTGCGGCCTCAGTTTCGCTTCGCAGGCTAGACCCCCGGCTCACCGACAGTCTTCGAACAGCCTTATGCGATGCAAAGAAACAGATTTTTCTCACAGTTCTGGCATCCGACACTAGCTCGAGCCGCCCCTCTTCATTTCGTGTCGTTCAGCACCTTTATTATGCAGGATTTTGCAGGATAGTGTAGGCGTTTGAGAGGAGCTCTATGAAAACGCAGCCATCACTCTCCGTGGCTAGCTCCGCCCCCCCCCTTTAACAAAAGGTATAGTGTTTGTTTGCCTAATAATGATGTTATGATTAGATTGTAGCTATTTCCCAAATGTAAGGTACTGGAATTTAAGCATTTATTTTCTCTTATAGGGCTACTCTTAGATTTAGGACGACTTGATGAATTTTACATAATTCACAATAAATGCCATGACTACTCTTGAAAAACGAAGACAAATTCAGTTTTTAGAAGTTACATGCTGAAAATGTGTAACAGATGCATGGTTCTGCATACAGAAATGTGATGCAGGTTTCCATTTATCTATTTACCTTTACTTTTGTGTATTTATCCAAGGGGTAATTATTTTCCCTTTGGAAAATCCTCTCCCTTAGATATCCATTAAATATTGGGGCCTCCCTCCATGTTTCAAATTTCACTAGAAACCTTTGAATGTTTCATAGGTCATTTTTCACGTGTTACAAAAATGGGAAATTATCTGCAGAAAGCATGCAAATTCCTGCAAAATTTGCAGGCCTGTAGGTTTTTAACCCCTTCACAAGTGAGTAAAATATATATATTGCCCATAGTCCTTTACACTATGAGTTGGGATTGGGAATTGTCCTTTGTAAATTAGTTTATAGGCACACCAAATTGCATTTAGATGTACTAAATTATGATTTCAATCTTTTACTCCAGATTTCTAAGATCCGTCTAACTGCAATGGTTATCGAGGCTAACAGCAAGAACCAAGTGATTTGGGGAAGGACACTGCACGTTCTACCCTGTTGAATTCCATGCTCCTGCATCTTTAACAAGACACTGTTATCACTGAATTGCATGACAACTTGAAGACGAAGCTCTTCAGTCAAGCATTCAGATTGTAATTAGGTTTGCAATTGCATCTATATCTTCTTTGTGTTTCATCCTATTTTCAAACACTGCTTTGTAGCATTCTTTGAAATCATCAGCATTCTAAATTAATAAATATATAAATCGTTGAGAATTAGGTGAGGATGTTATTGTATTGTTTTAAATATACCGATTACCACATGTGATGGAACGGCCCGTAAACCCCTCCCCGAGGACCAAAACCCCCCTATCATGCCTTGTCCGACACCCCCGGGACTGAGTTTAACTCACCGACACGCCACCGCCGAGACAGGACGCCGAGCAACCTCCATCACCAACGAAACCCCGCCCTTCTCTCTCCCACAGGAGCCAACCCGAGCAACAGGAAGGGAGGAACCATACCAAGCTGACCCCGGAAGTCCCGCCCCCCTGGCAGAGTCAGCACAGGATAAAAGCCCGGATTCAGCACAACAAGGCGTCGGAGTTTCGTGGCAGGACCCTCTGGCTGGAGACGGAGAAGGTGACCAGACGTGCGAGGTAGAAGTGTGGACGGAGGAGTGGTGGAGTCCCTTGGAGGTGGCTGGAGAGCGGCCGTAACTCAAAGGAGAGTTACGGCGGACCGCGTGAGTGCCTTTTGCCTCCTTTATCCCTACTCACTAGGAGTTCGTGTTAAAGCCCCTGTATATATACCCCCTCTCCATAGTCACACTACCCGTGCACTGTATTATACGTATATAGCACTTCACTGTAGAAAGCCCTTTCGTTACTCGCACACCCCACCCCAGCACCCTCTCTATTACCCTGACCTGTGTTCCTTATTCCCGGTACCGTCCTTCCCCCACTGTCCGTTTCCGACCCCGCTCTTGCACTACCCGGGTGAAGGTGTACAGTTGAGACTCTCTGTCTACTCGATCAGACTAACGGTCCCTTGTTTGTTTCCTCTCTTCCGGTCCTCCTGGGAACCTCCCCGTCATCGGAATATATCCGGACCGACCGCGGACATCAAGAGGAGAAGAAGCAGCGCCTCTGTCTTCATCGCCTGGTGCTACCCCTTGGACCTGTTGGGACTATCTGTGCTGTACATCAGTAATAAAGACCGAATATTGCCAACTATATACGGCCTCCTCGCCTGCTTTTCCGGCCCGCTACACTCACTCCACGACATTTGGTGTCAGAAGTGGGATCTGCTGGAGGTATGGAGGCCGTAATAAAGAAGATGGCCGAGTCCCAAGAACACTTCGGGAAACTTATGGAGCAATTCCTGAAGACTGCCGAAGACGACAGAGGTCAGCTCCATGATGTTCTGAAAGGCCAGGGGGCGACCCATGAAGATACCATGACCAAGTTAGCAGACGCCCTGGGCCAGCAAAGACCGATGACCTCTCTTCCCTCTGTCGTTCTTCAGAAATATGTCCCCGGAGAAGACCCGGACTATTTTTTCACAAACTTTGAGAGGATAGCACAAGCCGCCAATTGGCCTGCCGATCGCTGGGGACAGTATTTGGGTCCACTCCTCACCGGTGATCTCCAAGCGGCCTACCAACAGGCCAATATCCAGGGCAACACTCCCTATGTTGACATTAAAAGGTGCATCCTAGAACGCCTTGGCATCGACGATGATACCTACAGGGTGAAACTTCGCCAGGCCAGGGAAAAGCCCCAAGAGAACCCGAGAGCCCTCTCCTTTCGGATCCGCGATCTCGCCAACCGATGGTTGCGTCCCGAAACCTCTACCAAGGAGAACATATTGGAGAAAATCTATCTGGAACAGTTTCTTAACTCCTTACACCCGGCTACCCAACGCTGGGTGAGGCAGCACTCCCGCCTCACCCTTGAGACTGCTATAGAGATAGCATCTGCCTATAGCAGGGCACAAGAACTGCAGCGGGGTAAGGACGACCACCCCCACAGGCCCCTGCCTACTACGTCCACTCGCCCAACCCGGCCTCCCCAAGGCCGTCGACCAGAACCACCACCGCTGTTTCCCTCCCCCGTAGTGTTCCGAACCCCGACTCCCGGACCCCAGTGTTATTCCTGTGGTGGGTTCGGACACATTGCACGGATGTGTCCACAAAAGGAGGAACCGATGGAGGTCGGTTTCGTCAGGAACTACCTGTGTAACCCTCCCGGTTACACGCCACCGCCGTTCTATTGTCCAGTGTCCATAAATGGACAGCCCCTGAGGGCTCTCGCCGATACTGGATGTCGACAGAGTGTTCTACGACCACAAGACCTTGCCCAACCCCTCAGCAATCCTACTGGGGTTGTAGCTATTCAATGCGTGCATGGAGACACTAAACAATATCCCACCACTCAGGTACGAGTCCAACATTCCCAAGACCCCGGGACCTCTCTCACCGTGGGCCTTGTACCCGCATTGCCAGAACAAGCTATCCTAGGGAGTGATTATCCGGGTCTACCGATGCTCCTACAAAAGACTTCCGACTCCCTGACTCAGTGGTGGAAAGAAGCTCCCTATCCCGAGTGTCCCGACCCAGTGCCCGATCCCAAACCCCACAAACCTAGGAGTCAAAAGAGAAGAGAAAAGAAGGAACACCACAGCGCTTATCCTGCCATTATTGACGAGCACCCCTGGCAGACAGACCAAGAGTTCAGGGCCGCCCAACGAGAAGATCCTCTGCTACAGGAGGCCTGGGGAAAAGCACTCGATCAAGAAGATCCCTTACAAGTAGGTCCTTCCTTCTTTAAGAAAAATGGATTGTTATATCGAAAGGGGGGGCCCCAACAGAATGCTCAGTTGCTTGTCCCCGGCCCCTTTCAAGACAAAGTCCTTTTTTTGGCACATAGTCACCTGTTGGGGGGTCATTTCGGGGACGAGAAAACCAGCCAAGCCCTCTTGGAGAAAATCTACTGGCCAGGGGTGTATCAAAGGATCAAGACTTACTGCCGCGAATGCATAACATGCCAAAAGAACAGCCGACACAGACCACCCCGTGTCCCTTTGCAACCCCTCCCTGTCATAGACGTTCCCTTCAGCCGCATCGGGATGGACCTAATCGGTCCCCTCTTGCCCTCCCGCAGCGGGTGTTGCTATGCCCTGGTCATAGTGGACTATGCCACCCGCTTCCCGGAGGCTATACCACTCCGCCAACCTACCACACAGGCAATAGCGAAAGCTCTGATCGCCTTGTTTTCGCGGGTTGGCTTCCCGCGGGAAATCCTCACCGACCAGGGCACCCCCTTCGTTTCAGCCCTTATGAAACGGGTATGTGCGGAGTTGGGAATTAAACAAATCCGGACCTCTGCGTATCACCCGCAAACAGACGGACTCGTAGAACGATACAACGCCACGTTGAAGCAAACGTTAAAAAAACTCTTAGGCCTCGAAGCGAAGAGATGGGAAGACATGCTTCCTTTGGCCTTGTTTGCGATCCGTTGTAAAACCCAGAGCAGCACGGGGTACTCCCCATATGAATTACTGTACGGTCGAGCCCCCCGTACCCTCCTAGACATGGCCCAGGAGGCCTGGGAAGCTGAACCGGATCGGACACGTCCACTCCCAGAATATATGCAAAACCTCAAGACACATCTATCTATGATTCGTGATATCGTCCGGCAAAACTTAGAGACCGCTCAGGATAACCAAAAGAGACAATATGACAAGGGCACTCGCAGTCGGGTCTTTGCGGTCAACGACCTAGTGCTCCTTATGATGCCCTCGTCCGACCACAAATTATTGGGCCAATGGCAAGGACCCTACCCCATCCTTCGGCAAGTAACACCCGTCACGTACGAAATAGAACTGGATCCTACCCGAGGCACCTCTCAAATCTTCCATGTTAACCTGCTTAAGAAGTGGGAAGGACCCCGTCCGGTGCTGTCTGGAACCCAGAAGAACTCCATCCTCTCTTTCGACCCTTGTCTAGATTCCGACCTTAACCCGGTTCAAATCCAGGAGCTACGCCACACCTTGGAACCCTTGAAAGGCGTCTTCTCGACCTCCCCCGGTCGAACCACGGTCACCGAACACAGGATTGAAACCGAACGTGGGAAAGTGGTTCGCCTGAGGCCGTATAGAGTACCAGAGGCCCGTAGAGATGTCATCCGACAGGAAGTGGAAGTCATGCAACAAATGGGAATAATTGAACCCTCAGTCAGCGAGTGGAACTCCCCTATCGTTTTGGTACCAAAACCGGACGGCTCGGTCCGTTTCTGCATCGACTTCCGGGAGGTCAACAAGGTCTCCAAGTTCGACACCTACCCCTTACCCAGGGTGGACGAAATGATCGAAAAAATAGGACAAGCAAAATTCATTTCCACGCTCGATCTCTGCAAGGGGTACTGGCAGATACCCCTCCGGGAACAAGATAGAAGAAAAACGGCCTTTTCTACCCCGGACAGGTTATATCAATTCCTTGTCATGCCCTTTGGACTTCATGGCGCCCCCGCCACCTTCCAAAGGGCCATGAACCAGGTTCTGCGACCCCATACAGCTTACGCAGGCGCGTATCTAGATGACATCGTCATCTTTAGCGACAGCTGGCCCCAACACCTACAGCACCTATCCAGTGTTATCAGCTCCTT
This sequence comes from Lissotriton helveticus, assembly GCF_964261635.1. Lineage (NCBI taxonomy): Eukaryota > Metazoa > Chordata > Amphibia > Caudata > Salamandridae > Lissotriton > Lissotriton helveticus. The sequence goes on along the minus strand of NC_136057.1, from coordinate 1,347,769,934 downwards.
AGGCTCATACGGGTTTGCCATCAATCCGGCCAAAACCACGTTGGCCGCAAACACAGTTAAATATTTGGGGTTTCTTCTGGGGGACGGCCTGATTAGACCCCAAGAGAGCAAAACGGCAGCCATCCGATCCCTCCCGTTTCCACAAACAAAAAAAGACCTCCGAGCCTTCCTAGGACTCCTGGGGTATTATCGGCGCTTTGTGCCCAACTTTTCTCAAAGAGCAGCAGCCCTCACGGACCTGTTGAAAAAAACAAACCGCTCAGATGAACAACTCAGGAATCCCTCCTCGGAAGCCTGGCATGCCTTTACAGACCTCAAAGAAGCCTTGACCTCGGGTCCTGTATTGGTCCCCCCCAATTATTCAGCCCCTTTCATCCTACAGACAGATGCATCGGACTAGGGCTTAGGAGCCGTATTGTCCCAGAAGGATGCCGCGGGAAATGAACGACCCATTCTATTTGTGAGCCGCAAACTCTTCCCCCGGGAAAAACAATATGCGGTGGTTGAAAAAGAAGCCTTAGCCATCAAGTGGGCGGTAGAAAGTCTTCGGTATTACCTTGAGGGCAGAGACTTCATACTCTATACAGATCACGCCCCTTTGGAGTGGATGGCCCGGAACAAAGGGCAGAACGACCGGGTCCTGCGTTGGTTTTTGTCCCTCCAACCTTTTCATTTTCAAACCAAACATAGAAAGGGTTCCGATCAAGGAAATGCGGATTTTCTGTCCCGGTATCCGCATTCTCCGCCCATTACAAGAAGGACAGCTAGGGGAAGGGGATGTGATGGAACGGCCCGTAAACCCCTCCCCGAGGACCAAAACCCCCCTATCATGCCTTGTCCGACACCCCCGGGACTGAGTTTAACTCACCGACACGCCACCGCCGAGACAGGACGCCGAGCAACCTCCATCACCAACGAAACCCCGCCCTTCTCTCTCCCACAGGAGCCAACCCGAGCAACAGGAAGGGAGGAACCATACCAAGCTGACCCCGGAAGTCCCGCCCCCCTGGCAGAGTCAGCACAGGATAAAAGCCCGGATTCAGCACAACAAGGCGTCGGAGTTTCGTGGCCGGACCCTCTGGCTGGAGACGGAGAAGGTGACCAGACGTGCGAGGAAGAAGTGTGGACGGAGGAGTGGTGGAGTCCCTTGGAGGTGGCTGGAGAGCGGCCGTAACTCAAAGGAGAGTTACGGCGGACCGCGTGAGTGCCTTTTGCCTCCTTTATCCCTACTCACTAGGAGTTCGTGTTAAAGCCCCTGTATATATACCCCCTCTCCATAGTCACACTACCCGTGCACTGTATTATACGTATATAGCACTTCACTGTAGAAAGCCCTTTCGTTACTCGCACACCCCACCCCAGCACCCTCTCTATTACCCTGACCTGTGTTCCTTATTCCCGGTACCGTCCTTCCCCCACTGTCCGTTTCCGACCCCGCTCTTGCACTACCCGGGGGAAGGTGTACAGTTGAGACTCTCTGTCTACTCGATCAGACTAACGGTCCCTTGTTTGTTTCCTCTCTTCCGGTCCTCCTGGGAACCTCCCCGTCATCGGAATATATCCGGACCGACCGCGGACATCAAGAGGAGAAGAAGCAGCGCCTCTGTCTTCATCGCCTGGTGCTACCCCTTGGACCTGTTGGGACTATCTGTGCTGTACATCAGTAATAAAGACCGAATATTGCCAACTATATACGGCCTCCTCGCCTGCTTTTCCGGCCCGCTACACTCACTCCACGACACCACACTAATCTCAAATGTTTCAATCAGAGGCCTACTATTTTGCATTTAATGTGTGTTGCATTTAGACACTTATTAAGAGTGGCCTGGAATAATCACTCTTTTATTACTTCCCCGGAATTACCATTGCTGGTGCTCCTGGTTATTCTAGAATGATGAATATATAACTGGGAAGACATTTTTTGAAGTCACACAGGGAAATTGATTTACTGCGTCAACAAATTGCATTTTTGTCATAAAGTGGTCCTGAGTGTTTTTTAGTATGACCATATGATTCAGCCAGACCTGATGCAAATAGTGGACATTTCACATATTTCCAACAAGAGGTATAGTACGGAAGCCCTACACACGCTCCTAGTGTGTTACAGAATCGCAATTTGTGTTTCATACACAGGGTGCGATTCGTACCCTTTGATACCACAAAAACAAGCACATTTACGCCTTGTAATAGAATTATGGTGGATGTTCCAAGAGGCCGGGAAGTTGTAGGAATAAAGATTGGAGCAAGGCTGAAGGGAATAAGAAGTTATTTGAAATCACAGGGAGGAGGTGTGGGAGATTGGTGATGGAGTAGAATTTACAGTAAGGATAAAAAGACATGAAAATTATGCGTTTGTTGTTGCTTGCAACTTGAACACTAAGGGCCCGATTACCTACGATGGTGGGGGAGATTGTGGCTGCCCGACAGGTAGCCGGCGGTCCCTCAGTAGGCATTTTGATACGACCACCACCACAGCGGTTGCAATGCCTATATTTTGCAATGTGACGGGTGCTGCTGGCCGCAGCACCCTCCGCAATGCAAAAAAGGGACACTGCACATATCCCTGCAATGCAGGGATATGTAGGGGGTCACCATAGATGCCTACGGTGCCTGGTAGCCACCGCCACCACTGTAGGCATTACTCCTTGAGCCCATTGTATCAGTGCTACACAGCCGCCCGCCATCCAAATGTGGCCTGTCGGGGATATATGACGTTACAACGCATACTTTTACAACGCATACCGTTACAACACATTTTTTACAACGCAACATCCATTACAACGCATTCCATTACAACGCATAACATTACATTGCATGTGTAGGTGTAAAAATTACTATTCTAACTCCAGGGGGGTGCAACAGTAGGGTAAGTGTTGGATAGTGTAGGGGAGAAATTACTATTCTAACTCCAGGGGGTGCAACAGTAGGGTAAGTGTTGGATAGTGTAAGGGTACTATGCGTTGTAATGTCATGCGTTGTAATGGTATGCGTTGTAATGACATGCATTGTAGTGGTATGCGTTGTAGTGTCATGCGTTGTAATTGCATGCGATGTAATGGATGTTGCATTGTAAAAGTTTAGTTGTAATGGTAGTGCGTTGTAAAAGTTGCGTTGTAAAGGTTGTTTCCTGGCCTGTCAGTGACGGTCTCCATGTCATTGTAATCAGACCCTTAAATTCCACTGGCATTTGGGGAATCCCATTATAGGAGACATTGAAATTTAAAATGTGAATAAAGAAACTCAGAGGTATAGAGTGACTGTAAGTTGGACCAGATAGGAATTAGGAACTCATGGGTTGATATTTGCTTAATAAAAATCAAGCCTCAACGGTAGAGCTGAACATGTAGAGCTGAACAAGGAACAATGTAGAAATCTGGCACTGCAAAAGCTCTTTACCAAGATGTTGTGTAAAAATTATTTTATCCTCATTCTTCCTTCCAAAAGGTTAGATGTTTTAACAATCATTGTTTCTAAACTATTTAGGGGGTCACAACTTACATATGGGTAAATTCGAAAATGATATATATATTTTTTTACAACAAATTATATTAAGTTTATAGCACCCAGAGGGCGAACCCCCAATAAATGGTATACAGACAAATGACTGGAGGGGACTTCACCTGAGGATCTGTAAAACATTTGATCCAACATCCCACCCCTCCCGCCTCCCCACAACCCTGCACCACACTTCCCACATGGATCAATAAATACACACACGAACATGTAGGTATGTCTACCAACATGGCCAATAAGCATATTAGATTGGAGAGTCATTAATGATTAGGCTTTCGATAGGGTCTGGATTGGCCGACTGTGAAAGGATGGGCAGGTCAATGCCCCGGTATTCAGCTAATTTGGTCCAGATCTTTTCATGCTTCTGAGGGCAGACCCGTGCCTAGAACACCGCAACTTCAGCCGACATACATGTATCTAGGGCTGATTTCCAAGCCGCCACCCCAGGGGGAGAGGACGACTTCCAATGCTGTGCAATGTCATGCTTGGCCAATGTGAGACCCAGGAATAGAAGATGTCTTTTATATCTGTTTCCCCCGATGTCCTCCGTGCCATGAAGAAGGATTAGTCGAGGATCCGCCGGGAGGTCCCAGCCCAACACCCGCCCCAGACAAGACAATACCCTCGACCAAAAGTGTTGTAATGTAGTGCAGCCCCAGACCATGTGGAGAAAGGACCCATCGTCAGAATTGCAACGAAGGCAGGTAGGAGACTGAATAGCCCCCATCTTCCAGAGGCGAAGGCGGGTGTAATATACTCTGTGAAGATATTTGAACTGTATCAACCTGTACCTAGTGGACACGGCGGCATACCTAGGGCTGGCGAGGGCCTCAGTCCAGTCATCATCAGTGAGGGCCGGTAAATCTGCCTCCCACGCTGCCCTAGTCGGGTATATGTTTGTCTTGGAGTGCGTGGTCAGGGTCTGGTATAGTTGGCGGATTTTGTGTCCTCCCAGATCACCCATCAACAGTCTACCCTATAACGGGTGGAATTTGGGTAAGGACGTAAAATGCTTTATTAGAGGGCACAGGGCGTGGAGGAGCTGAAGATATTTATGGAACTGGGACTTGTGTAGGTCAAACTCCTCCTGCAGCCTCTGAAAGGATTTAAGCGTGGGCCCACGCTTCACATCCCCGAGTGTAGATATTCCGATAGTATCCCATCTACGGAACCCGGATAGCGTTAAGATGGGCAGGAGGTGTGTGCCCCGCCAAAGGGGAGTCGGGCCCGTCAGCATAAGCCACCAGCCCATAGACCGGGAGACATGCCTCCAGATCTGGATAACTGTGCGACAGGCCGGGGGAAGAACCTCCAAGGACGAGTTATTGTATAAGAGATCCAGCAGTGGGTATTCCGCCAGGAAAAGCCGCTCAACCTCGTAGGCCGGGCTCATTACCTGTCGACCTATCCAAGGTTGGGTCAATACACGTATTGAAATCTTCTCCCCATATGATCGTCGCCTTGGGCAAGTCTCTGAGTTTGGACCATATGGCTGCGTAGAAATCGGGGTCTTCATTGTATGGGCCATAGAACGTCACTACCGTCAGTATTGTACCCCAGAAATAAACATGCACTATCACATACCAGCCCTGATCATCTTTAAGTGTAGTGATTGGCTGAAAGGGAGTACCTCGTCTGACCAGCAACATCACACCCCCTCTTGTACGTGGAGAATGAAGACGTCATACGATATGTCACCCATCTCGTGCCTACTCTAACTTCCGTGTGTGGTGTAAGGTGTGGCTCCTGCACATAGGCGACGTCTACACCGTGCCTGTCTAAGTATGCCAGTACTCTTCGTATCTTCTGCAGGTTTTAAAGCCAGCGAACATTCCATGTCAGAAACGTCAGTTTGCGGGTTGGCGTGCTATTGCCAGCCATTTCCGACTATTTTCCAATGTAGATCTTCCATCCCCTTGAATACCATGTGTGTTTTGAAAACTTTACATGTGGGAGTATGCAACGCAGACAGGACATTTTTTGCAATCCCCCATCCCCCACCCCCCACCCTCCACCCACTCCGCATGTTCCCATTCAGAGGAGCCATTCCCAGAACACCATTCTGTCGATCCCTCCACCCTCCCTTCCCCCCAATAACAACTACAAAAGAAAATAAATGAAAGAATAAAAGAAAGAACCATGAACAAACTGTTGTGGTTCACACTGAGGGATTAGAGCTGCCACCCCGTTTCTTGTGGAATTATCCACATGGGTAAACGCCCAATAACTATTTATATCAGATGCTGAACATAACACTATACATTTACAGATAGAGTCCTGTGAGTCAGTGACTCAGAGAGAGCTAGCCATCTATAAACCAAGCTAACCCAGGAAGTATCTACATAGTCATACATCAAAAAAGTAAAGTCTAATTTTAGTATGTAAATCAAAAATAGTGAAACAATGTCTTACGACTTATCTGTTCCTGGGTGACGATTCCGCCCTGTGCACCAGTGCAGATTTTCAAAAACATTTATGTCGTGTCAAACAGAGGAATATTTGCTGCAGCGCACCGGATAGTCATCCCAGCGCACCTGCCCAGTTATCTATAGATAGAAAGGCCAGTAACTCTGAGCAATCATCATTCCTTAGATATCCGTTCTACCGTGCAATTTCTACTGCTGCATGTGTGGCAAAGCGTTGGCCGCAGTCACAATGTCCAATCATTTTACGTCCAATGTAGTGGATTGATCTCCCTGTTTGCCCCTTGGCGATCTCCTCCGAGCTCCTGTCTGTCCCTTCTGTTAGAGAAATTTCAGCACCTCCTGAGGTTTGTTATGAATCCGTGATTTTCCGTCCTCCGTGACTCTAAGTCTGGCTGGATACAGCATAGCGTATTGTATGTTTAAGTCTCTTAGCTTTTGTTTCGCTGTGCCAAACTTTTTCCTTGCCTCCTGTACAGATGCTGTAAAGTCCGGATAAAGGGAGATTTCCATTACTTCATGATTCAATTTGCCCATTTCTATAGCTTTACGGAGCGCCGCATCCCTGTCTCTGTAGTTTAAAAGCCTTGCTCTAATCGGTGCAGTCTTGATCCGATTGGGGGCTTTGGCGGTAGTGGTCTGTGGGCTCTCTCAACAATTAACATGTCAGAGAATGTTTCTCTCCCCAACAGGGATATGAGCAATTTCTCTACAAATTGTTCCATCGGGTCGGTGTTCGTCGTTTCTGATACACCCATTAAGCGAATGTTATTTCTAAGGGACTGTGGCAGGGTTGAAAGGATGGGACGTAGGCCAGGTCGAGAGATATAAGGTTTTATTTTACCAAAGACACTTTTTTGTCTACTTGTCAGTCTTTGTTTGGCAAAAGTGGCGGGATCCGTCGTGGCTGTAGACCTGGATCTTCCTGTAGAAGATTGGGCTCGGGATTGAAGGCGTTTCAGACGCTTGGGCCCTAGTCCACGAAGGTCCCATCAGGTCATGAAGGATGGCGTGTAACAAAGGAAAAAGAAGAAGTATCAGGACACCTGTCCTCTTATGCCCGTTTTATAAAGGACCGGGAGTGAGGGAATGCACCACACACACACACACAGTGCACTTTGTGTATGCGAACTAAAAAGGGGTTCAAACTGGTGCTCGTGCGGTTGGATAATTTATGAAGAAAAGAAGAAAAAGGCTTTAACCACTTGGATGCTAAGCCTATTTGTTGCTTTCCATGTAATTTCCATTGAAATCAATGGAAACTCCATGACGAGTTACCCTTGTCATTAGCAGCGAAGGGGTTAAAGGTTGGTGGGGGTTGGAGGTTTCTTAACGGCTGGTGTGTGTTCCTTCCACCCCATCCACCCCGAGAACTTGCCCCATACCTGTTCAAGCCACACTCCTCCTGGAGTGTGGCCCAGCGGCTCACAATGTCGTTGGCCTCCTGACTTACTCGTGGCTTCAACAGGACCAGTCATCTGTTCTTCCTCACTCTCTTCGGCTCCTCCTTTTGTCACGGGAATCACAGGAACTCTTATTTCCGTCTCCGTCTCTGTTCCGGTGGCTGTGCACATAGGAATCCAGGAAGTCTCTGAACTTAACGCTGTGTGCATATTGACATCGTCAGGGGGAGGAGTCTCGTCTGACCTGAATCCCCAGTTAAAGGCGCCGTCCTCCTGTTCATCGTACGCATGGTGTAATAAAGCTTTATTTTCCGGAATCCATTCCTCCTGCTGGAAGGGAACAAGATTTGGGGATAAAGGTATAGCGGACCACCAGTCTTCCTTTTGCTCTACCTTCCTGTCTAGGGACCCCACCCCGTCACAAGGACCTCCCTTCCAAATCTTCGCCTTCACAGTCATCGCCACCAGTTGTTTCTCCATCTTGGTCTGCTTTGTGTCCATCTGCACCTGGCTGTCTTCCGCTTCCGATATTCTATGCTCCGCTGTACCTTCGTTTCGGCTAGTTGGTCCCGGCAGTCTGGGCCGCAATCCTCGGCCGCACTACGTAACTTGCGTCACGGCTGCAACCTCCACCTCAGCCTGCGGCCTCAGTTTCGCTTCGCAGGCTAGACCCCCGGCTCACCGACAGTCTTCGAACAGCCTTATGCGATGCAAAGAAACAGATTTTTCTCACAGTTCTGGCATCCGACACTAGCTCGAGCCGCCCCTCTTCATTTCGTGTCGTTCAGCACCTTTATTATGCAGGATTTTGCAGGATAGTGTAGGCGTTTGAGAGGAGCTCTATGAAAACGCAGCCATCACTCTCCGTGGCTAGCTCCGCCCCCCCCCTTTAACAAAAGGTATAGTGTTTGTTTGCCTAATAATGATGTTATGATTAGATTGTAGCTATTTCCCAAATGTAAGGTACTGGAATTTAAGCATTTATTTTCTCTTATAGGGCTACTCTTAGATTTAGGACGACTTGATGAATTTTACATAATTCACAATAAATGCCATGACTACTCTTGAAAAACGAAGACAAATTCAGTTTTTAGAAGTTACATGCTGAAAATGTGTAACAGATGCATGGTTCTGCATACAGAAATGTGATGCAGGTTTCCATTTATCTATTTACCTTTACTTTTGTGTATTTATCCAAGGGGTAATTATTTTCCCTTTGGAAAATCCTCTCCCTTAGATATCCATTAAATATTGGGGCCTCCCTCCATGTTTCAAATTTCACTAGAAACTTTTGAATGTTTCATAGGTCATTTTTCACGTGTTACAAAAATGGGAAATTATCTGCAGAAAGCATGCAAATTCCTGCAAAATTTGCAGGCCTGTAGGTTTTTAACCCTTTCACAAGTGAGTAAAATATATATATTGCCCATAGTGTTTTACACTATGAGTTGGGATTGGGAATAGTCCTTTGTAAATTAGTTTATAGGCACACCAAATTGCATTTAGATGTACTAAATTATGATTTCAATCTTTTACTCTAGATTTCTAAGATCCGTCTAACTGCAATGGTTATCAAGGCTAACGGCAAGAACCAAGTGATTTGGGGAAGGACACTGCACGTTCTACCCTGTTGAATTCCATGCTCCTGCATCTTTAACAAGACACTGTTATCACTGAATTGCATGACAACTTGAAGACGAAGCTCTTCAGTGAAGCATTCAGATTGTAATCAGGTTTGCCATTGCATCAATATCTTCTTTGTGTTTCATCCTATTTTCAAACACTGCTTTGTAGCATCCTTTGAAATCATCAGCACTCTAAAATTATAAATATATAAATCGTTGACAATTAGGTGAGGATGTTATTGTATTGTTTTAAATATACAGATTATCACACTAATCTCAAAAGTTTCAATCAGAGGCCTACTATTTTGCATTTAATGTGTGTTGCATTTAGACCCTTATTAAGAGTGGCATGGAATAATCACTCTTTTATTACTTCCCCGGAATTACCATTGCTGGTGCTCCTGGTTATTCTACAATGATGAATATATAACTGGGAAGACATTTTTTTGGAAGTCACACAGGGAAATTGATTTACTGCGTCAACAATTGCATTTTTGTCAGAAAGTGGTCCTGAGTGTTTTTTTAGTATGACCATATGATTCAGCCAGACCTGATGCAAATAGTGGACATTTCACATATTTCCAACAAGAGGTATAGTACGGAAGGGGAAACAGTAAGCAGAAACATTTAAAGTAGATTTGAAAAATATAAGCCTCTGATTTAATGTGTGAATGGGTTCATTAATAGTTGTATGTGGGGTTTACATTTCAACATTAGCTTTATTTAAAATTAAACAAATGCATGAAACAATTTAAAACGTATGAATCACAGTACCCATACACTTGCGACCAATGTAAAAAAAAATTCTTCCATATGTTTTTTTATGTCTAAAAGCTTTTCATGCTCCGATTGAAAATGTGATTCTGACCTTCTTGTGACATCACAATTACACAGCACAAACTTTTCATTTTGCTGCTCTGTGGCTCCTCAAAATAGTGACTATCCTTTCTCTATAAGACTTTTATATCCATCCCCATAACCCTTCATAACGGGTGGCTTTTCTTCTTCTTGAATATGTTTTATACTTTTTCCTGGTCTTTGTTTTGATATTTGCTTCCATTCCGTTGGAATCAGTTTTACCTAGAAAATATATGTAAAATAAGAAACATTTGTTGAGTGACAATTTTATTTATAAATGTTGAAAAAAGAGTGTGCCTGTTTGAAAGAAACACAAACAAAAAAGCTTTACAAGTTACTAATTGCTAAACGAAATCCAACTCTATTTTAGAAATTAAAGCAATATGAAATGTGTCAAGCTAAGAGACCAATGCATGTTTACCTTCAACACTTCTTTTTTTTGTGCATTTCGCATATTTTGAAATGCTTTTGCTACCGCTTTTGCTACCTCTGTTGTAAGTGAAAAATCATATAATATGCAATAAATTGGAAAGTTAAACGAAAATAAATATGTATTTGTTCTATGAACTAATAATATCGTAAATGATAATAGCTATACAGTGCATACATCCTGCGAACCCAATAACAGACCAATTAACTACAAACATAGAAGGGTGGTTGCTAACAGGAGGAATCCACATTAAATTATCTGTAAATATTATACTTTGATGTAATGATTAATTCAATTCAATTGATCTTTATTTGAAAGTCATAGATAATTATAAAAGCAAGCATATGTACAAATATACAATATACATATATCTATCAATTCATTCATTTCCAATGAAAGACGATTTAAGAAAACACCCATTCTAAAATAGACATCCTAATTTGGTAACTTTTGTAAGAAATGCTGGGCAACTGTACATTGTTTACATTTATGTCCCTTCAAGATTGGCGATACAAATCTCATTTTAATGCTCTGTAAAATTTGCAAAAAAGTGTTAAGTGTAGGAGAGATTGTGCAGAGAAGCCATCACAAGTACATTTCAATCCAGCTAAAGTTTTGTAAGGCCCCAAAGGAACGCTCAATAAATAACTATAGGGTCCACTCAGCCTATCATCCGTCTATGGTCGATGAATTGAGTACCATTGATTTGGGTTTCAATAAAAATCTGTTATTTAGCGCCAAGATACCCTGGATGAATGTGCGCTTTACAAATACACGTTATGTTATCATCAGCATATAGGAGTACCAGTATGAGGGTGGAGTTAACACAAGGATTATCTAGAGTAGCTACTTTCAAATAACCATTGTTTGTTTATGTACAAAATAAACAACAAGAGAGCTAAAACACACCCTTGCTTGACTCCACAATACAATGTGAACGGATCAGAGAGTTCCTCGATGAGTCCAAATCTGGCCCTGGTTGTCAATGTCTGATGTAGAGTTGATAGAAAGTGAACTAGAGTCTCATCTAGACATATTTCTTGCAAGAGTGGCCATAACTTGACCTGGTTGACCTTGTCAAATGCTGAGGATAAGTCCGTAAAGGTCAGGTATAGAGGACTGCTCCTAGCCATGGTGTATTGTCCTATAAACAAATGCAACTTTTAGCGACTGTTGCATGTGCCTAGCCTTTCACTAAACCCATATTGGCAAGGAGACAAGACGTTGTGAGCATTTGCCCATTCCTGAATTCTGTTAAAAATGTCCCTTCCTAATATTTTAACTGTTAAGTCAATTGAGCTGATAAGCCTATAACATTTGGGATCAGAATGACTCCCTTTTTTATGTACAGGGACAATTACACACTTAATCAAGATCGAGGCAAATTAGGTATATCAAGGTTGTTAAATACATTAGCAAGTAATTGGGCCCAAAGGTCAACACTGCATTGGAAAACATCCATTGGTACCCAATCTGGTCGAGGTGCTTTACTAGGAGAACAGTAAAACACAACCACTAAAGGAAATGCTACCACTAATATCTGGAATCAGACAGTAAGTAGTCTTAAGATGGTTCACCTATAATCTAGGGTGATATGACCACTCACTGGAGAAACTGAGTTGGGCTGTACTCTAAGGCCAATAACCACTTTCCAAAACATTTAAAAACTCTTTAGAGAGGCGGACAGAGTTAACCAATTCCAATTATGTCTGATAATTTTACATTTCCTTTTTGACAGTCGCTTTATATGCAGTGCGTGCCTTTGTAATTTCTAAGGGTTTCCCTGGTACAGTGGACAAAACCCTGTGCAAATCCATGTTTGCGCATGAACAAGAGCTGTCAAACCAGCATGTGATACCTGGGTTGATCTGCGCGCAGAGAAAGGGCTTTCTAATAATAGCATGTAGTACCATAAACTGGGGACCAACTTTTCCACCAGGCACAATATCTTGCAGACAACACCCGAAATTGTCTGTTAGTTCTATTTAACCTGTGCAAAAACTCAATAGGATTAGACAAATGCCAGACTGGCTTGAGGCCATTAGATTGGCCTGATGGCTAAAAGTTGTATCTCCTGAAACATACGTACGGTTCAGAGGTAAGGCAAAGGTAGCTACCAAGGCTGTTGTGATCTCCATACCTAACATCCAATGTCTCACACTTCTCCAGTCTCCAGAATATCCCCTAAGTGGAAAACATGTAATCAATTAAGGATGTTCAACCTCTGCTCTGGAAGGTGGGAATCAAAGGTTCTCTATTGTTGTTGTGCTCATAGATGTTAATAAAATCCTGGGCCAGAACTTAATGGCCTAACTCAACACCCTTGTGTAATGTAATGTAAGTGTTTAGAGTTGTATCATACGCCGCGTGGAGCTTCTCGCATCATGAGGAGTCCCACGCGACGTATGACGATAGGATTGTGATCTCGTGCATAACATGTTGTTGTACAAATGTATGTCCACCCGTGCATGGACGTTGGATCTACGGTTGGCCTTAGTACGGTTGGCTTGCCGCTGATCAGACGCTCCGCTGCCGGGTGGAGTTTGTCTTTCGGAATAAATCCTTTATTTTCATCTACAATTGCTTCAGTAATTCATTTACTACACCTTGCGATCAGAAGAGCCCTGCATAACATTAGCATGATGACAACTGGCAGCTAACTCATTTATAGCTATAATAAATTAGCATTAAAATCACCAAATATAATTAGTACACTCAAAGGTAGATAATACCTGGTTGTAAGAAATTGGTTTCTCTGGGGTGTTAGCCCTAAACAAGCTGCAACCACAATCCCTGTATAGGTGAGACACAAGACAACCCTAAATTAACCTGTGCTCAACCCTCTGGTAGCTTGGTGCAGAGCAACCAGGCTTAATTTAGAGGCAATGTGTAAAGTATTTGTGCAAAACTTCAAACATTGATAAAGTGTCAAAACCACAAAAAAGTATCCCACACCTTGTTAGAAACATAACGTTATCTTTATTAAATAAAACAAGACCAACACAACATAAATCCAATCAGTAGAACCGTAGATATGCAATTTTAAAGATTTCATTGAAAATAGCACCAAAAAGCACAAAGTGCTAACTCTGGATAGCTGGTCGCGCCGGACCGGGACAAATCGCAAGTTCAGGCTGACTGCCAATGAAATGTGGTACAAAAGGGGATGATGGACGGAGCGTTTGAGCAAATCAAACACTCACCCCCAGTCAACTGATCTGGGTTTAATCCATCCCCATTCTTTAGCCCACTCAGCCACCCCATTTCAGACATGGCTATATGCAAATCAGTCTGACCCAGTGCCTCATGGGAACAGTCCAGCCCGAACTGCCAAGCCATGTCTTCCATGGACCGGAAACAAGCATCCTGGGACCGGTTTCGGATTCATAATCCTCCTCAGCCAGGCTATCTTGAATCCAGTGGCCAAGTGAGCAAGGGACTCACGTCTGAGCATACCCTGCCACACTTAGGGCGAACAAAGCGATACAAAAGGGGATGATGGACGGAGCGTTTGAGCAAATCAAACACTCCCCCCAGTCAACTGATCTGGGTTTAATCCATCACCATTCTTTAGCCCACTCATCCACCCCATTTCAGACATGGCTATATGCAAATCAGTCTGACCCAGTGCCTCATGGGAACAGTCCAGCCCGAATTGCCAAGCCATGTCTTCCATGGACCGGAAACAAGCATCCTGGGACCGGTTTCGGATACATAATCCTCATCAGCCAGGCTATCTTGAATCCAGTGGCCAAGTGAGCAAGGGACTCACGTCTGAGCATACCCTGCCACACTTAGGGCGAACAAAGCGATACAAAAGGGGATGATGGACGAAGCGTTTGAGCAAATCAAACACTCACCCCCAGTCAACTGATCTGGGTTTAATCCATCACCATTCTTTAGCCCACTCAGCCACCCCATTTCAGACATGGCTATATGCAAATCAGTCTGACCCAGTGCCCCATGGGAACAGTCCAGCCCGAACTGCCAAGCCATGTCTTCCATGGACCGGAAACAAGCATCATTCACCCCGAGTGGGCTGGGTATGCTCAGACATGAGTCCCAGGCTCTCCACACCACTGGAGTCAAGCTATCCAGGCTGATGAAGGCTGATAGCCAGAAACCGGTCCTTGGATCCTTGATTCCGGTCTGGGAAAGACATGGCTTGGTAGTTCGGACTGGACTGTTCCCATGAGGCACAGGGTCAGAGCTGATTTGCATATAGCCAGTGTCTAACCCAGGGTGGTGTGGAGTGCAAAAAAAACGATGGATTTAGGCTCAGATCATTGTACTGGGATGAATGTATGACATTGTTCTACATTCTGTCCATCAACTGTGCTACCAGCTACAGGGAGCAGGTAGTCATGCTGAACAAAGTAGCTTAAGTTATGGTTTGCTGAGCATTTCGAGGATCCGTGAAAAAGATGTGGCGCGCACTCGAAGAGATGAATAAGTTCCCACATGCGGAGGATCCCGATTACGAGGGCTTGTGATGTGAAGACTGCCATTGAGGATGTATCGTACAGTTGAGCGATGAATTGGTTCTGAGGAGATGTGAGGATGTAATGAGGAGGTTGCCATAGACAAGAGATGTGAGGCCCTGCGCGGAGGATGTGTTGAACAGCGGCGGTTCCGATGGGCTGTGATGGGCACCAATCCATGCAGCAGCAGCAATACATCGGTTCCGCTCGGGTTCGCGCCACGCAGCAGAGGAGATGCAGCTGTTCCACTGGATCACAGAGGCTGACAGAGCACCTTACGCCCACTTCCAGGGTCAGTTGGACCACCAGCACTTGTTTCTTTATCATCAGGACCATGAAGGAAATGTTCTCTTTAATCCTGTCTGAACTTCGAGTTGCAGTGGTCATCACCTTGATAAAATCTAGATTTGACTGCTGCAATGCTTTATACCAGTCCTAGCTGAACAGGCTGCAGGTTATTCAGAATGCAACTGCCCACCTTGTTTTAAATGTGCCTAAACATATTTTGGTTAGGGATGGCATTTGGTTTCTACATTGGCTACCTGTTAGAAAGAGAGTAGTATATAAAGTCCTTTGCATGGTCTTCCTGGGTCTCCATCATCATGGACCTGCACTTTTTAGAACATCTTTCTAGTGGTACACTCCTAATAGAGTGCTCAGATCATCGGTGATTGTCCAAAGATTCGGCAAAACCAGAAAGGGTGGCTACTCCTTTTCTGTCATGGCGGCTAAATAGTGGAATACTTTGCCTGCGCACATCACGGCCCTATAGTCTTTCTCCATGTTCCGCAAGCATCATAAAACCTGGCTCTTTTCTCTACCGTGAGTGCTGTTTCTTGGTTTCAATTGGTTGTTCCCCTGTATAAATTTGCATTTGCGATTTGACACCTGCTGGTTTAGTGCATTCTATAAATTCTATTCCATTCCATTCAATCCGTTCCATTCCAAGGGTGGAGTACTGGGGTGGTACCACTTGAAAGGGTAAACTCATAGATGGCAGAGTCCAGGTGCAAGGTTGTTGGAAGCTTGTTGTGTCCCTGAGGCTGCAGATCAGGAGGTCAGCCAACTAGTCTTTGGTGTCACTCTGGGGTTCTGGGTTCAAGAGTTGCTGGTCCAGTCCCTCTCAACCAGGCAAGAGGGTAGGGGACAGCAGGACAGCAGGACAGCAGTCATTCAGAGCAAGAGTCCAGCAGAGTGGCAGTCCTTTCAGCAGCTCAAAGTCTTTTTTCCTGGCAGAGTATCCACAGGTCCAGAAGAGTACTGAAGAGTTTGTGTCTGAGGTCAAGTATTTATAGCCAGTGGTGCCTTTGAAGTGGGGGGAAACTTCTAGAGACAGACCTTATAAGTGCAGAGGTGACCTGCCTTCCTGGTCCTGGCTCCAGAATAACTACAGGGGTATGCAGCCCTTTGTGTGGAGGCAGGACATGTTCTATTCAAGTGCAAGTGGGGCTAGGCTCAGCTCCTCCCTCCCATCCTGCCATTGATAACTGATAAAGGCAACCCTATGCTCCCTAGTGTGTGTTCCAAAGACACAAAGCATGTACTGGTACCTGCTCCCATCTGGAAATTACAGCTTATTAAATGTAACAAGGTAACTCCAATGTTATCCTATAGGGAGGTAGGCCTTGCTGTAGTGAAAAACGCATTTAAGAGTTTTTCACTACCAGGACATGTAAAACTCAAAAAGTACATGTCCTATTTTTTAAATATATCAAACCCTGCCTTTTTGGCTGTCCAGGGCCTACCTGGAGGGATGACGTCTATATATTAAAAAGGAAGGTTTTGGCCTGGCAAAAAGTTTATTTTGCCACAACAAAATGGAAGTTTAAAAACTGCACATACAGGCTGCAATGGTAGGTCTGAAACATATTTAAAGTGCTACTTAAGTGGGCGGGCCAATCAATGCTGCAGGCCCACTGCTGGCATTTAATTTACAGTCCTGGGGTACAGGTAGTGCCACTTTACTAAGGACATATGAGTAAATTAAATATGTTAATTGGATACAGGTCAATACAACCATGTTTTAAGAAGATAGCGCAATCACTTTAGCACTGGTTAGCAGTGGTAAAGTGTGCAGACTCCTAAGTCCTGCAAAACTGAAGTCAGCCAAGTAGGAGGTCTGAAGGCAAAAAGTTAGGAGGAAAACCACACAGAGAATGCTAGGTCAAACACTGGTCATAAGATTATCAAATAGCTTAAAAAGGGTTGCAAAATTCTTATTGACGCCACTTGTATTCTGTGATGTAAGGATTAATCTACCTGGGACCGCATAGAGGACACTTTCTGTATCTAAAAGATACATTACAACACTGATCAAGAACAGAGGAGGTGCAACATGAATTGAAACTGAACTGAATCTGCCTATCGCCATGCCTGATGGTTCATGGTCTGCTGTGTTCAGCAAAAAATGTGACTATGTTATTGTGACGGGGTGGGTCCCCGAGGGCCCCTTGAAGGGGGTCTGACCACCGACTGGTGGTCCGGCCCCGCGGTTTCACCTACCTCCGTTCCTTCTCCACAGCACCCTGAACAGGAAGCCGAGGCGGACTGGAAAGCAGGAGACCCCGGATACTGGTGGCCGACCGCGGACGAGGAAGACGGCTATTCCTTTAAGGAGCTGGACTCGACGGGCGTGGCCACGCCCCCTGAGGACGGCGCGCCGACGTCAAAAGGGACCCGGATCATGGAAGCGACGGACGGCGTTTCCCGAGCAGCGAGCCCAGGAGAGGAGAAGCGAGTGAGCTGTTGTCGCCAGGAAGCAGAGGACGGTATCCCGAGGACAGCAGAGGTGCCGGAGAAGCCAGGAGGCCCACGGTTGGGCGAGCCGCCCCGCCACGGTCCCACGGGAGGATCGTGGCTACAACAGGTACGGGGGCGTATGGCAGGGTGGATGGGCAGTCACGAGTGAAGAGTACAGCAGTTGGAAAGAGCCTCCGATCCCCTCCCTCTCACGATCACTTCCCTACACCTACGTTTGTAAAGTTCCACCAACCACGGGTTGCCCTCACTCCCGGTCCCTTACCGCATAGTGGACTGTCCGGTACTGATACTCCTCTGTGTTCTCTTTCTTGCATACGGAGCACGAGTTGGAAGAAGTGGGGAGCCGACGCAAGAGCCACCCTGGACCCTCCTCGCCCTCCAGCCTATGACCCTGCAGCGTTCGCCAGAGAACGTATCACCAGCAGAAGCAGAAAAACTTACACCCAAATAAAACCTTCTTTAAGAAGTTTATTCAAGGTCTCTGCCTCTCCTTCCGTTAAGGTGCCGGCTACTCCCGAGGAGGACAGCCTACCCCTCGTGTCCCCGGACACCCCGGGACAGTTATGTATGATGACATACAGAATACAAACCAGAACAAATAAGATACACACCCTGTTTTGTAACAAAATATCCAAGCTAATGATTAACGAATGCAAATGAGTGATTCTCCTCCACATGGCTGAGAATCTTGTTAATAATATTGAATCAATACTTTTATTAATGTGTAATATTTGCAAACAAAGTCTTATGTATGTACAAATTAAAAATAAATAAATAAATGAATATATTTTTTCCAAAATCACTTGTAAATAAAGACTAGCAAACATACAAAGAGGAAAACAGCACTGAAAAAATCAGTAAGTGAACAAATAGCCATTGTTATAGTAATAGAAGACCCATGAATAAAACCCAGGGAGTCAAAAATATACACATATATAGGATATATAGGGGGAGTTTGTAGGCCACAAATGCTAACAAACATTTGCAATGCAATAGTTCTTGCATTTATTAGAGTTTGAACTATTGGCATTGTAAATGGCAATGCCTTTTATTTAATGTGTTGTTTTTAAAACAGATACATTTACAATGCCAATAGTTTAAACTCTTTCAAATGCAAGACCTATTGCATTACAAATAAGTTTGCCCCGTGCTATAAACATTTTTTAAAAGTGTTAGGAGAGAGCGTGTCCTGGCTGCAACAGCAGGCATGGCAAAGCTATTTGAGAAAATAGTGCTCAGAGGCTGGAATTAAAGCCTACAGAGTAACAAGACACGTTACAGGGGATATCGCCATGGGAAGTTACAAAATGCGACAAGGCAGTACTAAGGAGGGACTACTAAGCCTATTGACCAATGAACAGCCACAGCTTACAGTGGTCAATGACACAAGCCTATGAGAAATATGGATGGAGAGTGGGCGGAGCTTCAAGTCTCTACCTGAATATAAAATACCTTGCAGAGCAGCGCATGCTCTGCCCAGGCTCGACCTGAAAAAGGAGGAGCTACATAGTAAAATAAAGTGCACTGAAATAAAGATAAGATGTACACTCTTTAACATGAGGTAAGAGATTAGGTACACTGAAGGAATATCGATGCCCAAAATATCCCTATACACAAATATCGAGTCATAAACATCGATGTCAAAAATATCGATATCCTCTATTTATAATGGTAAGTATATAATTATCGAGAAAAAAAATATTGATGTAAAAAATATCGATGTACAAAATATCGATTTTTTTATATATGTAAAAAATTATGTTAAATAATAAAATTAACTTAAAAAAATTATTTGGATTGAATATACAGTTTAACAAATTTAAGAAGTAAATTTAATTTACAAAAATGTAAACATACGTATATAGAATGTAATATATATATTTATGTTAAAACGAATAATAAACTATTTCTTGTAATTTATTTTTAAATTTTATAATTATATAAAAATTTACAAATATATATATATATATATATATATATATATATATATATATATATATATATACCGTCGCTTCGCTTGCACCGAGCCCACGCACTCTCGAATGGGTGCTGTAAGGCGGGGGGTGCTCCCTCCAATATACACGCTTCTCGCCTCCTCTCCAATTTAGAAAAGACACAGCACTCGCGGGGAGAACCCTCAATGCACCAAACGCATTTCGGCAGTCACCTACCTCGATGGTACCAGAGGAAGGCGCCTGCCGAAACGTGTCTGGTGCGTTGAGGGTCTAAATAAACCTATAGACTCTCCCCCGTGAGTCCTGTGTCTTTTCTGAATTGGAGAGGAGGCGAGAGGCGTAAATATATATATATATATATTTGCTGCACCAGTGTCCAATGAGAATCCATCTCAGCATTAAAAAGTGCCCTCACTGCGTGTCGACTGCTCTTTGAAACACGAGCTGGAAGATGGCAGACACGCCGAAACGCGTCCTCGTATTCAAATCTTGAACATTACCCCAGGTGTGCAGTGTGTTTCCTTTAACACGCGAGCTTTGTCATATTTTAAATGGACCCACCACCATTTTACTGCACCCGTCCAGAGGAGTGCTGCATGCGTCTATGGTGGATTTGGAGCCATGTATTGAACTACAAATGCTTGGCACCACCATTGAGGCATTCTAGGCAATGGAGTCGAAATCGTCGTCAATCATGCAGATTGGAGGGATTACGGAAATATGCCGTCCCCTGCTCCGTGAACTGTGATGCCGCATGGTAGGACGAGGGATGTTCAGCGGTCACACTAACAGAGTGAAAGGTACTTTTGTATTGCTTCGCAGCAAAGGGACAATCAGAACAGGTTCCCTTACTCATGAAAATGCCTAATCAGTGGCAGGATAAAATGTGTCATCGTGACTTGTAACAGCATGGAATGAAGTGCTGAGTATGTGTGGAACTTTAAAGAACTGACCAATCTCTTCC
The DNA here is from genome assembly GCF_964261635.1 of Lissotriton helveticus. Classification (NCBI taxonomy): domain Eukaryota; kingdom Metazoa; phylum Chordata; class Amphibia; order Caudata; family Salamandridae; genus Lissotriton; species Lissotriton helveticus. The sequence goes on along the minus strand of NC_136057.1, from coordinate 1,347,749,522 downwards.
CTTTGCTGCACCAGTGTCCAATGAGAATCCATCTCAGCATTTAAAAGTGCCCTTACTGCGTGTCGACTGCTCTTTGAAACACGAGCTGGAAGAAGGCAGACATGCCGAAACGCGTCCTCGTATTCAAATCTTGAACATTACCCCAGGAGTGCAGTGTGTTTCCTTTAACACGCAAGCTTTGTCATATTTTAAATGGACCCACCACCATTTTACTGCACCCGTCCAGAAGAGTGCTGCATGCGTCTTTGGTGGATTTGGAGCCATGTATTGAACTACAAACGCTTAACACCACCAGTGAGGCATTCTGGGCAATGGAGTCGACATCGTCATCAATCATGCAGATTGGAGGGATTACGGAAATATGCCGTCCACTGCTCTGTGAACTGTGATGCCGCATGGTAGGACGAGGGATGTTCAGCGGTCACACTAACAGAGTGAAAGGTACTTTTGTATTGCTTCGCAGCAAAGGGACAATCAGAACAGGTTCCCTTTTTCGTGAAAATGCCTAATCAGTGGCAGGATAAAATATGTCATCGTGACTTGTAACAGCATGGAATGAAGTGCCCGAGTATGTGTGGAACTTTAAAGAACTGACCAATCTCTTCCCTTTGCTGCACCAGTGTCCAATGAGAATCCATCTCAGCATTTAAAAGTGCCCTCACTGCGTGTCGACTGCTCTTTGAAACACGAGCTGGAAGAAGGCAGACATGCCGAAACGCGTTCTCGTATTAAAATCTTGAACATTACCCCAGGAGTGCAGTGTGTTTCCTTTAACACGCGAGATTTGTCATATCCATACTAATATTATAAAGAGAGAGCCCAAACCTTTGAGGCGGGTAATCTCAGTAACCACAGCACCAATCACAATACCCAATGCAGCGTTGGAAAGGGCAGTTGCTGCAGAAGGACATAGGCTACGCAGACGGCCACCATATACATTAAAAAAATAAAAATAAAAAATAAATATTACAATTTCAATATTTTTAAAAACATTTTTTTCAATTTATAGTAACAATATGTAATGTAATTTAAAAAAATAAAAGATCTAAAAATAAATACTTTAAAACAATGTAGTAAATTAGTATAAAAAAACAATTAATACATTTAAAAATTATCATTTACAAAACCTTTGAAATTCACTGAAAAAACCATAGGTTTCAGCCACGTTATAGGTAGGAATTAGCATTTAAAAAACCTTTGAAATTCACTGAAAAAACCATAGGTTTCAGCCACGTTATAGTTAGGAATTAGCATTTAAAAAACCTTAGAAATTCACTGAAAAAACCATAGGTTTCACACATGTTATAGTTAGCTGGACATTTCACTCATACAAAACCATTGAAATTCCCCCGTTATAGTTAGTTCAGCTAACTATAACTCGCTCGCCCGCAATGCACTGCTGATGACGTCACATATTACATCACTCATGACATGGTCAGTGACATCACTCATGACATCACTGATGACATCTCAAATGACATCATCCTTGTGAAAGAGTGGCAGACCTCCTCTCAGTGTAATGTAACCTTTGATACACACCTTCAAAAATAGAAACTAAAATTTTCAAAAAAATGGAGATACCAATACCAGTTAGAACAACCTATTCAGTAATTCCAAAATCTACATACAGATCCACTCATTCACCAACAGTTCTATATAGTCACTCATACATGTACTCACTCATCATATTTACTTATACACCTATACATCCTGTTACACACCGATACTCATCCATACAGTTACTCAGACACATACTCACACATGCAAATAAACTATCAAACATCCATTTAATTGCATATACAGCTATACACACACCACTAGACTTACTTTTACAGAAACGTACACATACTTACTCTCTTAAACAATCACTTAAAGAAACACATACTTATTTATACAGGAACCCTTCCAATCTCTCACACTCTCACGTATAATCACTTATATACATCAATACTCACATATAGTAAATTAAAACATATGTAGTCCATATCCATCCATATCCATACTAATATTATAAAGAGAGAGCCCAAACCTTTGAGGCGGGTAATCTCAGTAACCACAGCACCAATCACAACACCCAATACAGCGTTGGAAAGGGCAATTGCAGCAGAAGGACATAGGCTATGCAGACGGCCACCATATACATTTAAAAGGTAAAAGAACCGTGCCAGCAAAGTAGTCCCTTGTGGGCGTGTCTGCGTTGTGCTGTGGGCGTGACTAATGCTAGGGGTGTGTGGTATGGCCATCATATCGTGGGCTGTGGGCGTGTGCTGGGGGCGTGACAAACGCTGGGGGCGTGACAAACACTGGGGGAGTGTGTCCGCCCTTCATGCCATGTGAGTCGTACATACAAGCGCCAATTACGTTGCTGCGCAGCATCAAGGGCACTCTGGGGGCGTGTGTCCGGCCTTCATGCCATGTGAACGCAATTGCGCCGCATCAAGGGGCACGCTGGGGGCGTGAGAAACGCTGGGGGCGTGTGCTACGTTCCGCCCTTCATGCCATGTGGGTCGTACATTAATCAGAAGATCGTCTGCTGTGGCCGTGTGCTGGGGGCGTGACAAATGCGTTCAGCTGGAGGCGTGGTAAGTAACGTTACTGCAGCCTCTCCTGCGCGCTGTTACTGAACGCTCTCATTCAACGAAATTACACGCGCCTGCTACCATCAACCAGGGCTTTAGCCGGGCTCAGGCGGCGGATCAGTACACTAATTACACACACCTTATAACATCAACCAGGGCTGCCGCTGGGCCTCAAGCGGGGAAACATGCGCCTGCTAACATCAAACAGGCCTGCATCTGGGCCTCAAGCGGGGGAACGCGCAAATGAGCGTGTCTGCGGGGACAATTACTGCAGCCTCTCCTACTCACTGTCACTCAACTCTCTCATTAAACGGATTTACCCGCGGCTGATAACTCTCATTCACTGACATTACACACGCCTGCTAACATCAACCAGGGCTGTAGCCGGGCTCAGGCGGCGGATCACTACACCAATTACACGCGCCTGCTAACATCAACCAGGGCTGCAGCTGGGCCTTCTTCGTCCCGATTCTAATGAAACAAAAAATGTTGTCTACCGCGAGATTTAAAAAAAAATTGCCCTTGCCAAATACACACATTACACACATTCTATTTCATACCCGGACAATGTCGGGACGGGCTGCTAGTGAAGTATATTACACTGCAGGGGTAGACATTATCACCATCATAGCACAGTCATTCCTATAGTGAAAGTTAAATGTAAATCTCAGCATGGAGCACTATCGCTAACAAATGGAACAATACAACTCTCCACAATCTAAACCACATTACTAACTAAAAAATACACAAACATACAGGGCCCTAAAACAGTAGTAGAAGGGACAGAGAAGAGCCAAATAGGCAAGCATTCATAATAACTTCCAGAAATCAATGATCTCAGATCTTTCATTAAACCCCTGTCCTGGGGCAGTGCCACTCCAGCTTTTGGCCAAGGCATCAACTGTCCCCCTGCACACATGACAGGACCGTCACCCGCCACAACTGTACTTTGCATCAGATTACTCACCTAGGGTCAGATGTACGAAGCTATTTAGCATTTATTAATGGACCAAATGGCTAATTTGGGATGTTAAGAATTGCTAATGTGCTTTTCATTTGTACACAGCCCTTTAAGCAGTCGCAAATAATGATTTCTACCCAGTAGAAATTGCAATTTGCTATCTCCTAAATAGGATATCACAAGCAGAGATTACCTATTTGCGATTCCTATGCACATGTACAAAGCATCTCCTAAATGTGAATTAGGCATTTAGGGCATGCAATTCCCATCGACTCCAAGTTGACGAAACCATGTACAATTGTAAACAAGCATTTACAATTCAATGGTTTCGCCTTTGGAAAAATTAGAGCTATTGGCATTGTAAATGACAAATTTTGTATTTATGTGTTGGTTTTGAAAACAGATAAATAAATGGCATTGTCATTTACATTGCCATTCTCTCGCAAATGTGAGACCTATTGTACCCTACGGACGAGCTCAGCAGACAGCAATTACTACCACACACACACACCCAGAGCCACACACACACACCCAGAGCCACACACACACACATGCATGTGTGCGTGCATGCGTGTGTGTGAGAGAGAGAGAGAGCTTGTGTGCGTGAAAGAGAGAGAGTGTTGTAGTGAGAGCGGGTATATCCATTCAATGAGAGGGAAGGCGCTCCGCGGCACCAGTTCTCATGCAATATTTTTGTGTTTTAGGTATTTCAAATGCTGTGTTTTTCGTACCTCTGTAATATACACATCGAGGGACAGGCGTGGAGCGTGGAGTAGAGCAGGAAAAGGTGTGAGGGAACGCACACACACCACCCAAGCCTTTCACAACAACTGCTGACTCCGCAGCTGCAGGAGAATCATTAACAGGCACCAGCCCTGAGCAGCTGGAATGGATGATGCACCACCACTGATGGAGACTTGACAGGGAGCAAAGGCCTGCCTGCTGTCAAGCCATGGCCCTATTGAAATCAGTGAGCACCAATAAATGCCTTACCGTGCATAACAGAAGTCAAAAGTGCTTCGGCACTGCACACTGCCAACACCACGCTACCAGTGCTGGAGGCCTGAAAGGGAGCAAAGGGGTCCTTGTATCATACTACAGTCAAGCTAAAAGCACTAGTGAAGGTCTTACTGTAAACAGCAGGAGTCAAGGGTGCTTCTGCACTGCACACCACGCACTACCCCCACCACGCCACCAGTGCTGGAGGCCTGACAGGGAGCAAGGGGTCCTTGTATCATAATAAAATCACAAATGAAGGACTTACCGTGCGTAGCAGGAATCAATGGTGCTTTGGCACTACATACCAAAGAAAGAGAGAGAATGCATGAGTGCCTGTGTGTGTGCGCGAGAGAGGGGGGGGAGAGAGAGAAAGAGCGTGGGCGTGTGAGAGAGGGAGAGAGAGTGTGGATGTGTGCGTGCATGTGTGTGAGATGAAGAGCGCGCATGTGTCTGTGCGTGGGTGTGTGTGAGAGAAAGAGAGAGAGTGAATGTGTTTGTGCATGTGTGTGTGTGTGTGTGAGTGAGTGAGAGAATTTGCATGTGTGTGTGAGAGAGAGAGCGTGCATGTGTGGGTGCATGTGTGTGAGAGAGGGGGAGAGAGAAAGAGAGCAGAGAGCCTGCATGTGTGAGTATGCGTGTGCTTATAAAGGACATCAAAGTGCCGAAAGGGGAGAAAGAAGGGGTGAGTGCATGCCAAGATGACAAGAAGGACTGGGCGAAAAGGGAGGGGGGAATGCCAGAAGGGAAAGTGATCACGGGGGGAAGCACGTGAGTGTTGCACGCGCACCCGCTCACATGCACTGCAAACTGTAGCCAGCACAGTGCATGCTGGACACTGAACAGTAAAGGAAGTAATATGCCAACGGAATGCTGATGTAAGGCATTAAAACGCAATATGCGCGATGTTGTCATGATCGGTTTTCTTGAAAAAATAGTTTTATAAAAGAAAGAAAAAAGTACAACATATTAAAAGAAACAGGCTCCTTCCAGCCAAAGCAAACATCCGGTCTCCTAGAAGAAACATTTGAGTTTTCACAAACCGTGTACAGCAGGCCAATCTTTGCAGAGTTTACTAGCACAGCCAGCAGAAACGCAATGCATGGAATTCGCCGAGGAATGCACTGTAAGCTAACTAAACAAGTGTATCACGAGTTTTAATTTTACTCACCATGTAATAAGCTGTTAAGTTTTTAGAACATTTTTTTGTGCCTCTGTTGACGTTTTACAATGACCGGTGACATGAATTGGGATTGGTCACTTCTGCACATCTTAAAACATTATTAAAGCTGCTTTGACAAACGAGTAAGGCTCTGCATAACGACCACGTTGTAAAATGCAAGTGTGGGTCATTCCGTAAGGTGGTCTCCGTGCTCATAAAGGACACCCATGTAGAACGCACAGCCTTTACTGCTGCAACTGCAATATATTTACCGGTGGCAGAAAGGTGCTTTGCAATCGCAACACATTAAAAGCCAAATAATTTGTAATCCTTCGAGGGGCGTAAGGAAGAGGGGAGCGGGAGAGGTGGGCGGGTTGGCGCAGCCCTAAAAACGCAGCTCACTGAGACGAGAACATCAAAGCGGCCGAAAGGGGAACTAGAGGTGCCCCGTGTGACAGCGGGGACGGGCACATGGACAGCGGGAGTCACGAGGGGGGGGCAACAAAGACACGGACAATGCTGTTCACCTGGTAAAAAAGCTGTGTTCTTCAGAGGATTTTTTTCATTCCATGTATTTTTGGGTCAAATCTTGCTATTCTAAAACAGCAGTGTCTTTAAAGCACGACTAACCTCTTCCATATCCAATACCTCTGCGTGTGTGCATTTCTACCTTAACACACACAAGTAAGGTCCTAGGAGACAGACACACAAGCGCACAGACACACAGGCAAACACAACATAAATAAAAACATGCATGCAGAAAAGAGATACAAACAAGTACCGACCTATACACACAAACAACATGATTTCGTCGAGTTTCCCTTCCAAAGAAAGTCGACGTGTGTTTTTCGCAGATGCCCCCCCTTCCTGAAAGTTGTGATTGCTCCTTTCAGCCATAATCCAACCAGAAACTGATGCTTGCTGAACTCTCATAAGTAAACCCCGTAGGAAGGCTAGAGCAATGCATGGGCGCTGACGTTTCCTCGCTGCCTTTATTTTGTAAACTGCTGCTGTCTGTTTCTTGGGCGCAGGCCTGGCTGCGTCGGCTGGCCCCGGGCTTCTGAGGGCGGGGGATAAAAAAACAATATACCAGGGCACTCGGGATCAGTCCCTCTCACCTGTGCATAGGGCCATGGCTGCTCCTATTCTGGGACCGTGATCCTCGCAATGGCTGCTGCTCCGGTATGGGGGGGGGGTGGAGGAGGTAATAAAGTCCACTGACACAACTGTGATAATTGCGGGTCAGTCGTCCGGGGGTTGCAGTGTGACAAGAATCACTGGAAGGGGTTGAAGAGAGGATGTGGTCTCACGGCTGAACTGCCGACTTTGGAGCTACGAAACCAAGGTTCGAGCCTCTGAGTTGACTCCACATCCTGTGGTTCTGGGCAACACTTAATCTCCCCGTGCGGACTCACGGACAGCGGGAGGGGGGACGGGCTCACGGACAGCGGGAGGGGGGACAGGCACACGGACAGCGGGAGGGGGGCGGGAAAGGGATATAAAAAAATAATTAAAATATGCCGCTTACCTGCTAGCAACTCTACCTGCATGGCACACTGCTAGGCTGCGTGATGGTAGTGTGGGGGAGGGGCGAGAGGCGAGAAGCTCGGGGGTAACATGGCGCAGCGAGGTTTCATGGAACGGGCAGAGTGCAGGGAACACTCACCACAGACCAGCAGAATAAACTAGGCACCGCATGAACAATATCCGTGAACAAAAGATTTTTTTTTAAAACGAGTGCAGGGTTCCGGGAGCGAGCCGCGGGGGGGTTGCGGGGCTGCGGGGGAGAGCGGGACACGTCCATCCCGGCAACAGACACATTAGAAATGAGAATGAGAAAAACAAACCTTGAAAAAAAATAAGTACACACCCACAGTGGACACGTCTTCATGACGTTGCGAAAAGCCTAAAAATCGCCGGAACGCCCACAAATCTGCTCCGGCATTGACGGAGAGATCTCTGTTCCAATGGCTAGCCTCCATTTATGGAGCTAGCCAATGGAACAGAGGGGCGGGGCATGAGCACACATACTCTAGACATAAGATTTCGCCTGCGCGAAAGGCTGCTTGCGCAGCTTTCGACAGGCGAAACCTAAAAAGCACCCAAAGAAGCTTTTTTTGAAGTTTGATAGAGCGCACTCATGCCCCTAGGGCATATGTGTGCTCTACATGTGCACCACTAGTTTTGGGGTGCATCACAGGGGCCTTATGACCGTAGCCATCCTTGGTTTAGCATTTCCAAAATAGGAAATCTCTGTTTTGGAATTTTGGAACTGCTAAACCGTCCCATTGGAATGAATAGCATGGGATTTCCTGTTTGTGATTTCCTAATAGCGAGTGGCTATTCAGGAAATGAAAAATTGCATTTTTGTACATCTGGCCCTTAGTCTCTAGTGAAATACCCTTCATAAATGCCCTGGAAGGAACTGCTAGAGAGAAAATGAAATGTTTATACTGTTGCTCTTCCAAAAAGGGCATTTGGAAGCAAACAGAGGCAACAAGGCCCCAACTCTCTTCTTTCATATCTAACAGCTCATACGTCCTGGCCAGGGTGTCCAGATATAAATCCTGGAATATTAGGCAATCCTTAACCAATAATGTTTTCTTTACAGAACTCACTAGTATCAGAATTGGACCAATCCATTTAGGCTGCAGAGTACCACCATTACTGTGCCCCAAGAGGGGGAAACTACGATCTTTGTTATTGTTAAGGGCTCTGTGAAGAAGCCTAGATGCCTGAGGCACTGACAAGAGTCTCGGTTTGCACTATAGAGCTATCAATTGCCCCAGAACGATTTCCAACTGTGGAACTAGTGATTCGCCGAGACCACAGTCAGCATAAGGTGTGTGCCCGTCATATAATAATGAGGAGCTCCACACTTACATCAAACTTCTAAATTAAATTAATGGACAGGTTTTGAAAGGCTCAAGGTCATCCAAGATGAAATCATATGTGCCTTGTATTCTAGAGGTTGGAATTTACTTCCTGTCTGTTTCAAAATCTGTCTTAATCAGGTGTAACTTCCGGTCTCACTTCTGTTTCCACAATTACAATCTTATTAGTCAGGTTCGCATATAGAACATTACTATGTTGCATGAACCCCCCTTTACTCTAAGAAAGTTAATCTTCCTCTGCTCCTTCCTATGCGTAGTGTTTCAAGTCTACATTGTTAATAGCTCCATGGGTGTGAGAACGTCTCTAACTATTACTCCTCTCTCAAGGGGACCAAAGTGCACCTGAGAAGTCATCTCAGCTCTGCACAAGAGCTCAGCGATTGGGACAGCAGGCATTGTGATGGTTCAACTACACAACCACCATGACCAGAAAATGACACCAAATGCCTTCTACTTGACATTGCCCCTGGGACCATCACAAACATTGTCACTGCTTCTGAACGCTAAAAGCATTGGGGGAGCAAAGTATGAGGACGAGAAAGGGTGGCATAGTCTATAACTTACAGATTATGCAGCGGTTTTGGGAGCCAGCTTTGAAGTACATTTTAAAGAGGCATAAAAAGCCTTCAAGTCATTATCCAGCATTTGAGAATACTAACACCATCTGGTGCAAGTTTGAGACCGTCCTCATTGGACTAAAAGTAGCAGCACAGCACCACTCCTCTGTAAATGGATAATGAACATGCTGCAGTTTAATAATATAGATGTGAGATGACACAAGTGAAAGTGGAGTCTGGTTCAAACATATGGGGCAACATCAAGAATATTTGCTCAGACATCTAGTCAAAACATTATTTCTTGGGAAACCATGTAGTATACCATGTAAAATAATTTACAGTGAATAAGTATTTCTAGCAGGGTAATATTTACTTCAATGATTCATAAGACCAAGGGGTGGAATGATTTGTATAAACAGTTATTTCTGATAAAGTCAAAGAGGCAAAACTCTAAAAAGAAGGATCAATTCACAAGTGCAACAAAAACAATAGACTTACATCTGTATCTCATGTATAAAAATTCACATTTTATATACATGTTCGTTTTCTGTTGTACTTGTGAATTAGACTTATTTTTGTGTTTGCTACTGATTTGTGATTTGTGATATTTAATGGCATTGACCATGAAATTCAGCTGAAAAATGCATTGAAGTTGCTAAATTACAGTGGCTTCATTGGCAATGGTGTGCATTTTTTAAACAATAGCTACAAATTGAGTCAGGGATTGTGAAGCCAAGCTTTGTGCAGTGAAAACATGGTGTCCTGTAATAAAAATAAAATTAGGCTTCAAGGAGGGTGAGTTTTCTAGTACCAAGTATTTGTAATGTTGGTTGGTTAAGTTGCTGACTTGATTGGGTTTAAAAGATAATTATTTTCAATAGGGGATAGAATTAAAGACAATATTTGATAAGAAAAGAATACATTACTGGAACTAAACAAGTATTCACTGAATAGAAATTCATACCTTTACTTTTAGTGGAAGATGTATTAGATGAAGATGTACCCGACATTTCTTCAAACAAAGACTTAAAAAGTAAAACACAGGCTATGAATATAAAATGAAAATTGTTAAACTGTGCTTGAATGCTGAACTGCTATAACAGCTATACAACTATTAACTAAAAAAGTGTAACTCAAAATGTACCTTGCTTGTATATTGTTCAATGGTTACTTCATTTTTTCCATTATTTTTTGTAGAGCACATATAGGGGCCGATTCCAATTCGGGGAAAATGCACTCCGAATAGCTGTACGGAGTCTTTTTCCCGTACGAATCGTACCCTGCAACGTCCCCGTACGTACGACGTAGTATGATCCTCACCCAATGCAGCTCCCCGTACGAATCGTACCAGGAACCGTACGACTCGAATTCCTGTACGAATCGCCGCCGGAACACGCAGCAAGCGACGTTTGTACGGTTCGCAGCAGGTTTTCCTGACCCAGCAAGTACGATTCGTCACGCCGACCCTCCGTACGACTCTTTTCCTACGGGAGCTGAAAACTGCTGGAAAAGTAGAGTACGCCTCAAAACAGGTACGGAACGGACCCCCCCGGGTACGGTGCGTACCCCCCATGATCTCAGGGGTACTGTGCGTACCCCTGCGATCATGGGGTGTACGCACCGTACCATGCGATCTTGGGGTGTACGCACTGTACCCCATGTTCGCTGGGTGTACACCCTGCGATTGCGGGGTACAGTGCGTACACCCCATGATCATGAGGTGTACGCACCGTATGGTGTGTATGTTTATGGGTGCTTTTCCGTACGAATACCTGACATGGGCCGTACGAATTGCATCCTCATACCCCGGTCCGGATCGTACACGTCGGGTCGTACGGCATGTGTACGAGTCGTACGGTTCACGGTTTCAGCCTTGCAATATGTACGGATCGCGACGATTCGGACGGATTGACGAAACACGGATCGTACTACACGACTCGGACGGACGGGTACAATTCGTACGGCGAGGGCTCCGGATACGAATCCTACGGACGTTTTTTTTCCCGAATCGGAATTGACCCCATAATGTTTGAAAGAGTAAAGTTACAATAAATATGTATATAAATCAAGATGCCACAAAATATGTACAAACCTTATGCAGTCTGATAAAAACACATTTAACATTTAGAAATTTAACAACAAGTGCCTCTATACATTTAATCGTTTGCAGCTGGAATACTGAGACTAAAAAATATTTAAATATGCCACATGGCTCATAGTGAGGTGTCTTAAAAAGAAAATTAATAAATATGGACGTTGATGGTGGAAAAAAACAAAGAAAACATGCAATCTGCAATAAAGCTATATACATGACACAAGGCTCTTTTTTCAATAACTCAAACACATGAATACCAAACCTTTTATACAATAGAGCACCTTATCAGGCTAATGCTGAAGGGCAGAATTGATGCACATAATATTAAAAACCGGTATAAAAATGACTCTCAAGACAGGTACTCGGTAATACATACAGTTATTGTCTTGGGGAAACATGGCGGCCGCTTAGTTCGCGGTCGCGAAGGCTCCTGATTACAGAGGAGATTATGCGGATTTTGTGAAAAAAAACACCCACATTTGCCTAAACTGAGGTTTTCTCGCCCCATGGAAGGAAGTGCGGTGGATGTGAAGGGCGATTATTCTTTCTAGTATGAAGCGTTAAAAAAAGGGTGCTTGATTACCGGTCTGTTTTCTCGGCTCGGCTGTGCGGGGTGGCGGCGTAACAAGCCGCGGCATCTTCGGGCGGTTGGTGTGTGGGCTTTCCTTTTTCCTGTCGGCGGTGGCTCGTTTTGCTCGTTTTGCTCTTTCTGCTCTTTCTGCTCCTGCACCCGGATCGCCGGCCTGTAGGTGGAGCCGAGACGGGGACATGGCGAAACGCCAAGGAGCAAGGGAGCGGAAGTGTTTGAAGGTGAAATTGGAGCTCAAGGTCCCTCGAGCTCAGACGATCGGCAGATCTCTTTGATCCTGGACCCCTGCTGGGCATGAGCTGCTCGGGAGCTCGGCAGGGGCCGGAGGGCGTTGGTGCAGCTGTCTGGCAACGGAGGCACCCATAAGCTGAAGCTGTGTAAGGCAGGTACAAATTTGAGCATTAAGGCAAAAGGTGACGCTTTGAAGCTGGTCAGCCCAGGCAAATGTGTTACAGCACAGGGCAAAGGGGAACAGAAAAAGTGTCAAAGCTTTCTTGCGCACAGGATATAATTTGTACTCCCAAAATCAGCATCAATTAACAATCACAGTGAGCTTCCAAGGACGGGGTCAGCCACTTGTACCCCCAAATAAGAACCAGTAAACCAGTCCAAACTCAATGTTAGAACAAGAATGTCCTGAGCACAACTTCACCACGAGTATAAAGAAGTCCAGTCAATCTTCTCTTATGATGATTTTATTCTTCAAATCAGATAAAGTCAAACACTGGCGTTCAGAGTAAGCTTACTCTGAACGCCAGTCGGATGCTGTGAGAAGTACTCTCCGTGTTTCGGACATTTGACATCAGATCGTGTGAATGTCAAAACTCTAACTTGGATGTTATATTGAATACTGACCGCCCTGAAGAAGTCAGAGATGCAGAAGCATCGTTACTGACGAAACACGTGTTTGACTTTGAATGATTTGAAGATCTCCATATGTGACTACCAAGAGGATTTTATCTGATTTGAAGGATAAAATCATCATAAGGGAAGATTGACTGGACTTCTTTATACTCGTGGTGAAGATGTGCTCCGGACATTCTTGTTCTAACACAGGGCAAAGGGGGGCAGGTTTTGTTCAAAGAGATAGTAGTTACAGGAGGTGAAGGAGTTAGAACTGGGGCATAGTTGATATTAAAGGGGTTTCAGGAGTGTCTCCGGTAAAGAAGAGGGGTGCAGATGGGACCCTAAGCACACTTGGTCCCCACTTAGTTCAACAAGTGGAAGGAGCAGTGGAAGCGAAAGTGGAGCAAAATCGATACCATCTAAGGAGCGGGCTAAGTAAAAGCTGCATGAAGGGGGGGCAGGGCTCTTTAAATTCAAATAGTGGAACAAAACATTCCCTTCCATCAAAACAAGGGGGCTCAGTCACAGGAGAGTGGGTAACCTCGAAAAAAGAGGAAATCCAAGATGAATCAAGAGGCTCAAGCATTAAATCTTAAGATCACCCCCTCTCTGAGAACTTTCTTCAAGGTAGCCCCTAAAACACTGCTATTAAAGAACCCCACTGTAGGCCCACCGAGTCTAGATTGCAAAGAGAGGCAGACACAGTTAGTAGTAATAGGTTTCAGGTCTTGGCAGGGCTCTCGGGCTCTTTGGAATCTCAGTATTCCATCCTTGGAAGAATGGAGGCTCAACCTGCGCAACTTCATTCACAAGTCCAACCGCAGGCAGCGACTCCAGAGATATTGCTTTAATCTTCCAATGGAATATCTAAAGAGGGGGGAGACCTATGTGTGACTGACAGAGTTCAAGCTGAAAATGATTCTCTATTACAAGTACAGCCTCTACCACAAGTCCAGGAGCAATCAGTCGTGGAGTTGATATATCTATTGACAACTGAGGTCAGAAACAGGTTTGAAACATCTGAGTCAAATCAGAAAGAAATCCGGTCTGTCTGTGAGAATTTAGGGAAAAAATGTGATGATGTGGCGGAAAGAACCTCCCAATTGGAGATCTGGATGGAAGATTTGGTATCTCAGGTGGCGGTTAACACTAAGGAGATTAGTGACCTCAGGGCTAATGAACAGCAGTTGAAGGACAAAATAGAATCAATGGAAAACAACCAAAGAAGATGTAATCTTCAGTTGCTTAAGGTCCCGGAAGGAGCCGAAGGAGAGGATATAAAAACAATTGTAATACATCTGATCAAGGAAGGGTTACAGGTTAAATGGACAGAAGAAGAACTAAGTATGTATATACAGAGGGTCCATAGAGATCCATATAGAAGGAACATCAATAAAGCCAAACCGAGAAAAATATTGGTAAATTTCCATACTTACAATTTCAAAGAAGAAATCCTTCTTAAGGCATTAAAACAAAGATCCCTGATAGTGGATGGTATCAGTTTTGAGATCAGGTCAGATATCTCACAATTAACGGCTACCAAGCAATGGGAACTAGGAAATCTGATTGAGTCTTTTAAAAGTTTGGGAGCCACGGCTCAGTTGAAATTTCCGGCTAGACTACGAGTAATGTATAATAATGAGATGCAGACTTTTCGTAGGGTTGAGGAGGCAGAAGAGTTTTTGAGATCAATATCAGGAGCTGGAGTATGATTGGGGTAACCTTTTGCTAATTCATAAGGTACACAGTGTTGTTAATGCTGAGTTAAAGGTCCTTAGTAGCTTATCACTTTTTTTATGGGTATAAGTAGATGATTGAGTCCTTCGTAATCAGGGCCTTCTAAGGCCTAGGCCATTAGGAAGGAAGAGGAGGGTTTCCCGAGGGGTGGGAGGGGGTCACGGGTAGCTTTTGGTGCACGGGTGTGGGAGCATAGGGAAAAAACAAACAAAAAATGAAGTCCTCTTTACACATTGAAACTCATGTAGTAGCACAGTCAAAAGTACAACAAAAAGTATAGAAATGACAGCAGAGCAGAAACCATTGATAGAGTTTCTATCATGGAATGTAAATGGATTAAGGGGGCGTGAGAGGATTTTCCAATATCTTAAAGATTCTTCAGCCCAAGTTGTCTTACTTCAAGAAACACATCTAACGGGTGATGAGATGAGAGAGCTGTTCAAGAGTAGGAGATGGGAACAGAATATTGTATGCACAGAGCAGCAACTCACTATAAGGGGGATGGCAATCCTGATTAAAAACAATCCTCAGTTGGTGGTAGTTGAAAGCAGGGTGGTTAGGGCTGTAAGGTGGGCAATTGTGAAAGTTAAGTATTATGACCAACTATATACGGTAGTGGGCTATTATGGGCCTTATATTGATGACCCTACGCCTTTCAGTAACTTGCTCGCTGAATTGCTGGAATTTTCTGATTTCGTCATATTGGCAGGTGATTTCAATGTGGTTCTTGATGGCAATATTGACGGTTCAAGAGCACTGATAAAAAATACAATAAACAATCTTGGATGGTGCGATATATGGAGAGAGAAGAATGGATCTCTGAAGAGTTTTACGTTTCATAACAAGAAATATGGGCACCAATCCAGAATAGACCTGTTTTTAGTGGATCAAAATATGAAAGATCAGGTTCGTAATGTAAATCATGTGGGTGCACACTTGTCTGATCATTCTGCGATAACATTGACTTTGGCCCCGTTGATCGCAGCGGCACAACGGAGATGGTCCATGGATCATTCCATATTGTCTGACGATAATAAAATATGGTATAGAGGCCTAATCATTGTACTCAATTGATTAGTGACTGTACCCATTCCTCGTAAGGAAGTCAGAAAGCGCTTCGCTTACATTTATGTGTTCTATCCAGCATATTAGTGTATTTAATTGAAGCCAGCCATTCCATTTTGCTAGTGGGGTTAGCCTCAACCCAATTTTTACAGATTTCCTTACGAGCAAGTAGTATTAAGTAAAATATCAATCTTTTTGCATTTTTTAACAAAGATACATGATTATTTGTAAGTCCAAAAAAGACCAGCAATTCGCTTACCTGGGGTGCTTCACCAGGTATAGAGAATATTGTGTTACTCACATCTAGCCAAAAACCTTGGATCGCCGGACAGAGCATAAACATGTGAGTATCATCACCTTTCTCCTTGTTGCATTTAGAACATCTAGAAGCTGCTCCACTCCCCAGTTTAGATAATTTGTAAGGAGTCCAATAAACCCTATGGAGACAAAAGAGATGGTTCCACCTTAAATTTGCGGGTGGAACTGTGGAGTATAGTATGTCGCAAAATACTTGCCATAAATCTTGAATCTGCTCTCCTGGCAAGCTCTTCTCCCACAGCTCCGCAGGCAAGTTAAAATCCCCATCCGCCATCTCCATTAGCAGCCAATAAGCATTCACCACCTCTTTTTGAGGGTTCCCCTGGCTCCCAAACTTTCTTCCAGTTTATTGGGTAGTCCTGCTCCACGGCCATCAATGAGACTCCAACTCAACATTTGCAAATACTTACATCTCGAAAGTTGGCCGTTAGACAATGTTTGACTCTCTTCCCAGGGTATTAGGGAACCGATCGTTATCAATTGACTCCACCTAATGATTCCTGCGTTCTTTAATGGATGCACCATACAGTCCTTTGCCCATTCTGGGGATCCAGGATATTCAAAAATTGGTGCCATCCCACTGTAATAATTGATTTTTAACTCTCTTCTAACTTTATGCCACATTTCTGCTGAATGGTTTTTAGATGAATCTTTTTTTAAAAACGCTGGTCTCCATATTTATGAATAAAGCCATATTCTCCCGACAAGGTGATAAATAAACTTGGCCTAGAATACCAGGAATTATTTTATAATAATCTAGGCAGTGCCTTGTTAGGGATTGTCTGGGACACCTATAAGGTCTTCTTGAGGGGTAGGATTACATCAATTTAGCTGTATTCTATATTGTATGTCGTACAGAGACAGCTCTCGCTCTTGCTATGGCCGGTACAAAGCAGACCGTCTGCAAGTCCAATGGAGGAAAAGCACCTTCAGCTGGCTACCAAGGCTGATCGCAAGAGCGTTCTTGCCACCGGTGGAGTCAAGAAGGCTTGTCGCTACCAGTCTGGGTCCGTGGCTCTTCACGAGATCCTCCGCTATAAGAAGTCCCTTATTAGGGTGCTGTCATGATCTTTAAAAGTTGTGGAGTGTAATACAGTACTTTTTCTGAACTGTAGTGAGCAAAGAGAATGAGCTACACATTTTCTCAGAGGGTTTGTGGGGGTTCTTGGCTATGGCTAAGGAAAAAAATAGTGGGGACAGTGGGCACCCCTGTCTGGTGCCACATCTGCTGGGGATCAATTCTGACATGTAAGGGCCTGTCTTGACCCTGGTGGTGGGCAGGGTGTACAATAGTTTAATAAGGCACAGGAAATGGGTGCCTAGCCCATACCTGGATAGGGTGGAAAATAGGAAGTCCCTCTCCAGCATGTCAAATGCTTTCTCCAAGTCAAGTACCAAGCAACCTGAGTGTGGTCAGCAGTCTACCAAGGATTTAGCTACTCGAAGAAAATGCTGCAGGTTCAAAGATGTGCTACGAGCGGGCACAAAACCATTTTGGTCGGCGTGTACCAGCTGAGGCACCAGTGGAGCCAGTCGGTCTGCTAATATTTTGGCCTGAATCTTGTAGTCTGTGTTTAACAGTGCTAATGGGTGATAAGAGCCCAACTATTCAGGATTCCTGCCAGGTTTAGGCAGCGACATGAGCAAGGACTTGTGGAGTGATGCTGGGAGAATGGATGTCTCCAGTGAGTTACTGTATAATGTCAGTAAGTTTGGGACTAGGACTGACGCATATGCCTGTAAATGTAAAAATGTAAATTGATACTTGTATGGCGCACTACTCACCCGCAAGGGTCTCAAGGCGCTTGTACGAATACCGCTGTGGAACCCATCCTGGCTTTCCCTGTGAGGTGTCCACTCCTGGGCACCCCCAAGGTGGAGGCCAGGCATCCTTAGCAGTGTGGGGGCCGTTGTGGAGATTAAGCAAGCTATTGCCCAGAGTTGCAGAGTGGGACTCCATGATTGGAATAGGCACTGAGGCGAGAATTATCATGTCCGTGGAATTTTTAAGCCCAAGACCCGCCGAGGCGGGGAATTGAACCCTGGTCCCGGGATTGACCTCTGCATCAGGGTCTGCCGCTCTAACCATTGAGCCACACTTCTCCAGTAGTAGTATTTGGCGGTTGTATGTCGTTACTACGAATTCCGTTGCAACGCATGCCTTTTCCACGCATGCGTTACAACGGAATTCGTTTTCCACGCATCACCTTTAGCACGAATTTTCCTTTACCACGCATAGATTTACAACGATTTTCGTTGTAAATTTATGCATGGTGAGGGCATACTCGTTTTAAAGGTTATACCTCTCCCGTTACATGACCCCGCCCCTCACTCCTTATTATTACCCCTTCCCTTAACCCTTAATTTTTTTTTAAACTAAAATTCCCCTTACCTCTTTAACTCGTCTCCTCTTCATCTTCGTTTGTTACGTAGGTCACGTCGCTTGTACGTCGTAGGAAGCAGAAGTTTATTCCAGCTTCCTCTCTAACGACGCTGATTGCTTCGGTATTTAAGGTTCGTTTTTTTGGGGGGGGGAGACCCCCCTAACCCCCCTTTTTAATCCTACGCTTTATTTTTTATTTTGAGGGGGAGACCCCTCCCAAACCCCCCCTTTTTTTTGCATTTACCACACATGCCTTTACTACGTATCTCGTAGTAAAGGTATGCGTGGTAAAGGCTGTCGTCGTAACCACGCATGCGTTGTAATGCATGCGTGGTAAATGTTTTCGTGGAAACGGCCGCGTTGTAATGGCCGTTTCCCATATTCGGCTGGTAGCTCAGCCGGCCCAGGCACCTTACCCGTGGTTAGTGCCTTTATAGCCTTCTGGACCTCAAAAAACGTTATTGGTTCGTCTAGTTCTGTCCTCTGTGACTGGGTCACCACTGGAATGGAGAGAGGGGACAGAAAAGCTTCTAGCGCCTCAGAATCTATATCAGACATGCCAACACTCCCGATTCAGGCGTGAGACTACCAATTTCAGGGCTAGTCTCCCGCCTCCCGATTCCTACAAGCAAAAACCCGATTCCTCGGAGTTTCAGCTGACAGCGCTTGGTATTGTGTAAAGTGCCAATTCTTCCTGCAATAGTCAGAGTGACCATGCAGGGGCTCTAGAAGGGGTGAAAAATCAACAAAGCGTCATTAACAAGGGAATGGTCTTTTAAAGACCTGTGAAGTACTGGGGGGGGCGGCTGTGTGTGTGTACAGGAAGCTGTTTCAGCCCAGGGGCTGTCACACATGGGGGGGACAGCGGGGAGGGAAGGGGGAGCATGCACTGCCAGCAACCTGCCTGGCCAGTGCACAACACTTGCATCACCCTCAGACATGCCAACCCTACCGATTCAGACGTGAGACTACCGATTTGAAGGCTAGTCTCCCGCCTCCCGATTCCTACAAGCAAAAACCCGATCCCTCGGGGGTTTCAGCTGACAGGGCTTGGTATTGTGTAAAGTGCTCATTCTTCCAGCAAAGAGTGGCGTTGCAGGGGCTCTCGAAGGGGTGAGAAACCAACAAAGCGTCATTAACAAGGGAATCGTATTTTAAAGACCTGCGAAGAAGGGGGTGGGGTTGCTGTTTCAGCCCGGGCTGCCACAGTGGGGTGGGGGTGCATGCACTGCCAACAACCTGCCAGGCCAGTGCCCAACACTTGCATCACCCTCTCTACCTGCCATTATGCTCCATGCTTCTGAAAGGTGAGAAAAAAATGTGCATTTGAGTTTCAAATGTCCGATCCTACAGCAGTACACTTCCAAAGCCCATACATGCCAGTAACCCGATTCAAGGCCCCATTCTCCCGATTTTTTTTTCTAATCTCCCACTTTGCTCTCCTGAAATGGTGGCATGTATGCACCCTCGCTCTGCCTGCCATTGCGCTGCATGCTTCGGAAAGGTAAAAAAACAGTGCATTTTTTTTTGCAGAGTTTTATGTAGCGTGAACTAGACCCGAACCGAATCAGGTATCAGAGCACTTTACATAGCACCAGTTACGTTACATGAGGACACGGGGAGATTAAGTTAATTGATTTGCCCAGAATCACAGGAGGTTTTTGGCGTCGTTATCGAGGTAGGCGTCGTTACCGAGGCTCGAACCCAGATCCCCAGGTTCGAGGTCGAGCGCCTTAGCCGTTAGGCCAACTAACGGATAAGGCAATTGTGTTTCAAATGTCCGATCCTACAGCAGTACACTTCCAAAGCCCATACATGACAGTAACCCGATTCAAGGCCCCATTCTCCCGATTTTTTTTTTTTATCTCCCTATTTGCTCTTCTGAAATGTTGGCATGTATGCTATATTGATAAACAACTTGTATAATTTGGTATAGTGCTTGGCAAATTCTTGGTACATTTCCTGCTGTGTGGTCAGTGAACGTTCGGACATAGAGCATAATGAAAGGATCGAATGTTTCATTTGTTCCTGCCTAATTGGTCGTGCCAGTAAGCGGCCTGCCATGCCCGCCGCTGCATGGATTCGAGCGCAAGATAGTTCAGGCATCATAGCCATTACATTGCCTCTGCGTGTTCACGCCTCAGTGTGCCTAACTTACATGGTCTTGGACTGCCGGCCACCTCCCCCCTTGAACACTGACTGAATTACCCAATTCAACCAGTCAACACATGGGGATCTTTGGAAGTCAAGGGGAGGTACGGGCCCCCCCCCTGGCCGTATTTATTAAAATATAAAAACAAATCAAAAATTTTAATCAAATAAACATTTCTGACAATTATTAAAATGCACACTTTTCAGAAGATTAGATTGACATCCGTTTCGACATGGTATGATGGGCTAACCTTAACAAATAGCTAGTACAGCGTGTTTCCTAACGTAATCTAATCATCCTGAAAATTAAACTGCATTCTAATATTTTTTAATAAAGTCCTACGGCAAGGTCGCCAACCGGTGTCAGATCCTTTTACAGCTGCGCTCTCACGTTGAAGATGCGCATGCGCAACCCAGGGCACGTTACACCCACGTGCGCTCCCTGAACTCCATTTAACCATAACAGGAGGGCCCAGACACTCGCGCACCTTAGTGACGTCATAGTGTTGTGAGGGGTGGCTACCAGCCTGAGGAAAGCGTAGACTCCCTCCCCCGCACCCTTTAAATTACTGGAGATCATATCCTGCCCCTGAAGTTCTGAGAGAGACCAATGGCCCCTCCCGCGGGCGGCCCCTTTCGTGAATGGGTCCGCCCCCCGTAAGGACCTTAAAATGCTGCTCACCGATTAATGACCTTACCGCCAGACACACATAATAAATACGACATTGCTATTCTAAAAGGAAAAAAGGCCTAAGGATAAAATTGTTAATACACAGCAAAGCACAAAACATCTACATATACAGATACTCCTGTAAGCGGGAAAAAAGGGCCTAAGGAAAGAATTAGTTAAATATCACGGCACTGCACAAAAAGTTTAAATCTGTTCTACCTTCCAGTAAACAAGAAATTCAAGGCCTACTGGATCAAGCCCCCCTTACACCTATATTCCGGCACATTGACAAACCTGATACTTACCATTTGTCAAGCCCCAAGGTCTGCTAATAAGGGATGGAGGGTGGGGAAAATTACACGGCCCCACGGTGGGGCGAGGAGCGAGCCTGGGAGCGCGGGCACAAAGAGGCCGCTTCCCGCGCTCCCCAGGCTTTTAACCCTTTCGCCGCCGCGACCCCGCCCACTCGCCCCGGAAGCACACCAGTACTTCCGGGGCGAGGGCGCGAGGCAAGCGGCCCCGAAAGGGACGGGGTGTGGGAGGGGCCGGGCCCCGCCATGCTTGCGTGGGGGCCTATTGGCCCCCCCTTGTATCATGGTCTTGGACTGCCGGCCACCTCCCCCCTTGAACACTGACTGAATTACCCAATTCAAGCAGTCAACACATGGGGATCTTTGGAAGTCAAGGGGGGGTACGGGGCCCCCCCCTGGCCGTATTTATTAAAATATAAAAACAAATCAAAAATTTTAATCAAATAAACATTTCTGACAATTATTAAAATGCACACTTTTCAGAAGATTAGATTGACATCCGTTTCGACATGGTATGATGGGCTAACCTTAACAAATAGCTAGTACAGCGTGTTTCCTAACGTAATCTAATCATCCTGAAAATTAAACTGCATTCTAATATTTTTAATAAAGTCCTACGGCAAGGTCGCCAACCGGTGTCAAATCCTTTTACAGCTGCGCTCTCACGTTGAAGATGCGCATGCGCAACCCAGGGCACGTTACACCCACGTGCGCTCCCTGAACTCCATTTAACCATAACAGGAGGGCCCAGACACTCGCGCACCTTAGTGACGTCATAGTGTTGTGAGGGGTGGCTACCAGCCTGAGGAAAGCGTAGACTCCCTCCCCCGCACCCTTTAAATTACTGGAGATCATATCCTGCCCCTGAAGTTCTGAGAGAGACCAATGGCCCCTCCCGCGGGCGGCCCCTTTCGTGAATGGGTCCGCCCCCCCGTAAGGACCTTAAAATGCTGCTCACCGATTAATGACCTTACCGCCACAGGCCAGGTAGTTAACCGACTATCTGGCCCCCCCCCAGAACACACTCCTTCTAGAAAGGTCATACTCTCCCTGCAAAAACTTCCACCCATGCCAGGATGTTTCCTATAAAAAAGGGCATTCCCCTCCTCTGTTAAGTGAACCCCGTCCCGCAGGTAGAAGTGCTCCCCCCAAATGCAACCATGAGGGATGGTCTGTAAGACCGGAGTCCTAAATAACTTGTCCAGCTTGTTGTTGACCCTCTTTAACGAGCTATTCAACGCGCTGACTGAGTTTCCCCCTCTCCATTGCATTCTTGGTATCAGTTGTGACCATACTACAACACTACCTGGTAACCGCTTTGCTAGCCAACCCGCTGCAGATATAATTTCTTCAAGGAGGACCCTTCTACCCAGACCTGCCAGATCATTCCCCCCTAAATGAAGTATTACCGCCGAGGGAGGTGTAGTATGTCGTGCTAGTAAGTCCGACATATAGTCCCTGAACTGATTGAGGCGGAGCCCCCCCCTGCCATGGAAGGAGACCTTGCACCCCCTTCTTTCCACCCTCTGTTTGCCTGAACCTGCAAGAAAAATTTGGTTAGCACGCTTGACATATGAATGCCCCACTACCCAGATGACCACTGTCTTCTGTCTGTCCTCCTGGTTCCTCCATGATGTAGTTAAGTTGCCTTGATGATCCATGGGTAGTTTCCGTCCTGCGTCACAGGCCCGTGAAACTGTAAATAACCAGAAAAACAGCAGGTATTAGCAATACTCAACATGGCGGCAGCTCTCACAACATGTGCAACCGCACGTAGCGTTTATACGCGCTTGAGGACCATCTCCCAATTCTTTGCACACTAGTTGTGGTCAAACCCCTGGATGTTGCTTCCGTGGCTGCCCCTATCCGGAAGGAGTGTGTCCCAAACTCTTTGTGGTTATAACCAGCTTTTGCCATGCTCATGGCTAGCACCCTCTGGAACTGAAATCTGGTCAAAGGAGTCCCATCCCCATGCATTAGCAGTGACCCCACACACTCCTGTGCCCGCTGTCTTATCAGTTCCTCCACATGTGTCACCGGGCAGCAGGGATTGTTCCTTGCCCGATGCAACGCCAGGCTTTGGCCCCTAGCATCCTGATCAGTTTTAGATTTCCTGATGCTGATCCACATAGTGTCGCCCTTTATGCTGATATCCCGCAGCTGAAGGCCGCCTATCCTATCCCCTTTGTTGGCCGCCACGAGTTCACCTACCCTGAATGCCCCATAGAAGGCTAAAGAGAAGGCAGCTTTAAAGAGGCCCACCTCAGACGTAGAGCTGCATGTGTCCGGTAGCGCGAGGAGAACAGCTGATAGACGTTCAAAACCTATAGGTTTCCTAGCATCTGTGGAGGGGGGCTGCATGCGCCGCCATCCTTTTAATGCCTTCTGGGCCTGGAAGCTGTTCGTAGGGTCCCTGCCCCCTTTTGCACGTGCGAAAAAGGAGATAGCGGCCTTGTGCCTGTTGGCTGTCGCCACAGTGCGCCCTTCCCTGTGTAAGTTGCCTAAGTACCTATTGAAGCTAGCCTCCATAGTCCAACTACTCTCCCAGCCCTGTCCCAGAAAGTGACAGTAAGACCTGAACGCCCCTTCGTATGCCGTCCTGGTCTTGGGTGCTAGGCTGGCTGCCACGAGGTCATGTAGTTGGGGGCACCAATTTGCCAAAGAATCGCCGGGAAGTGAGCCGGCGTTGCCTCCGCCTCCGGCAAGTGATCCCTGAACACCTGCATCTTAAAGCGAGAAAGGGCATCAGCTGCATTGTTTAACACCCCTGGGACATGTTTTGCTCTGAAAAGTACATTCCCTGTCATGCAACACAGCACAATCTCTTTGATCAAGCGTAAAATGAATGGACACCTTGCAGCTTGCTGGTTGATGCATTCAACCACTGACATATTGTCTGACCAGAATATTACCGATCTGTTGGCCAACTCCTCGGGCCAGACTTTCAGTGCCACCCAGATTGGGAAGAGCTCGAGGAAACCAATGTTCACCGTCAGCCCGCTCTCCTCCCACCAGGCGGGCCACTTCTGTGCCACCCATTTCTTGCCAAGGATGGCACCAAACCCAACACTGCCTGCCGCATCGGTCCATAAACCAATGTCCTCCGAGGACACCGTGGGTGCACCCCACAGCACTCTGCCATTGAAATCCGCCAGGAATGCATTCCATATCCGCATGTCCTGGCGCACCTCAGCAGATAGGCGTGTCCGGTGATGTTTTTCACGAAGACCCCTCATGGCCTGTGCAATTGAGCGTGAAAAGGGGCGAGCCACAGGAATTACTCTCAACGCAAAATTCAGCTGCCCTACTGTCTGCTGCAACAGTCCTAAGTTCACTTTCTTCGCTTGCAAGCACAGACCTAGAGTCTGTTTGAATTTCAGGATCTTTTCTACTGGTAATCTAAAACAACCCTCAACAGAATCCAGCTCAATGCCTAAAAATTCGAGGCATGTTACAGGTCCAACCGTCTTCCCCTGCGCCAACGGGACCCCGAAAGAGCGCATGAGCACGCAAAATTCCTGCAATGCTGACGCACACTCCCGTGAACCCGCCGGACCCAGAAAAAGAAAGTCATCCAGGTAGTGCATAACCCACTGGTGACCCGTACGCTGTCTTAAAGCCCATTCCAAAAATGAGCTGAACTGTTCAAAATATGCACATGAAATTGAACAACCCATGGGCATACACTTATCCATGTAGTACTTCCCCTTGAAGGAGAAACCTAGCAGGTGCTGGTCCTCTGGGTGAACCGGGAGTAGTCTAAAGGCTGACTCAATGTCTGACTTAGCCATCAGTGTTCCTGCGCCCAAACTCCTCAGCATGTCCGCTGCCTGATCGAAGGACGCATACTTCACAGAGCAAATTGTATCATCAATAGCGTCATTCAATGATGTCCCCCTAGGTGCGGACAAGTTGTGGATGAGCCTAAATTCCCCTTGTTCCTTCTTAGGCACCACCCCCAAAGGAGAGCACACAAAATTCTGCGTGGGAATGACGTGAAATGGTCCCGCTACCCTACCCAAACGCACTTCTTTACCTATTTTTGTTGACACCAGTGTTGGATTGGCAAGGACTGATAGCTGATTTCTACACTGTGGTCTCCCGACATACCCCCCAGCAGGAATTCTAAAACCATGTGTGAAACCCTCTTGCAATAGCCTGGCAGAAGTGTGATTGGGGTACCTGTTCAGCCAGGGGATCAAAGCTGACAACTGAATGGGTGAATGCGCTATTAAGGGGTGGATCTTACTATTCAGGTTTCTTCCTACCCCTGTTTCCTGAACCACTGTTCTTATTGCGGCATGTTGTTTCTGGGTGGGAAGGGTGCCCACATATGTTGCACGCGTGCCTGAACTTACAGGTACCTGGTGCCCTGTGACATGTCCGCCTGTTGAAATCCCAACATACCCCCTTCGCCCCTCCATTTGTTCTCTGTTTTTGGGCCGTCTCCCCACCTGGTGCTGATCGAAAGGGCTGTTGGAACGGCTGCTGCGGCCTGGGAGAATAACTTTTATTCGCAGCAGCGCTAGTGCTTGCACCTTGACCCTTCTCGAATTGGTTGTGCCATGAGATAGAATCCACCGTGTCCCAAGACAAAGTTTTATTAAATTCCTTGGATTTTCTGAAAGCGATATCATATTCCTTCCATACATCCCCTGCATGATTCTCATGGTACATTGTTATTCTACTCTGATAGCAGTTCATGGCAGGTTGCATTCCCTTAAAGCGTTCGCCCATTACCGCGCCGAACACTGCAAAAGCCCTCACCCAGTTGATGATGTTTTCCTCCACCCTGAATTTGTACAACTTCGCTCTCCATTCACTGGGCAACAACATATCCTTCTGTGATTTAGCATATTCCCATTCCCTGTTATCAACCAGCAATGAAAAAATATTCACATACTTGTCAGCCCATATCATTTCCTTCACACTTTGTGACACATGCTGTGCTAAGCACTCTCCCCTAGAGGGCAATGTTCCCTCGCCCAGCAGTGGCTGTGCAATCTCCTTACCATTGTTGTCGGGTAACGTTGCTTCCGCGGCCTTGGCACCGCCTCCATCATTCGCTGGACCTGTTTGGGGAGAAACTGGTGCAG
Source organism: Lissotriton helveticus (assembly GCF_964261635.1). Taxonomy (NCBI): domain Eukaryota; kingdom Metazoa; phylum Chordata; class Amphibia; order Caudata; family Salamandridae; genus Lissotriton; species Lissotriton helveticus. Next base: position 1,347,723,112 of record NC_136057.1, on the reverse strand, counting down.
GCGGCGTGGCGCCCCTACCACTAGCCAACAATATCTGAGTCACCAATGTTTGTTGCTCCGTTGTAAGGGCTGTATTGACCGGCAACGCACCCCCCCCTAACCATGGGAGAATAGCCGCCACCTGAGCTGCCAGGTCTATTGGCATTGGCCCCGACGCGGGGATGGGAGTAGGGGCCGCACTTAGGGGCATCGGAGCATGTGGTGGCACGGCGGGTGGCGCTGGTGCTGCCACCGGAATTACTGGCACAATTGGTATTGCCACGGGTATCTGGGGCACCGGGCCTGGGACGGCCAACGGGACCTGGGGTGGCGGGATTGGGACAACAAGGGGTACCTGGGGTGGCGGGATTGGTGCAACAGGAGGTAAACTGGGGGTAGTACCCTGTGGCTGACCCCCCACCCTCTTATTTCTTGCCCGCCTGGGTGGTGTCACAAAGACGCCCCTTGGCTTGGGCGGTACTATCGTCCGCCTTGGTCTACCAGATGGGCCGGCCTGGGCATCCACCTTAGCCCCCAACTCCGCCACAGTCTTATTCAATTTATCAAACTTCCCCCACCGCTTATCCATTGCAGACATTCTGCGCATCATTTTTTGGAACATTAGCCCCACATTCGCATGGCCCCTTTTTTGAGACATATTGATGAGCACACCGTGCTCCGTACCTGACCCAGTTGAAGGTGCCCGAGCTGGATCACGCGGACCTAGGTCCTAGGCTTGCTTCCCTGAAATTAGAAAGTACGTTATCTCCTAGTAAAGCAAGCAATACAAGCAATCAGAGCACCCTTGTCAGCATCCCCACCAATCTTAACTGCTTCGCTTAAGGACACTTTGTATTGAGAAATGTTAACCCAAAATACTTCAGAAGTGCCTCTTTTCTTCTGATAAATCGCCCCTCCGAGTATCCTACAATTTGATCACACACAATCAACTTGCAATTACCTGTTTAAGCTGTCCCTGAGACTTACAGGATCACCTATAGATCAAATTGCCACATTCCCCTGCACTCAAAGAGGTGTATACTTCTTTCACATGTAACTCAGTAAAATGCCCCTACCACAGTTAAATAACACCAAAATAATTTAACTCTTGCTCCTTGTAATATTTGTTAATCTTGAGACGTTTCCCGCCACACTGAAAGGGGTATCTCCTCCTTTCCCCTGTAATTCCTTAGCATGCCACTAAACAGTTGAATAGCTCTATAATAAACTTTCAATATCTGCTAGTTAAAAAACCCACTCAATCTCGCCTATTGTCAGAGTGAATAACATTCAATGTTTTTTTTTCTTAAACAGCACGTTATTAAACCGGAAAAACGTCTCCCTCTAGCCAGACGCTCTCTGGTCTCCCATCCACCCTGTGCCCCAGGTGTCCCTGCTTCGCCTCGCGTTAGACCCAGCGTAAGCTTCACACAAGGCAGGTCATGAGAGTCCACACAATCACACAGCGCTTCAATAATGATCTAAAAGGCACAAAGCAGGTTATAAAATCGAGCGCGTTTACCCTCAATTACACAGCGCTTTCAAAACAATTTAAGGTCGTGAGAGTCCACACAATCACACAAGGCTTCAATACTGATCTAAAAGGCACCAAGCAGGTTAAAAATTGAGCGCGTTTACCCTCAGTTTACACAGCGCTTTCAAAACAATTCAGACGGCAGACAATACCCGGGCTCACGTCCAGCTACCTGATGCGCCCTCCTTGCTGGCTTATCGGTGAGGGCCCACCTAACTTTCTGGCACCGACCGTAGGTGACTGGCCGCCCGCCCGCCCCGACAAATACCTTGTGCTCCGGTGTCACTCGAGCGCTGCAACTGACGGTCGACGGTCTGATGCTCTCTCGTGTCCGCTCTCCCTGTGCCGCTCTCCCTGTTACTGCACTCCCTGTGCCGGCTCCGTTATGCGTTGTCCTGAGGATCCCCGAGCTCGCCGAGAGCAGTCCTCTACCGATCCTTCCTCCGCAGCTAGGGCTCCACAGCGCGTCGGGGGCAGCAAAACGCAGTCCTGCACCGCAAACAGTTCTCCGCAGCTAGGGCTCCACAGCGCGTCGTACACCTGAAATAAAAACAAAGAGAAAATTACACGGCCCCACGGTGGGGCAAGGAGCGAGCCTGGGAGCGCGGGCACAAAGAGGCCGCTTCCCGCGCTCCCTAGGCTTTTAACCCTTTCGCCGCCGCGACCCCGCCCCCTCGCCCCGGAAGCACACCAGTACTTCCGGGGCGAGGGCGCGAGGCAAGCGGCCCCGAAAGGGACGGGGTGTGGGAGGGGCCGGGCCCCGCCATGCTTGCGTGGGGGCCTATTGGCCCCCCCTTGTATTGCTGTCGGCAGGGTTCAGCCTAGTCACTCTAGGCGGAGAAACATGATTTCGAGGCACGTCTCCTCTCAATCCAGATGTCGGCAAATGCCCGAACTGAGACTTAAGCATTGCCCTCTCACTACTGTTTTAAATGCTCCCCACTCCCTCCCCTGATCTGTGACCGTGTCTGTGTTTGTGTCAAAGCAAGTGTCGATGGTTGTGCCTAGTGACGCTCAGAAGGGTGGGTCCTCCAGTGCCGCCGGCTGTAGGCGCCTTAGGCGCCTGACTTGTGCAGCTCATTCTCACTGAAGGTGTAGTATATGAGGATTAAGGTCTGAGTGCGTCCGACCCAGGCAATCCACTCTGGTGCAGACAGAAATCAGTGCCACTGTTCCCACAAAGTGGTCAGTATGGACATGAAGTCCATGCAAGGGGGATTAAAAGGAATAAACCTGCGTTTGCGGGTTCAGTGTCCTCCACAAGTCAATTAGGCGCCAGTGGTATAGCCACTCTTTTAAGGCCTTTGTGTTAGATGTGGCAGCAGTCTGTGGGAGTGGTGGGAAGGATCTATTCAGCATGGTGTCGAGTACTGCATTAAAATCCCCTCCCATCAACCAAGAGATGTCACTCCAGTGGGATAGCACCCCGTACAATGTTTTCCAGAAAGTTGCCTGATCTGTGTTTGGGGCATATATAGTCCTTAGCAGTAGGCGTTTCCCATCTAAACAGCCTTTTACAAACACAGAACAACCATGCATGTCGATTTCTACCTCCTCAGCGATAAAGGGAGTCCCCGGGTGTAGCCAAACGAGAACTCCTCTGGCATATCAGGAGTAGCCTAGGGCAAATACTTGACTCTGTGTTGTAGCCTATGGATCTCGAGTTGTGTGAGATGCATCTACTGTAGTAGTGCTACGTGAGCTGCATGGTACTTGAGGTACGAGTAAGTTTCATATCAGCATAAGGCTGTTACGTGCCTCTATCGACGCCTGTCGAGTGTACAGCTTCCTCCCCTAGATACCCTGAAAGGCAAGTGGGAGGCGGACATCGGCAGACCCATTCCGTAGACAACGTGGCCTCAACTGCTGCGACGTGCCTGGAGGGGTACGCGCAATGCCCGGTTCCAGTTGGTGCAGTTTTTTATGCTGCATAGGGCATACTTGACACCGGCCAAGGTCTCGCAGTATTTTGGTGTTTCACACTCAATGTGCCCGCAGTGCGCCACGGACGGAGCTGATTTTATGCACATGTTCTGGTCCTGTACTGGGTTGGGATCCTACTGGGAGGAGGTGGTGACGTGCCTGAATCAAGCGACGGGCGGACATTAGAGGTGGAGATGGCGACTTGATACTGCTCTGGTTCCCGCACACTCCTGCAACTAAGATCACTAGTAAGTTCTGCGACCTGGGGCTGATCTTGGCGAAAAGGGGACTCACCATGCACTGGAAGTCCAAATCAGGGCCTAGCTATCGGAGGTGGCGGACAAGCCTTTTGACCTGGGCGGGCAGTGAAGGGACGTTCCGCCTGCAGCTCGCTAGGCGCTCCGCTAATGAAAAAGCGCTGGACGCGGCTAGAGCATGGGAAGCATTGGTGGTCGAGCTCCACGCCCTATCTGCAGAGTCTGAGGAGGAGGAAGGGGAGGAACACATAGAGCCTAATCAGGGGGACCAAGCGCCTGCGCCAGATGGCTAGAGGATGTATGTTGCACGGCAGTGCTGTACGGGAGAGTGGATGGAGCATTCCGGCACGGACCAGGCCTGCTGCTGTTAGTAGATAGCACCGTGAATTGGTGGTCTTGTTTGTTCTCACAGGGCACTCTGATTTGTTTCTTCACCTGTATATTCTGTGTGTAGCGGGGCGAGCGACTGGATAGTCGACTGCCCTTACAGTGATCAACCAATGTGGGGCACACTGGCAGGGGATGGAGGGTGGGGTGAGGGATTGTTAGGTAGTAGGGAGGAAAGACCATTCCTTTGATCCTAGTTTCCATCCCTTGACAGCATGAGCCATCTGCGTAATGGCGGTCCTGGGACGGCTACCTCAATTGATTTAACTATGCAGAAAACTAATAAAACGTTGTTAAAAAAAAGTTTCATATCAGCATGCTGGTGTGTGCATTCCTCTTACATTCCAGGTGATTATGTTTGTGGATGATGTATGTTATGTGGGTAAGCGCACTGTTGCACGTGAGTGACGCTGCACACTGGGTAAAATCAGTAGATGTACTTGGAAACCATAGGTTGGGGCCACACCTGTGGAATCAATTGTCACATAACTATGAGAGATAACATGTCTAAATAAAAACGCTATACTAATGAGCAGGGGATGAGCAGAGGGACAAAGTGTGTCTGCCCAAAATACTAACTGCGACTAGTGGCAACTACCGACTTATCACGTTAGGCTCTTTGTGTGCGGTGTCTGTTGGGGGGTGCGAAGGTGGCACATGTGAAGGCCCTAGGTTAATATGGGAATGAACGCGCAGCGCCTCAGTGTTTATGTCATGATCTGTTATTAGATGGCTGATCGAGTCCTCTACTCGTGCCCTGAGCATTTAGCATAATGCTGTTTCCCCTCTTGTCTCCTAGGAGCATGTTAGCGAGGCCTGTGTGTTCTAGTGTAACTGTTTGTGTGATGTTGTAATAATCATAAGTTATATCAAATCATCTGCTGTTTACGGTGTCACATTCGGAGGACGCAAGGATTCCTCCCCAGAGGGACACACTGCAGAGGAGCTATCTTCACTGAGGGACTGTTTGAATGAGGCATCCAGTTCTTAGCTATTGTTGCGTTCTTGCATCGTTGCAGCTGTCTGCAGGGCTTCATGTCTTTCTTGTAGTACCTGCTCCAAATTAGGGATGGTACATTGTTGTAAGGGTGGCCGTCTATTGCATTTACTCTTTCCCCTATGGTCTCAGCTACTGTCAAAGTTGGTCTGTGCAATTTCTTCTTGTGTGTTTAGTGATGTATGGTGTCCAGTTGATTCTAGCCAGTCCCAGGCCTCTTCCGCCATGCCAAAGAAATGGGTGACCCCATTCGAAACAGCCCAGAGACGGACTGGTAAGAGGAGGGAATAGCAGATGTCTCGCTCCCGCATATGCCTCTTAACCTCTAGGAAAGATCCTCTCTGTCTCTGCACGCCTAGGGCGTAATCCGGAAAGAACAGGACTAATGCATTGTCCACTCTCACCTCCTCCAGTTTGCAAACTTCATGAGGTACAACGTCACAGTCTTTAAAATCAAGAAGGCTAAAGAGGAAGGGCCTGGGCCTTGTACCTGGCGGGGAGCGACCCTAGGGCACCAGATGAGCTCCTTCAACTGCAAAAAAGGTAGCGATTGTACCAAATGGCAGTCAGGATTTCAGCCATTGTTCGGTAAATGCCAGAGCACCTGGACCTTCTACAACCTCAGGCAATCCCACCGCCCGGACATTATTGCGGTTAGAGTGACCCTCTGCGTCCTCAATTCTGCACTCCAGGGTGTGCACTCGTGCTGTGAGCTTTCGGATGTCAGTTGCCATGGCCTTGGCAATTGGGCAAGCTCCCTTAATTTCTGTTTCTCTCTCTCGCACCTGGTCCGCTTGTAGCAAAGTAAAGTCTGATGTATTTTTATCTATGCACCCTTCAAGGGACGTGCATGTCTACACCAAGGAGACTCCGATCTTCTCCACGGCCTGAAGCATGGAGTCCGCTTGGATACCAGTGTGAGGGATGTGATGGAGTACAGAGTTCCCTGATCCAGTATGGCTGCTTGACACTGATGATTGGCTGTGATGGCGTGGGTCCCATTCCAGCGTGTTGCCTACCCATCTCTAGGGTGTCCCAGGGGCACCCGTCCTCAGCTGGTGCGCTGTGTCGAATAGAGTTTAGATGTATTGTACCTGTTCCTGGCTGTGGAGTGGGAGAAGAGGTACTGAATGTTCTTTGCACTCTGTGATTCTGTAGGCAGTGAGAGGCTGGTGTTGTCGTAGGTATAGAGGGGTGTGAGTCCCACAAGGAGTTTTCAGGCCGATGGTGCCCCTAGTTAACTCTCAGGGTATGAACGTCACGGCGGACCTGAAAGTCTTGCTGGCTATTCAGCCACTAAATGTAAATCAGCAGGTGGCCGGTTTTGGTCCGATAAGGCACCCAGGTCGCCACCATGTTCTGCCACTTGTCCCCCTCCCAGTGTGTAGGCAGCCTGCCGCTTCCCCGCGCCCTCCAAAGTTCACACAAGTGCCCTGGTGTGACTGCGTAGGGAAGGAGTGAGACGCTGGTGCTGAGCCCGCGTACTCAGTCTGAGCAAATGATTGCAAATTATACAAAGAGTGGGATATTGTGAGTGTCCCTCCCTCTTGCTGGCACTGCACAGGTCACAGGACGGGGTCCCCATGAAGACTAGGGGGCTCTCCCCACATAATTCCCCCTCCACACCAGTTGCAGTCAGGGGCAGTTGCTATGCGCGTGTCACCAGGCATAGTTGGGTAGCAGCACAAGTCCCCCTTGCGGTTCCAGCGTGTCACTGAAGTTATGGGCTGGGCCTGAAGAGACCATCAGGCCTGTTGGTGTTGCATCACCCCCACCTCACCTGATTTAGATGGCGGTCCCCAGCTCTGGCCCCAGGGGGCCATGGGGTTATCCCAAGGGTCCTCCTTTAAGCTATCTGGTGCCCTGCTGGAGTCATAAGCCTGGACCCGACAAGGTCTCCGGCTCCCTGTGACATCACGTTGCTTGTCGCTCCCGGCCAATATAGCGGTCCCCAGCCTCAGTTCAGGACCCCACGGCTTACAGAAGGCTTTGTGAGTCTTTCTGTACACTTTCTGGTGCACTACCGAGGCTGAGGGCCTGGGCCCGATTAGGCCCCTGGACCCCAACAATCCCACATTGCCCACCCCTCACCTCGTCTGCATGATTGTTCCTGGCCCCAGTTCAGGCCCTAATGGGATGCGGAGTGTACTGCAGGCCTTTATGTGTGTTGACGGCCACGGGTTCAGTCCTGCCCTGGTGACTGCATCACAGGATTGACTGCAGGGAGTCTCTCGCTGTAGGGAGCGTCCCTCGGCTCTGCTCCGGTCCCAATATCGACTGCGCCCAGCGCTAGTATGGGGGCTGACCTCCACTCTTCCCTCACCAAACATTACGCGTCCATGTCCTGCAGCACCAGTTCCTGCCTCCAAGCCCACACCTCCGCTGTTTCTTAGGGGTCTCGGCTACAGCTGCCTGCTCCGGAGCCTAGGATCTTGTCTACCATGTTGTATGGGGCAGCAATCATCATCAGAAGGTTGCAGAGTCTGCCCCCCAAGTCGCCTGTGCCGTGTAATCCCCGACGGGGTTGCGGCCTACCTGACGCGTGGGCTAGATGGCTTGCCATCTCAGGCACCGAGTCGTTGCTTGGCTCCCAGCAGCCTGCTCCACAGCAGCACACTGGTGTCTGTCACGTATGGAACTCGGTCAATTAAGAGTATGTCACCGAAAGCTGGGTTATTGTGGTGGATTACAGGGCTGAGATGCTGAGCCTCCCACAAGCACCCTCCCAAAAGCAAGCATATAAATAACATACCTTTAGAAAAATATTTACTCACCTCAGCTGACATCGAAGGTCCAATTCCAGCCCCTGATGCTCCGTTTTTCAGTACACTAATAGGGAAAAATATACAATTAATCACTGTTAGTGTAATAAAAAATGGGATAAAGAGAATGATGGAGCAGTCCCTTTGTTCTTCGCTCTGATGTTGCCTTCTCTGAGGCCATGGGTCGCAAGGGGCAAGCTAAGAGCTGCAGCTGTGACCCCTAAAGGGCACCATGGGTCACTAACTCTTTCGCCGGTGATGCAATATTATGTCTCAGTAAATCCCTTTATAAATGTATTTCATGCTTTGTGAATCACAAAATAGAATTTGAAATGATAAACATAGCAATACCAATATATTGGAGGATCCAACCCTATGCAAGTACTTGCATTTCTATTCAGCCATCATAGTGCAGATAAAATATTCATGCAATGCACTTATATAGTTCAAGAGAACTACCCTACATCTCTAGCTGGTCTGGATTGCAGTCAGACTACATTTAGGGGTTCTTATAGGAACTGCACTATCTACAACATTATTATCATCAACATTATAATGATACTAAAGGCCATATTTATGTTTTTTCAGGATGAGAAGAATAACAAAAACTGGTGTTCCTCCCCCTGCACCAATCCTGTGTTTTCCAAGCTCTGTTCACATTTGGGGGATCTACTGTGTTACAAATAGCAATCCTAGATCTGATGGCTTTCCCACCAAAGGACCACTGGGCCCATCAATCATTTTCCCAGCAAGTGTCTGGCATGCATAACGGACATGGGCACAGAAAATGTTAATTGGCATCTGTTAGACCTGGAGGTATCTAGTTGGCAGGGGTAGGTACCACTGTCCAAATAGGGACCCTTGCTTCTAGTCAGGGTAAGGAGGAAACACTCTTCAGATAACCCCTGCTCACCTCTTGGTAGCTTGGCACGAGCAGTCAGGCTTATCGAAGGCAATGTGCAAAGTATTTGTACCAACACTCACAGTAACACAGTGAAAACACCACAAACTGACTACACAACGGTTTAGAAAAATAAAGGTATTTAATCTAAACTACACAAGACCAAAACAAAAAAAATCCAACATACACAGTTCAAGAATATGGTTTCAAATGAGTTCTTAAGGTTTTGTTAAAATAATCCACAGTTGCGTCACGTTTTAGCCAACAGTACCTTTAGATACAACAAAAGTTCCAAGTGAAAGCTGTAGCGTTGAAAAGCAAGCAATGCGTCACTCCTGAGATCCTGGGGAGGCGATGTGACAACCCCGCTGGACGCATCGGGCGTGTTGCGGTGACTCTGGTCTGTATGGAGAGGGACGGGATACCCTGCGTGGATTCCGGTGCACAGGTTTCGGTGGAAGCGGCTCGCACAAGGTACGATGCGATGATCTTCAGGGCGGCGACGATCTCCGGTGCGGCGACGATACGCAGCTCAGCCGCGATCTTCTCCTCTCGCGGCCCCTCGATGCGATGGCTCTGCGACGACTCTCGCAGCGACGTGATGCGGTCTGCAAGCAAGCGGTGCGACGATCTCACCCAGTGACGACAGGCTCTGCAACGATACTCGCAGCAATGGTAATCTTCCCGCACCGGACTGGTGCATCCCGCAAACGAAGGGTGCGACGACTCTGGCAGCGGCAACAGGCGCTGCGACGATCTCGGCCTTCGTAGCGGCAGGAACTTCCTTGCACTGACGGGGATGCGCTCTGCAAGCCAGGTATGCGATACAACTTGCAGAAAGTCTTTAAAATCTTGGTTTCCAGCTTCCCAACACAGGTACAACTTCCAGAGGCACCACAACTGGCCCAAACACTCTAGGAAGGACAGAACTCTCTCAGTAGAGTTCAGGGAAGCTGGGGGTGAATTCCTTTTGTTCCTGGGTCTTCTTAACAGGGAGACAGCTGTTCTTCAGGCCCTTGGAGATTCCTTCAAGCAAGGGGACACAGCACAAAGCAAAGTCCTTCCCCTCTCCTTGACAGCAAAGCAACTGCAGGTCAGTCCAGCAAAGCAACAGCAGGACAGTCTTCCTTCTTAAGTCTTCAAGCTTTCTCCTTGGCAGAGGTTCCTTCTTGATTCCAGGATGATCTAATTTTCTGTAGTCAGGGGTCCTGTACTTATACACTCTCCAATAAATTCCCCGTTGACAGGGGGGTTAGACAGGGCTGTGTGCTTGCACCGACCCTGTTCTGCCTCTTTGTCAACGGGGTAATAGCGCACTTGAATGGTGTTGAGAATACTGATGCTCCCAAACTTGGAGGCAGCAGGGTGCCCGCAATTATGTTTGCGGATGACACCCTGCTGCTCTAAAAGTCTCCAATGGGGCTCCAGCGAGTTCTTGGCGGTTTTGAGGCATTCTGCAAAGATCATGGTCTAGAGATCAATGCCTTCAAGACTAAATATATGGTCTTCAACCCCCCATCTCGTGTTCGCTCTAATCCATGTATTGGGTCTAATAAGTTGGAGAGGGTCCGAACCTTTCACTACTTAGGGATCACCATAAATGAAAAAATGTCATGGGTCAACTAACGGGAGAAAGCGCAACTAAAGCTGGCCCAAATAGCAGGCGGAATTACCAAGCTAGTCGCCAAGAATAAATCCACTTTTAAGCCGGTGGGCCCTGTTTTAGAGATTTACAGAGCACAAGCCAGGGGAGCGGCTATGTATGGTAGTGAACTCTGGGGCCACACGTGCAATCGTGATCTGGTAGTAACCGAGAACAATTTTATCAGACAACTCTTATTACTTCCTTCTAGCACACCCTTGCTGCCTATTAGACTTGATATGGCCCTGAGACCTCTGGACGAAGACATGGGCCTGCGGCCACTGTTATTCTGGCGTAGGATTTGGACAGTTCCTGAGCTAGCCAACTATAGGGCAGAATTGCAAGAAATTCTCGCTTTCCCAAACATCTGGAAAATCCCCTGGCTAAATTTAATTAAGAAAGAACTAAATAAATTGGGGATTCCTACCCTATGGTCTGACCCGCTAGGATCTTGTTCCGGGATTACACGGAGGCAGCTTATCATCCAGTACCAGGAAACCAATCTTGCTATCCATATGCAAGGAACTTCCCACGGCACCTTAACGTCATCTTTTTTAATAATTAAGGACAGATATAGGTTTGAAACTGCCCTAGACATTATAGCCCCAACATCAATTAGGAAATTGTATCTCCAATGGAGGTATGGTAGTTTACCGCTACGTGCCCTTACTAGTAAATGGGCCGATCCATCCCCGTCTTTTTGCCCCGGATGCAAATCCGACCAAGAAACTGATCTGCACATATTGTTCTTTTGTAAAGCGTATGTCCAGGCGCGTAGAAAATGGATTGTCCCACTGTGCAAAAACTTGGGCTTCTCCCGTTCCATGCAAGCTTACAGGGTTTTAAAGACTGATCTCTCTGGTCATATTGTCTTTGCTTTAGCCAAATATTTGGGGTCTGTCTGGCACAAGAGGAGATATCTTTTAAATGGGGACTTATAAAAAATTAAAAAGGCGCACCAACACTGGCTGTGTGGGTGTCTCCTAGGGCACAGATTCATGTACTGGAACCTCCAGTCAACTTCAATCGTAATAAAGTTCGTTGAAACAAATCGTTGTCTATATTCAGAGTATTTTATTCATACTTCCATATGGATCAATCATAATTCTTGAGTTCATTACATTTGTCTTTGATGAATAAATCACCACAAAAACTTCCAATGCATTTCGGCTATTTAGCCTTCATCGGGGAAGTCTGTAAAGCAAAAGGACATGGTTGTGACCCCTCCATATTATACCAAAATCATAATGTCACACAAAATTCATTGTTTCTACTCAGTCATGTAATAATACGTTTCAGATAGCATATTATAGAAAAATACTAATTTGACTGCGAATATGACTACTCTCGTAGTAATCACGGCATACTTCTCCTGTTTAGTGATTATCTACGGTGTGTGTATCGTACGTGTAACCCCTATCGGAACGAACTTATGCAAACAACATAACCGGTACATACGCTATAACTATCCCCAATATCCAATGGTATTCGTTTCGGAACCACCTCTAATTTAAAATAAACCACTGTTAGAGGATAGATCGCGGGTTCACAATGGTCGAACCTCGCCTATGATCTTACCGTGTATCTGAAATAAAGGCTCCCGCGGGTCCCTGCCCGTGAGGTCCATGCGTTCAAGTTAGCGTGTGACGTATGCGGAAATACCAAGCTCGTCTAATAGTTTTCATTATCGCGAGAATACGCGATGGTGCATGTGACGTACACGGAAGTGTTAGATCACGGTTAAATGTTCTTAGAGGGATACAGTTGCACCAACAAAAAAACGACATCTTACTACAATATGCAAATGTTCGAATAACAACTCATAGCAACCTGAAATGTGACAAGTTAAAACACAAATGACACAAATATTAATACAGATGACATCGATATTGATAATGTGCTGCACTTTCAAATATCTCTCTAGCAAAAACGAATGTACATAATTCATAAGTAACAAGAAAATTCTGTCCGTTCATTCATCCCTTTCGGTTTGAGCGTTTGTAGATGATATATCCAGAAGTTCTCACGCATAAGTAAAAAAAATTTGTTGTCCTTATCAGGACTTTTTTCCACCACTTCTAAAACACAGGCTTTTAATTGGCTTATTTGGTGCTTAGCTTCAATGAAATGGGTAGCTACTACAGATTTAAGCGCTTTGGTTCTTATATTGCTTTTGTGCTCATTGAGTCTTATTTTCAGTTTGCGTTCTGTTTGGCCAATGTACGCCTTGCCACACAGACATTTAATCATGTAAATTATATTTGTAGTGTCGCATGTCATATCATGTCAAATTGTCATAACGAAAAATCCTGAGTTAGATAGTTTGAGAATGTCTATATTTGCATAACGTGTTTTATGTTTCTATGCTTGTATATATCTTAATAGTTACTGTTTTACATTCAATGTTATCTGTACCTTTTATGGCACATGATGCCGAAATAAAGATGATAAAGCAACTTATACCCCTAAAAGTATTTGTTCCCTTTGTGCAGGAGGGCTCTGAGCCCGGTCTGAACCAGTTCTGGGTGTTCCTTGAGAATTTTGTCTTCCTGGCTACTCCTTTCCTTTCAGAGAGAGGGGCAGGATCGTCAGCCGCCCAGCAGAAGGTGGAGCCAGCATTGTGTAAGGCAGGCACAGCCCTATTCAGGACCAGGTGCTATCCCCTCCCACCACTCAAGATGCAGATGCAATCATTCAGCCTAGGGCTGACTCATCCAGCCCCCTGGGGGATCCCCAGCCCCTGTCACTCTCAAACCAGACAGTCAATTCACAAACAGGCCAAGGCATACAAAAGGGTCATACAAGAGAACAGCCACTTTCTAAAAGTGCTGTTCTCAAACACAGGATTTAAAAACCACCTTTACTAAAAGATGTGTTATGAAATTCTGAGTTCAGGGATACCAGACTTTTATGTCCTACCTTGCTCCTACGGGAAGATATGCTGGTAGTCACTGTAGCCAGCATTCCCCATGATAGCCTATGAGCAAGGTAGCCTTACAATAGTGAAAAACGAAAATGGATGTCATTCACTACCAGAGCATGTCACCTGCACTAGTAAATGCTCTACCTTTCACATACACTGCACCCTGCCCAAGTGGGTACCTTGGGTCTTCCATAGGAGTGACCAGTGGGTACAGAAAGGGAAGGGTTAGGCCTGGTCAGTGGGGACACTGACCAGGAGTATATGGCAGTTCACAGACTGCACACAGGCACTGCGGTGGCAGGCCTGAGACACTATTTTAGGGCTACTTATGCGGGTGGCACAATCAGTACTGCAGGCCCACTAGTAGCATTTGTATCACCACCCCTGGCACACTCAGTGCACTTTACCAGAGACTCCTTGGTGATACAAATATGCCAATCATGGATAACCAATTACAATAACAATTTACACAGGGAGCACTTGCACTTTGACACTGATCAGCAGTGGCAAAGTGCCCAAAGCATCTAAACCAGCAAAAACGAAATCCAGCACAGCATCAAAAATACAGGTGGCAGGGGCAAAAAGACGTCAGGGGAAACCACGCCAAAAATGCCAGGTCTAACAGCACCCAAGTGCAGGATAAGATTTCTTCAACATATATGAGGCATTTGGTCAAGAGAAAAAGAAATCCAGCTTTAGGAGTATGTTTTCTTGGAACAAAAATACTTTGCCGAGCTGGCAATTCTAAAATGGGGCCCATTTAGCAAATGTTGTTGTTGTGAAGGGAGCAACAATTATGTAGGCGTCTTTTTATAGCAGGTCGGTCCACACCAGGCAGGCAATTTTAACAGTCAGAGAGATGGGGATGTCTAAATATAACTGATGGTCAGCTGCCATGGTGTCAGAGGTACTACCCTCCAACAAACTAACAGAATGGTAGGATACCCAGTCAGGCATCAAAAAGAAGATAAATGTAAAAATCCAAACGTGTGTGGGGTCTGACAAGGATCTTTTGATGTATTATGTTATGGGCGTTTTTGTAGGGCCCACTGATATTATTTTAGCATGGTAGTGCCTTCTCTAGGCTCCTGTTAGAGCCGATATGGAAATTCCATCAAATAGTTGTGTCTACTGAAAATTGGCGTCTGTATGCGTAAGATTAGTTGAGATTTTGTTCAATGCTCATTTTAGAAATTATTTTGGGAGACGTTCTTTTATGTTATGTATGTATAGATTGGTGCACTGCATGGTTTGTCCATTTTCATATTGCATGCTCAGTTGCCAATTTTCTGGGTGGTCTAAGATGCTTTCCATATATGCAACACAATCCAGGGAGAAAATTGTGATGCAGTATTGAGTGCATGATAGTATGCAACATTTATTATGGTTTATCGGAGTAGTTATATGGTATATGTTGGCGTTTTGTAGTCAGTGCAGATGGTTGGCTTGCGCTTTGCCAACTATGGCCCTGATTGAAAAGTAAGTGAATTTGTGTCAGGGCATATAGTGTGGCTGGAAATAATGTTTTCGAACTTATCACAACACATAAATCTGGATAATACAAACTAATTATTTCGCATAGATGAATACATGGTTTAACACCTTTTTTGGATGAAACTCTGTTCGAAATTCCCCATTGCGTAGATTAAACCTCGCTTTTAGGATCTGCGTTTGGCAGATGGTGAATAGGAGTGGAAGTAAATCCAGGTGGGGTGTAGAGGGAGCCAGATGTGAAGAGTGGCAGAGTGAGAGGGAAGATCTGTTCCGGCAGGGGAAGTATTGCATGTTCCCAAGTGCCCCAAAATGAGGCCAAATGCAAAAAGAACAATAGATGGACAGAATGCAGAACAATGTCATATATTCACCCTAGGGCAGAGATATGGGCCTATATTCATCGTTTTTTTGCTCACCATGCCATTCCAGTTTGAACCCAGCCATATGCAAATCAGTCTTGACCCTGTGCTCACTGGGAACAGTCCAGCCTGAACTGCCAGGCCAGATCCTCCCTGGACTGGAAACAAGCATCTTAGGTCCGGTTTCAGGGTTTCACCCCTCATCAGCCAGGATAGCTTGATTCCAGTAGCATGGCACGGAGGTCAGGCAATTTTCAGGGACAGGGCCAGGCTGCTATTGCAGCCTAACCATAAAGCAATTTTTGGGCTACTAGTATCAGGTCCAATGATTACGGGCATGAAAATACTTGTGCAGAAAGACCAGGACAATTGTATTCGGGTGGAGCAATAGCACACTTAATCTTAAACTTAAATCAGGCACTAAACTAAACTAGAACCTAAACTAAATCAGGCCAATTATATTCGGGTGGAGCAATATCACACTTAATCTTAAACCTAAATCAGGACCTAGATGTCTTGATGTCTCTGGTGTGCCTGCCATAATTTAAAGATCTGCCTAATTTGTGCTGTCAGAGATAGTACATTTTCAGTTCTGTGTAGAACAATTGTGTTTGTTGATATAGTTGAGGGCTACTGCATACATATCAAACCAAAATCAAAGATTATGGGAAATCAAAAGTATATTTGGTGACTGCTGTAAGGACTATATAAACAGAGCAGGGAGAGTGGAAGTGTATTGTGAATTGGATCTGGGTGGTATGCGTCTGAGATTATTTAGACTGTCAAACAGAACTGCTGTATATTCCTGTCTATAATTAAGCACTGACTCTTGAATTGGATCCAATAGGAAAAAAACAGATACTGTTTGTTGAGAGCATTATGTATAATTCTAGGAGCTCTGTGGTTTATCAAAAAAGAAGCAAGATTGCAGTTCTTGGACCCAGTACTAGAATAGTAACGGAAGACTCCAGGTTTTTTAGGCCAAAACTGGCTTAATTTTAATTGTCAATGCATAAAATTGCCTCTGCTTCAAAATAAATTAATGGGGAAAATACATTCCCTGATTTGTTTCTTCAAAATATTCCACTTTCCAGTTTTAAAATGTTTGCTTGCATACCTGCCAACTTGAAGAACAATCTCACCTTGTGAGGAGGGGGCAGGGCCTCGTGCTGAGAAGTACCTAAGAGGCACTTTTGAAACCCACCCCAAACCCCCTCCTACCCACCAAAAAACAAAAAAGCTTTCTGAGGCTGGTGACAAGTCCTGGGTTGTTTTCACACCCCTTAATGGACATTGGCAGTTCAAAGCTGTAGTGTTGTGGGGTCTAGGCCCACATGCTACTAAAATGATGGGTGCAGATAGAAGGAGCATGCTTGGTAAACTGGTTGTGAGCATGTGCACTCAGACCCTTTTATTAGTAGGCCCACATAAAGCCTGTGTTGGATGGGTGTGGGTTTTGTGTGTAGCCAGCCCCCAAGGGAGTGGCTGGTAAAAACAAGTACCTGCTGAGACACTAGGATGTGTCCAGCAGGACACGACATTACTCCCAAATTTTATTTAAACCAAAACAAGTCCAACCTATGGAAACAACTATGCACATAAGACACCATTTAGTCTCTCAGCCTCGAGAGGCAGTCCTCAGGACAATTGTGGACAGGTGTAGCTGGGAGCATTTGGGCATCTCCGCACATGTCCATTGTTTAACCAGCTACTACTGGGCACAAACGATGTGTCGATAGAGTCCGGACTCTTTGGCAGCCTGTCCGTCGAGTCAATGTCCACTTACAAACGGGTGGATGGAGTTGTGTGCTCTTGTGATTATGCTGTAGGTGTCAGACAACTCAAATATATTGCATCAGGGGCGCCAATGCAATCCCTCTACAGAGTCTTCTCTTGGGGGCACCTGGGCAGTATGATGACCAATCCGCCAGGACTGGGATAACATTGAGGATGCTTAGGTTGATGCCACTGTGCCTCCTGGTAACTTGTCGGTGGAGCCACTTCCAGACCATCCCTTGGTGCACAAATGTCCTTGAGGACCTTTTTGTGGGGATGCCCTGGTACCGCTTGGACTGTGCAGGGCTGCTTGTGGGCCGACTGGGGGACACTGCAGGATCACTGACAGGATCTGATGATGTTGTTCGTGTAACTGCCAGGGTAGGTGACACACTGGTCGGTGTGCTTGTTAAACAGGACAGAGGGGCAGATGGGCTGGTAGATAGTCTCTGGCTGCTTGGTCTCTCACTTCGATAGGGGTGCCTCGGTCTCTTGGTGCTTTGCGGGTGTAAGGCTCCACGCTGATGATGAGTTGCTCCATTTGCTGGATTGGGTGATGCACATGGCAATAATGTGATTGCCATTAGACCTGGAAGGCAGGTGGTGATGATTCGCCTAGGGTGTGGATGACTGGATGGACTTTGCACCTATTCAGCTCGGTACCTTTGCTGGGGTTGTTCTTCAACCATGGCATCTGTGGTCATGAGCGAGATGCCAGCAGACTTACACTGCCAATGCCTCGGAAGTGACGGTCGCCCTGGGAAGCGTAGGGAAGAGACGCGGTTTACATGTGGTTCTCCTGTTGAGCTGTCTCCAGGGACGTTGCTCCATCTTGGTGGCTGTCTGTTGTCTGCGGATGCACTCTTGTGGTGGCCTAAGTTGTGGTTCTTCACCCTTGGTATCTGCTATTGTGAGAAGGGGTGCCATTTGTCTCGAGCAGCCAATGCTTGGGAACTGATGGTCGCACTGGGAAGCGTGGGGTAGAGACGCAGTTTGTGCTTGCTGGTGGCTTACGTTTGGTTCTCTCTCTATGCTGTTGCTAGGGATGTCACTCTCCCTTGGTGGCTGCCTTGCGTCCGTGGGCACTCTCCATTAGTGACACGGGCCTTTGGTCTCTTCTCTTGTGAGCTTGTGCTCTTGTGCAACTATGGTCATCTGATTCTTCAGTGTGACTGATCTTGTCACATTCCTTTCTCTCTCCTCCTTCTCATTTCTTCTAAACGATGTGGTGTCGTGCCACACTCCATCTTGCTTGCAGTGTGATGTGGCGTCCAGCCACTTGTCTCATGTGTTCAGTGCACATGCTGGGGGGGCAGCTTGCCACTTGGAGTCTATGACTCTCCTCTTGCTTGTCCAGGGCCACTAGTGACTCTGTCTTGAGGCAGTGTGAGGGATGACACTCTGTGGGGTCTTTGGCCCATTGTGGGGCTGTGTTGGTGCAGTGGAGAGGAAGAGCCTCTCCCTCCTGCATTCAGGCCACACTGGGCCTTTACTCCCCTCTTTTCTCGGGGGAGCGTTGGTGGCGCTTGGCTTTGTGCTGCATCTCTTTCGCAGGCGCTTGGCAGGCAACCAGGCTCTCTCTGTGACATTGTCTCTTGAAGGGTGCTCTAGGCTAGCTCCCTTTATGCTTGTTTCTTCTCTCTTGCAGTTGTGGCCTGCCACGATACTCTCCTTGTGAATTCTGAACTGTGCTCCTCTGGGCTACGGTGGTGCAGAGTCTGGATCAGCAAATAGGCCATGTTACAATGCGTGTGATACATTGCATGCCATTACAACGCAGTCATTACAACGACTGCGTTGTTACATCGCATACCATTACAATGTAAATCATTACTACAACTTGCTGTAGGTGGGTGCTGGATTTTGGAATAGTATAATTTACTATTCCAACTCCAGTCTGTGCAACAGTAGGGAAGGTGTTGGATTTTAAATCCAACACCTTGTGCCCCCTACAGCAAGTCGTTGTAACGACTTGCATTGTAATGGTATGCGATGTAACAACGCGGTTGTTGTAATGACCACGTTGTAATGGCATGCAATGTATCGCGTGCGTTGTAAACGATGTTTCCCATGATCAGCCGTCCAGGTAGGCTCGCATCTCTCTTGCTCCTTTGCCTGTGTGAAGTTAGCCTTCATAGCTTTTCTGAATGTGCACAGCTTCATATAGTGTCTTTTCTTGCTGCTCCGGCACTTGGCAGCTTCTACGTGCCTCAATGGGGACTCGTCCCACCCCAACACACTGGTGGCATTTTCAGGCTTTTCTCTGGGTGCAGGGCTCCTTCACGCATTGCTGGTGGCACCAACATGGGCTTTGGTGCAGTTCCTTCCTGAACACTGCCTTATCTCTTGGGGTGCGGGCAGCAAGCAAACCGCCCAGTGCTGCTACCATCACTCATGCACAGGACTCAGCAGCATTGCTGAACCTCGGGCCGTGCTTTGTGGCAGGTAAAGTCTGTGCAAGTCTCTGCTTCTTTGGGAACAGGCTGAGTGTGTTTCCTACTTAGGGCTTGTTCGTAGGGAACTCTGCAGACTCTTTGCTGATGCCGGTCAGCAGGGTGGCATGTCCTCTTTAAAGTCTTAGCCCTGATAGGGCTGGGGTGGGGTGCCGCCTTCGACTGCTAGCAGTGGCGTAACGAAACTTGAGTGGGCCCCCCTGCAAAATACATGGAGGGGGACACCCATTCTCTGTGCCAATCAAGAGCTCTCAGGCCAGCGACCCACCATACTGCATGGGCTCACCCCAGCAATAAACAAGCATTTACAATGCAATAGGTCTCGCATTTACGTGAGTTTCAGCTATTGACATTGCAAATAACAATCCCTTTTGTTTTTGTTTAAGTTTTTAAAACATAAATAAAAGGCATTTTCATTTACAATGCCAAATACTCCAGATTGATGCTGCCAGAGTACAATACTTCAGACAAAGCCTGTGGGACTAGACACAATACTCAAGAATTAAATTGTCAGAATTGGACACAATACTCTGGATGTGGTGCACAGTGCTAGGCACAATACTTCAGGCTCTATGACTATGCCTGGCCACTGGTCATGTACGATTGTGCCTCCCTGCTGTTTTTCACGTAATTATGAATTTGCCATATTTACCACATCATCCTTCATCTGCAGCATAATTTGCAGATTTTTAGAAAACAATGTTATGTATCTAGCTCAACCAGATCGAAAGTTACCATAAACAAAGCAATGTGTGGTGCTGGGCAGTAGAAAGCCCTTCAGGGAGGTTAAAAGTAACTTTTAAGTAGCTTATTTCTGTATTTAAAGGTTAAGGTTGTACTAATAAGGCGAAACATTTGCTAAAACAGTATTAACACGGGTAAAAAAACACAAAATTACAAAGTAATACGCTCACAAAAGGTGGTGCATTACACCCCATAATTTACCTTTTCTTGCTGCATAGTTGAGTCAATGCTAACCAGGGTCTTGCTGGCATATTAGGCAATCTGGCCACAGGTCAGTGCATGTGTGTGTTTTTGGCAGTTTCTGGACCTGTTTGATAATCTGGTGGAACAACTTTTACTGCTGATTTCCCTGATATTACCACAAACACTGCATGCAGCAGGCACACCTGCTTTCATTCTCCTAAACCATGCAAAACACCTGTACCATTTGTACTTAAAATTTTAAACTGCCTGTGGTGCAGAACGGGGGCCACTGTTTTAGCTTTAAATTGGGGCTTTTTGGTTGTGGTGCCCCAGCGTGTTTTCAGTCCCATCCTGACCTTGGCCTTGCTGCAAAATTTCATCCTCCCCTGCCGCACAATTCCAGTGTCCCTAGTCTAGTCTTGGTACTCTGGATCGATGCTGCTAAAACTGAACGCAGCTCTAGGGGTGTACACAATGCTCTACCAGGGAGCGATGTTGAAAGGTGAGGCGGCCGGAATATATGAGACATCGCTTCAGCTGAGCCCCCTTTCCTACAAAGAAGGAGGGGGGATCTTGTTATTGGCATATTATACCCCAAATGAGGGCTCCAAGGTAACTGTACAATTACTGCAGGTGATTTATCAACCAGTGCAGGACGATATTTGCCAGTCTTCCTGGAGGTGATATCATGATGCTTACCAACTTTAAGGCATCATGTAAGGCAGGTGAGTGGGCAACACAGATTCAAAGTATGGCAGGGCTGACTAGACCTTTCATCAACCAATTTCAAGGTATTGTGTCAGGCAACTGAGTGGAAAATACAGATGCAAAGTATGGTAGGGCTGACTCGGCAGTTTATCTACTAACATAAAGGTATCACGTAGAGCAGGTGCGAAGGCAATACAGATTATGGCAGGGTTGACTAAGCCTTTTTATCTTCCAACTTTAAGGTATTGCGTAAGGCAAGTGAGTGGGCAATGCAGATCCAAATTATGGCAGGGTTGATTCGGCCTTTCATCTACCAATATTAAGGTATGGCGTAAGGCAGATGAGTGGGTAATAAAGATCCATATTATGGCAGAGCAGACTCGGCCGTTCATCTACCAACTTTAAGGTAGCGTAAGGCAAGTGAGTGGGCAATACAGATACAAAGTAAGGCAGGGCTGACTAGGCCTTTCATCTACTAACTTGAACTTGAAGGCAGGTGAATGGGCAATACAGATCATGGCAGGGCTGAATCGGCATTTCATCTACAAACTTGAAGGCAGGTGAATGAGCAATACAGATCATGGCAGGGCTGGCTTGGCCTTTCAACTACCAAATTTAAGACATTACGTAAGGCAGAATATAGGCAATACACATCATGGCAGAGCTGACTTGGCCTTTCATCTACCAACTTGAAGGCAGGTGAATGAGCAATCAGATCACGGCAGGGCTGACTCAGCCTTTCATCTACCAACTTTAACACCTTGGCTGCTAGGGAGATTTTCCTGCTGTGCTGCATTTGGATTATTCCCATTGTTCATGACGAGCTCAGCTCGTCATGAGCACACGACCAGTGTACTGCATGACGAGCTGAGCTCGTCATGAGCAGCGAAGGGGTTAAGGCATCATGTAAGGCAGGTGAGTGGGAAATACAGATCTAAGGTATGCCAGGGCTGACTCGCCCTTTCATCTCCCAACTTCAAGATATTGGGTAAGGCAGCTGAGTGGACAATGCAGATGCCAAGTATTGTAGGGCTGACTTAGCCTTTCATCTACTAACATGAAGGCACCAAGTAGCACAGGTGAGAAGGCATTACAGATAATGGCAGGGTTGACTCAGCCTTTTATCTTCCAACTTTAATGTATCGTGTATGGCAGGTGAGTGGGCAATGCACATCCAAAGTATAACAGGGCTGACTCGGACTTTCATCTACCAACTTTGAGGCATCACGTAACGCAGGTGAGAAGGTAATACAGATCATGGCAGGGCTGACTCAGCCTTTAATCTACCAACTTTAAGGCTTCACGTAAGGCAGGTGAGTGGACAATACAGATTCAAATTATGTCATGGCTGATTTGGCCGTTCATCTACAAACTTTAAGCCATCAAATAAGGCAGCTGAGTGGACAATACAGATTCAAAGTATGGTAGTGCTGACTATGCCTTTTTTCTACCAACGTGAAGGCATGATCATTGCGTAGCACAGGTGAGTAAGCAATACAGATCATGGCAGGGTTGACTCAGCCTTTTATCTTCCATCTTTAAGGTATTGCTTAAGGCAGGTGTACTAGTAATCCTCTTTGATTTCACAAAAAACTCAGTTTTTCTGGCCTGCAGTCCTCTCTTCACTAGCAAATTGTGATTAAAAGTCCAGCTCAGGACACCTTCAGGCAATCATTGAGCTTTAAAAATTAAACAAATTGGAGTCATTATATGCAGGTCCACTGGAATTATACGGCAGAGGAAGACCAAATTGTGTGGCAGGGTTCACCAAAGTATACGGCAAGGAAAAACTAACTATGCGGCGTAATACAGCATCTTTTATGATAGCATTAATTATTTAAGACTTTAACACTATCCAGGAAAATGTTTAATCTCATTAGTACCAGTTTAACATTCAATTCCAGCAAAAAGAAACTGAAAGGTAATCAATCAACTTTTGCAAAGGGTCTACCACAGATTGTGGGAAGCAAGTGCCTAAAATTAGACATGCTTTCTGTGGCGAAGTCCTTGTGTGATGTAGTCAGAAAGATCCATCTTGGCCATATATCCTCTCAAAGAAATGGACAAAACTTGGGCTGCACATTAGCACCAGGGCCCCCACCCCCATCCTTTTTCCAGGCCTTGCGCGCACTGACTGAAGAGAAACAATGTATGTTGATACTTTGTTTCTCTTCAGTCCTAGGTCAGCAGCGCAAGGTGCTCAGGGCAGGCTGCAGACTGCTGCAGCTGATTTAGAGTGTGAGAGACACACAGCTCTCTACTGAAGAGCTGAGGGGGCCCTCTTCATCTACTGAAGACTGGGCCCCCCCGCATGGCAGGGGCTGCGAGGGTGTTTGTTACGCCCCTGACTGCTAGGTTCCGGTGTGAGGTGAGTGCTGGCTTTCTTTGTGATGCGTTGATCCTCATGCCCGGAATGGGCCTTGGCCACGTTTGACATATGAGGGAGGGGCTGCCACAGATGCACAGTGGCCCTAGAGAGGCCTGGGCGGGGGCTTCACATAAAGGCATGCCCGCCTCCCCTGGGGTAGGCTCAGTCTCTTTGCAGACTCCGCTCTGGTCAGGCTCGACTCTCGGTGGCGCTGCCACGTCAAGGGTGAGCCGCTGGTGCTGCAAGTTTTCTTCGAGCGGCCTGAGATGGCACCTGGTCGTCTAGTATGGGGGTTGAGCCAGTCACCGCCCACTTCTGGTCGGTTTGTGCACTTCTGGGGGGCTGGGGCAGCCTTGCTGATGCTGCTGCGGGCTTCTTGGGGTACTTTGCTGGAGCTTGATGTCACAACCCGGCCTGGACGTTGATGGGCTGGTTCTGCAAGCCTGTCTTGCTCTTCAGACTCCCTGCACACATGAGGAGACTTACTTTTTTTTTTTTATCTTTTTATTATTATAACACAAGAGGAGAAATATACATATCGGGTGTCATAAACGAAAACAACACAGCTGTGGACGGGCAAGTGAAGCGAAGAAATACCGTACAGTTAGAATCAGCAAAGAAATCAATACCAGCGGAAAGCAGAAAC
This sequence comes from Lissotriton helveticus, assembly GCF_964261635.1. NCBI lineage: Eukaryota > Metazoa > Chordata > Amphibia > Caudata > Salamandridae > Lissotriton > Lissotriton helveticus. The sequence continues at coordinate 1,347,699,076 of NC_136057.1, read as the reverse complement.
AAAACAATTAAATAGCAATGACCGCAGGCACCCCCCCCACAGCACCCGCCCACCAGGAGTACAGGATATACGAGGCAGACATATGACACCCAGATACGTTTAGGCAAAAATCAGGAAAATACGCCACATCTCTTGTGAAGAAGGGAAAAGGGAAATAGAATGGTCATAGAAAATAACAAAGGAAAAATAATAAACCCCCCACAACCCCCCACCCTACACCCCTGCAGATGGCTACGACCTAACCCCACTAGCAGCGTGCCTGTCGCCCCCTAAACTACGCCCCAAGGAAGGGAAAAAGTTGGAGGAGGAGAATGTTGCAAAACGATACGAGCTCCCGGACTCCCATCCCCCCGCCAAAAGCAGACACCCCCTACCGTAGTGTTAAGCAAATTTTAGCAAATCAAGAGACAGTCCGTAGGGGAGCCTCAAACAGAAAAAGGACCATCCCGCCCGACCCCCGGCACCACAGAGGCAGCAATCCCGTCCCGAGCATATCAGACTAATAATCAGACAATCAGATTCACATCTGGCCCTCGCTCCCACAGATACCACCCAGCAAAGACAAAAGAAACAGTGCAGCAAAGTCCAATCAAGTTCAGCCCAAACCCTCACGATCCATCACGATGACCCCGTCCAGTACAAATAGGTCGCTGCGTTTCTCCACGCAGGCTCTGGCCATCCGAACCGCCATCACAACAAGATTAATAGAAAATAATAGAGTGCCAAGATCAATTCGAAAGGAGGGAAAACAGGATAGACGGCCACAGAGTCCAAAAGTCAAAGCAAGTCCACTGCCCACCAGCGATAAATCAGCAAAGCGGTTTTGATCACTCACAAAAAGAGGCAAAAGTGTAGTCCGACAGACTTTGGAGAAGTCACAATGGCTTACGAAGACAGTCACATCCATCTCGGGCGGGGTCGATATAGGGCTAAATAAACGTCCAGTTCTTTCGGGCTCGATCGCCGCCATCTTAGGGTCACAGTAGATTTCCGTGTCGGTATTCTGCACAGGGTCCTCGGTAACAATCAAGGCGTTCTCCGCGGAAGAAGTATCTAGGCTCTCCAGGAACAAAGGGCCGGAATCCGGTCCCAAGCCTATATGATCAACAGTTATGATCATCTCCTGGAAGGTGGCGGTGAATCGCGTGTGGAGCTCCAAAATGGCGGCCATTACAGTGCGTAGCGACGGTGCAGTTTCAGCCCGCTCCATCTCCCCTCAATGAGCGACCGGGCAGGTGTCCGAGCCTCGGAGGTCGACTTCTCCGGGGCACAGAGCAGAAGCAATGTAGAAACCACTGTTAACACGTCCAAAGCACGATAGCAGTACCGTCGCCGCCCACGAGGAACCGAGCCCAGAAAACCCCGGGAGCCCAACGGGGCCTCCGGGCAGCGGAACCCCGAACAAATAGTCGGTACAATAGGCCACCGTAGTTGCTGGGTAGAGCTGTCACCAAATCACCATCCATAACGGGAGATGAAAAACGCCACTTCGGGAGACCGGAACCGCCCACGGTCCGCGGCCGATGTTGTTCAACTCCAACCCGGCCGGGTTTGAACTCGAGGCCCCGGCTTCAAATCTGGGGTAGGCCAAGAATGGCACACGACATATCTTTGTCGTCCGAGCAGCTAGAAATTCCGGGATTGCACCTTTCGGGTCAGGCGCAGTTCACCTGCACGGAAGTCCGGCGGGAAATCAGGATGGGAGTCAGGATTCATGAGCCTCTGGCGGAGGTCGGCGGAGCCGGGAGCTTATGCGGCCATCTTGGTTACGAGCGTAGCTCCTCCCCTGAGGAGACTTACTTAATGTTTATTATGCTGCTATTGCACCATTGCTTGCCAGCAGCGACAGCAGCAAGTCTCTCTCTAAATTGCTAGCCTAGTGGGGGCTGTTCCAGCAGGCCACTAACGCTGAGTGTGGTGTAGCACAGTGGCCACCAGGTGGCACTGCAACTGCTTTAGGAGGTCACTGCACTTTTTCTGATGCTGCAGGCCCCGCGTAGGTTGGAGATGCAGGTGCAGGGTTTTGCTCAGTGCAGTAGCGGCCACTCTTGTTTCTATGACCACTGTGGGAGATCTCTGAATTTCCTGGCAGCTGCAAGGAGGTGACTGCCAGGGGCATGTATTGGTCTCAGTGCCCGTCCTTGCGTAATGGACAGTGTATTGAGCCTGGGAGGCAGCCTGCAGAAGTTTGTTGCTCCCTCCTCAGATTGCGGCCTCAGTGCACTCTATGGCGCTAGGAGGGAGGCTACTCTCATTGCTACGGGCCTTGTGGACACAGGTACAGTGTTCTCTGACAGCGTGTGTGTCCTTAGACCGCACCTCCTCACTGGGCCAACAAGACGGCAGGCAGCAGCAAAGCATCCCTTGAGCTCCGACTTGAGGGAGTTACCGAAGCGATGGATGCAGTCCAACTTGTCAGTAGGGCGATTCAGGCAGCCCTCTTATCAGAGCCTCAGCAGGTGGGAGCAGGGCAGTGTCAGGCTTCGCTGGGTTGCCAATGTCCGGGGCAGGAGCTTCAGCTGGAGCTCTCGATGCAGGTGATGATGGGGCTTGTCTCGCAATCTGCTTAATTTGCCTCCCAGGCGGGGTGCAGTGTAGCCGTTCACACCTCTCAGCTAGCTGGGCTGCTCCTGGTACGTTGCATAGGGGTATGTGTTCACACACAGCAACCCTAGTCAGGCTACCGCACACAAGTCACTCGGTTCTGCCACCACTCCCCTATGGTCCACTACAGCCTCACTAGAGCTGTGGGCTGTTCCTTTCTCAGCAGGCACTGTGCAAACAGGCATGGGGCATTCCATGCAGGCAGGTGCAGTCTGGCTGGCTGTGTATAGGTTGGAGCGTTTCTCCTCGGGGCACTGTTGTTGCTGTGGCAGGGGCGTATGAGGCAGGTCAATGTCTGATGCGTCTCTCAAACTCAGGCTGACATCTACTCCTTTACAGCAAGCACACTGTGGACTAGTGCTTCGGCGGGACACAGCTGCCATGCCAATGAAGCCATCTTTCACCTTTACACCTGTAGTGAAAGAGGCGCTCTTGTGGTTTGACACCCTATGATGACCTTCAACTACCACCATTTTAACTGACTTTGGTGTGTTATTTTACCCTAGCCTGGATTTATGAGATGGTCCTGCATATGCCTGCTTCTCTCCTCTCTTGTAATCTTGTTGTCTTTTAGTGAGAGCTGTCACGGAGTAGAACAGTAGATTTATATTATAAGTGCTTACTATTGGCTTAGACATGGCCTTATGTCATCTTGTTTTCTGGCTTTGCCTTGCTGATGAGTTCTTACTGTTGGCTTTGACATGGTCTCATGTCATCTTGCTTTCTGACTTTGCCTTACTTTTGCGTGCACAGCAGTGCTTGCGATTCATATTCAAGGTCTTTCTGCTCCTCACTTGTTTTTCGCACCTCACCGACTAGAATGAACTAGATATGTGCAACTCTGCCTTGAAGTCACAATACGGGAGCTTGGCCACCCATCATATTGGCCTTGAAGCAGACTGGTACAGCCAGCTTGGATTTTTCCAATGAGAAGGGTGCGAGGTTTTCTAGAAGCTTTGTCTCACGTTTGGTAGTGATATTTAAGCTGGGAAACTTTGTGGGCCATGTGGAACCTCACCACAGAATAGACATATTGCTGTGGAGGTGACGGAACTTGAGTCCTGATTGAACTCCTTCCTGGGCTGTTGACGGGCCTATTCCAGCTTGAGTGGGCAAGGATGATGCAAATTCAATCTGTGAGGTGTTCCTAACCATTCTCACTTGTATATATTTTCTACTCCTTGCTACCGGACATACAGAATTTTATTCTAATTGTTCATTGCAGTTAATTGATACTTGGGAATCTGCATTTGCTGATATAGTTGGCCTGCCATTCTAAAATGTTGCATTAATGTGCTTGTGTGTGTTGTTTTGGATGCACCTAAATCCGTTTTTGTTGCCTTGCCTAAAGGGAGTGCTGTGTCCTTTCCTTGTCTTTGGGAAGTGCTGTTCAAAGTAGGAGTGCAGGGTTTGGGTGTGGCTTATTGGTGAGAAGTCACATTCAATACAACAGCGAGTTACCATGGGCAGCATGGCCGGTGGTGCCATATCCGCTCGTCACCATTGTAGTGTTGTAGGCCCTAGGCCCACATGCTACTAAAATGATGGGCACAGAGTATGCCTGGTAAACTGGCTGCGAGCACATGCACTCAGGCTCTTTTATTAGCAGGCTCACCTCACTGACGCCTGGATGTGGGGTGTGAGTGTGGCCAGGTCTCGAGGAAGTGGCTGGTGAAACGAGTGCCTGTTGAGACACTAGAATGTGTCCAGCAGGACTCTACAAAATCCTCGGAAAACGAGCTGGAAAAATACACAATTTACAGTGGTTTTCACCTTGTTTTCCTGCCACCGTGTGATAGTGGCTCCTCGCCAGGGGACCGTGTGATGACAGCCGATAAGGTGTCACACAGAAGCACTGTGTGAGTTGGCAGGTATGCTTGTATGAGCACAGCCCCCAGACTAGTTCCCTTAATTGCCAGGGATTACAACCATACGTATCATGCATTATAAGTAGGGCTCCCAGTTTTCCGTTTTTAAGGATTTTTACATATAAATACAGGCGGAAAACAAGTTTTCCTTTATCTGTATTTTTATATAAAAACAGGAAAATACTAGTACATTTTGCTGTGCTGCCATCTGGTGTCTCCCCCTCCTAACAGGTTTAAGAGGTGTCAGCCGCACCCGAGTACTTCACAGGTCTTTGAAAGACCATTTACTTGTTAATGAGGCTTTGTTGCTATTTCACCCCTTTTAGAGCCCCTGCCAGAGTCAGATTAGGAGCCTCTATTCCCACCATTGTTGTGTGAGATGTGGCTCTTGCACCATGTTGTGAGCACGATTACAGCAATGGAGCATGCGGTGCACTTTCTCTGAGGTGCAGTGAGGTGGATGATTGTGTCTAAATCCAGTGCGGTGCACTTGGGGTACTGTGCTCTGTGCTGACTGCTCTCCCTCAGCTGGCAGGTAGAGGCCTCTCGTCTGACCCTGAGTGCAGTGGAGTGCAGTTCGGTGGATGGCTGAGCCTGGGTGCAGTGCAGTGTTCTCTTTCTGAGACACTGTGCTCCATGCTGACTGCTCTCCGTAGGCTGGCACGAGCATGTCTCTTGCCTGACCCAGAGCGCAGTGCTGTGCACTCTCTCTGGGATGCTGTGCCCCTCCCTTGGCTGGCAGTAGTATGTCCTCCGCCTCGGAGGAGGATGTCCCCCGTCTGATGAAGTTGCTCTTCCAGCAAAGGACAAGGGAGGCCATGGAACAGATTTGCAGAACGCCGGAGCCTGTAAATGACAGGACATAAATTCCTAGCAGCCTCTTCGGCGGGCTGCAGTGTGAGGGAGCCGCGGTGTTTATGGGGCTGTGCTAGTCTTCATTATTATTTTATGGAGATGGGCTTTGGGGGTGGGGGCAGTGGGGCTCTTATTTACTGGGCTGTCTCCTGGGCTCCGAGGCCACCACATGTCCCAGGCGTCTATTACTATTCATTGCCTTCTCATCCCAGAGCCTGAGGAAGCGTGCTCGGTCTGCCCACTGGGTGCCACTGCCACACTGGGGAAGGGTCGAGGTGTACTGACAGAGCTGAAAGAGCAGCAGTGCTTCAAGGAAGGGTCGAGGTGTACTGACAGAGCTGCGAGAGCAGCAGTGCTTTGAGGAAGGGTCGAGGTGTACTGACAGAGCTGGGAGAGCAGCAGTGCTTCGAGGAAGGGTCGAGGTGTACTGACAGAGCTGGGAGAGCAGCAGTGCTTCATGGAAGGGCCAAGGTGCACTGACAGAGAGCAGCAGTGCTTTGAGGAAGGGTTGTGGTGCACTGAAGGAGCTGGGAAAGCAGCCGTGCTTTGAGCAAGGGTCGAGGTGCACTGACAGAGCTGGGAGAGCAGCAGTGCTTTGAGGAAGGGCCGAGGTGCACTGACAGAGCTGGGAGAGCAGCAGTGCTTTGAGGAAGGGCCAAGATGCACTGACAGAGCTGGGAGAGCATCAGTGCTTCGAGGAAGGGCTGAGGTGCACTGACAGAGCTGGGAGAGCGGCAATGATTCGAGGCAGGGCCGAGCGGCACTGATAGTGCTGGGGCAGCAGTGCTTCGAGGAAGGGTCAAGGTGTACTGACAGAGCTGAGAGAGCAGCGGTGCTTCGTGGAAGGGCCGAGGTGCATTGACAGAGCTGGGAGAGCAGCAGTGCTTCGTGCAAGGGCCGAGGTGCACTGACAGAGCTAGGAGAGCGTCAATGCTTCGAGGAAGGGCTGAGGTACACTGATAGAGCTGGGAGGGCAGCAGTTCTTCAAGGGAGGGCCGAGGTGTACTGACAGAGCTGAGAGAGCAGCAGAGCTGCAAGGAAGGGCCGAGGTGCACTGACAGAGCTGGGAGAGCAGCAGTGCTTCGTGGAAGGGCCGAGGAGCACTGACAGAGCTGAGAGAGTGTCAATGCTTGGAGGAAGGGCCAAGGTGCACTGACAGAGCTGGGAGAGCAGCAGTGCTTTGTGAAAGGGCCGAGGTGCACTAACAGAGCTGGGAGAGCGTCAATGCCTCGAGGAAGGGCAGAGGTGCACTGGCAGAACTGTGAGAGCAGCAGTGCTTCCTGGAAGGGCCGAGGTGCACTGACAGAGCTGGGAGAGCAGCAGTGCTTCGAGGGAGGGCCAAGGTGCCCTTGCACTGCCACGGAGAGCGGGAGGCATGCCAGAGAAGTCGAGCAGTTCCCTGTGAAGGGGGAACGGTTACGTCCGCTGTCGCTAAAGCTCACATCCCTTGGGGGACCCCTAAAAGGGCAAGCCCATAGGTCAAACACTAAAAACAAAATCTAACACTCTACAGACCCCGAGAGTGATTTACAGACTCTGACAGGCACAGACCCCCTGAGTCCACGATCAATAGTATGCAGTCCATGGTCCTGGGATGCGCCGTCAGAGGCTGAGAAAATCCAGACAAAAGAATTACTCGGCTGTTCGCGCTGAGAAGAGGAAAGTCTGTGTCTTTGAGAGAGACAGACGAAAGGGGAAACAAATAGTGCTTCCCCAGAAATTAAAAACAATAGTGTAACGCCACGGGTAAAAGATCCAATCCCGATGGGTGTGCCTAAAAGGAGATAGGGTGGCAACTTGTAATGATTGGCATGTCTTCAGTGCAATCATTGCACTGCCTTTGGCATAATTCGTGACGCCAAACGACGCGCACAAATGAAAGCTGAAGGCAGAGCTGGGACGAGGCTTCTGGAATCGTATCCATTCCAAGAAGCCTTGTATGACGAGGCAGCGCATGCTCTTCTTACGTCAGGCCGAGACCTAACAAGCATTTGCAATGCAAGCCGTCTCGCATTTACTTGAGTTTGAGCTATTGGCATTGTAAATGACAATGCCTTTTATTTATGTTTTGGTTTTTAAAACAGAAAAATAAAAGGCATTGTCATTTACAATGCCAATAGCTTAAACTAGCGTAAATGCGAGACCTATTGCATTGCAAATGCTTGTTCTCTTCTGCACACACAAAACATCAATACTCATAGTGATGGCCAGCGAAAGCTTTAGAGCTGGTGGGGCACAATTGGGTAGCAGCTGAAGGCAGTGTGAGTTTCTCTCAGTGGGGCAGTATGGTGTTCAGTAGGGGAGAGGATGTGGCACTCTGCCGATGACAGAAGCTGCAAGGCTCTGAGACAAATGGCTTGCGATAGCATTTTTAAGCATATTTGGGACATTTTGCAAATGTCAAAGTTTTCAGATGAATGTATAGTGTTGACCAATAACAACTGAGTGCATGTGTGCATTGTCAATTTAAATAAATGTGGAAAAATACTAGCTGTAGCGTCGTCTTTTGCTTGTGGCATAAATAAATGTGGATAAATACAGAAAAAATGCCCGAAAAATAAATATGGATAAATACAGACGCAAATGGCAATAAAATAAATACCATAAAACCGGGAGCCCTGATTATAAGACCAGGGTCCAGTCACTTTCCCAACAATAAAACAAAACAAACATTGACAGAGCTAAACAGTGGCAGTTTATATGAGCGGCAGCGTAAAACGTATTGGCTTTGCCATTGCTTCTCATTTTCTACTGGCAGGTAAACAGAAGAAGCCTCTCAGGCTTCTAATTCATCAATTCTTCCATTGTGTTGTTGCTTAAAAGTTTGTGGGTGGTTTAAAGCGCGCAGGTCGTTGATCGTCCTCTTTCTATGACCGGTGTTTATTTACAACTACGTAGCAGGAGTTGCGGGAGCGCGCCAACGCTCCCATCCTTTTGATAGCTCAGTGTGCCGTCAGGCCTTAACACGTCCCGTGGTGCCTTGCGCGGCCATTAACCTTTTGCGCATGGCCTTTTGGAAGTCGTAGTTCTCAAAGCCCTATCTTGGTGTCTGACGGACAGGATCTGTACCAGCAGAGGAAACTACAATCCCCATCGTCCAGAAGTAGGCGGGCCGCGCTCACCACTGCCGGGTTTGAAACGGTTGTTCTTCGCCATCTCTGAGCGGCAGCAGTGCTAGTCGTGTAGTGTGAGCCAGGGACGTGGGGAACTTCAGAAAGCAATCTGTCATCGCCCGACGCACGGTAAGGAGGCTGGGGTGGAAGAGAATAAGCTCGGTTTGATGGGATCCAACAATGTCAGAGAATAAAATGGGTGCGAGACATGACCAGAAACCCAGGAGGGCGGAAATGTGGCGCGCCTGACAGTGCGGACTATGACTCAAACAGATCTATAACAAGCATTGAAAATGCAATAGGTCTCACCTTTGATTAAGTTGAAGCCATTTGCTTTGCTAATGGTATTGTATAGCAACGCAAATGGCTTTAACTTAATGAAAGGTCAGACCTATTGCATTTTTGTTATTTACGTTGTTAGCGTAGAGCTCACGCGACAGTCGAGTCGTCATTATTATTTACGCTTTCCACATAGAACTCCTGTCTCAAAAAGGCAGCATGCTGCTGGGGTGCTCTCAGCGTAGTGCTCACGCCCCAAGAAGCAGCAGGCAGCCAGGCTGTTATTATCATTTATGCTTTCAGCATAGATTGCAGGTCCCAGAAAGTAGAAGATGGCCGGTTTGTTATTAAAAGTGGAACCTTGTGGTCGCTAATATTTTGCGCGTTGCTTTTAGTGAGACAGATTAGCAGAGCCGCACTGTTCAAGGTTTCCAGACTCTTTTCGAATCCAGGCGCTGTAGAACTGTTTTTGTTTTTCCCTCATCTCACCAAAGACGTTGGCAGATTTAACAAGCCAACTGATTTGTTGTCGGTGCCCTTCGGCTAACTGCGTTTGTCTAGGCCAGCATGTCCTTCCTCATGTGGTTGAGGTCTGGTGTAATCATAGGACCCAGGGGGAAGTGCAACATTTAACAAGTTATCAATCACAGGCACCGTCCCCAGCTTAATAATGTGTTGGTTTTCCTCTCGAACGTCTTGCTCTAAACGTGCCATGCTCAGCGCAGCTTTAAGCCAACCTTCTTTGCCTCTGCCTATAAACTGGTTCAGTTTATAGTTTTGCATTTAAAGGTCTAGGGCCCCGGCGCAGGTATCATTAGTGCAGCAGGTGCAGTGGTTCCAAAGTTTACGACTGTGAGAAGCTCTCTTCACCACGATGATGGCTGTTGTGTGCCACAGAGCAATGGGTAGATGAGCCATTATTCTTGCATGACTTGAGAGCCCACAGTAAACTTGTTAAGTCACTGTTCGGTTCCCCTTACTTACACACTTTAATGAACATGTTAAAAAAAAGTAGCTCTGAAACCTGAAGAGCCTGTAAACTTCACAGGGTAAAACTTTGGTTCTGCCCTTTGCTGTCAATCAGGCTCCAAGACATCAAATTAGTGTATACGCTAGCCACTGTGTTTGTTTGTACAATAAAAGGCATGCCTTGGGAGGAGGAGGCGGTTCGGGGGGGGTACGAACATTTTCCAAAACAAATGATTCCGTTTACCTTTTTTCTTTTTTTTTTAAAGTATTTTATAGAAAGTTTCCATTGATTTAACCAAACAAACTCAAGCACATAAAAGGCAGAATGCACGCGACTACCTCTTCCCTTCTTCCTTGTCCCTGGCCCGAGAGCACCAGAGTCTCGCTGAGAAGCTCTGGGAAATGAAAACAGAGAGGGGTTGACATGCCAGAGGCACTTGATGTACAGCTGGGTCACCGAAGGTTGCCTCCAGAGTTCCGCTCGTTTTCTGACCTAAGGCGCGCTTCATTAACCAAGGCTTGAGACATAGCGTCTGTGTGTGTGCAGCAGAGAGGGAGCTCGTTAACCACGCAGGGAGCGAAAGATACGCATCTCTTAATAATGTTTGTGGCCAGTTCAGGTTAATAATAAAAAAAAAAAAAAAAATTATCTTACAGAAAAATAACATTTAACCTATTTTCTCCACCCCTTTGTGTCTGAACTTGCCATAGAAAGACCAAATAGGATGCAGCAGTCTGTCTCGCGCATCGTCTTTTCACCTATAGCTAATAGCACGGTTGCTACTTACAGGCCTCTGTAAGACAGCTTGACACAAAACAAGACAACCTGTTTTAATTTTGAACTCTTGGCGTTGATCCGCCAGAAAAATGCCGCCTGACTTGCTGAGTAACTGTAAATAAAATGAATGTCATTTGAGGCGAAAACTTGAACCACAGAAAAAGATCATTATCAGCAGTGAAGAACACGCTGGCGTTTTATTTCTTTTTTCCAGTCAATTGCGTTCTGAATTGGGTTAGCTTTTTGAGCATCAGTCAAGATGCAATTTAGCATAGTAAACGCTTATATTCATTCAGCTCGTCCAGCAGTGATGTAAAATAAAAGCGTTTCTGGTTGTCGGAGGCATTACATGCAAGGAAAAGCACTGCGTGCAAAGTTTATAATAGAACCATCTGAAAGAGACGGCTTTAAAAGCATTGCCTTTTGGCAGCTACCTGCCACCGCTTTGTTGCCGTAAACTGAAGTTGGGAAGTATGTTCGGCGCTTCGTGTTAATGAAATGTGGTAAATAAAAACAACCGAATGGCAACGTAAAAAGAAAACATTACTCAGTGCCATTTGTCTTGCTTGCCGTTGCCCACTGCTCTTCTTCATTCATCGCTGCTCCTGGGGTCTGCTGCTGAGCAGTGGGGGCGGAGAGGGCTGAGTCCGGGACGGAACAATGCTCAAAGGCATACAGGGCTGCTGTATGAAAGCGCAGAGTGGAGGTTTAAATATGCGTTCGGCGGCCGGGATGCACGCCTAGACGAGACCTAAAAAAAATGCAGGCTACAACATCTCTTGATACTAAAACAGAAACAAGGGAAGAGTGAGGCGAGTGATGGAATGGGGTTACAAGTAGAAAGACATTGGCGAGGAGAGGCAGGAGAGAAAGAAAACAAGACGGACGGACGGAAGAGAGGGGAGGGGGGAGGAGAAATGCGACACGGAGGAAAGGGGAGGGGGCGGAGCGGGTTAAATTATATGGAAATACCAGCATCAAAGAAAACAAGACGGAGGGGAGAGGGGAGGGGGTAGGAGAAATGCGACACGGCGGGAAGGGGCAGGCAGGATGACTCAGGGGAGGGGGCGGAGCGGGGCAGAGCGGCATGTGGGTGTGAACAAGCCGGGCCTTTGAAGTGAAGCTAAGCTTCACTTCAAAGGTGTCGGAGGAATGCGGGCGGCTGTGCACGCGCTTTTAAGCTCAATGCACATGCGCATTGAGCTTAAAAGTCACGGGCACTGCAAGGAATCGCCACGATTCCTTGCAAGTTAGATAAAGTCTGGATGAGCCCCTATAGTCTCGCTTGCTCGATGCGCATGCGCATCGACAGGCGAGACCTAAAAAGAAGTCAACCGTAGCCAGGAATTATGGAATAGGGAAGAGAAAATATGGATGATTGGTAACATATAGCAACACTTAGGCGTGGTAGCCCAAAACAAATATGCGAGACATGGGGGCAATGGCTGAAGGAAATTGGAAACGTACTAGAAAATATGTTTAGAAAATATGGAAATTTGGAAGCCTGGGTATTTGACGAGAAACAAGAAAGGGCGACCATGGGGATTATAGCAAGAGGAAACATGGCACTTAGGAAAGATATCATAAATAAGGTAACCTCTTGAAAGTGAGAATATGTAGAGCAAGTACACTGAGATTAACTAACGTTTGAAAATAAGTGGAAACAAAATATAGAACTAGCATTTGGAATGCAATCGGTCTAATTTTTTTGGAGTTAGAGCTATTGGCGTTGTAATGGAAAGGTTTTCTACTTATGTGAGGGAGTGCGAAAGTGACAGAAAGCAAGAGAGATGGTATATAGATATAGTTATTTGCGTAGATGAGTGAGAAGTAGAGTGAAGAGAGAGAATGAGAGCGAAAGAGTTCGAGAAAGGTAGAGAGACCGTGTTTAGAAGTAGGTGTTAACGTTGGCGAGAGAATTATCTGGTTGCGTGAAGAGAGAGTAATACGGCATAGAGAGAGAGAGAGATTGCGAGATGGTGTATGGAGCCGTAAGATGAGATATAACAGGAGCCAATAGAAGAGATGGATCTGGCAGACCACAAAGACACAGCCTGCCTCCTCTGCTGCAAAGTTAAACATAGTGTGTGCCCTCGTGCATCCTCTTCTCATCATTGCCCAACACCATTATCATTAACTAAGTGCCACTGTCCTTCATTGCATCAGCCCATTTTGATAGTTAATGCCCCAATGATTTAGCTCTTGAGGTACGGCCCGCTCAGGGGCTCGGTACTGTAATAGATCAATGTTATGAAACAGAAAGCTCTTTTAGTAATTATAAATTAAATCTAACATCTCGTTAAAAATTGATCCATTTGAAAGCACCATAAAACTGTTAAACGTTGAGTTGCATTGTAATGGATGCTGGTGGCAGGCGACACTTGTAAAAAGCATTGACAGGTCAAGCTGCTCTCAAAGCTAGTGATCGTATTCTTGTGTCGCCCTGTGTTGTCAATCCTTATAAATAAACTATTACAACCCTGGCAGAGTGGAAACTCATAATATGCTTGACAGGACCGTGGCAGCCCGCCAAGCATATTGCGCCTCTGACCGCCGCTCTAACATCAGGGAACAACCGTTTCCTGGCGGAACTGACGGTCCGAGGGCGGTCGACTGCCCAGGTCGTAATTGGGCTGTTGGACCGCCAATGCAGCGGTGGCTGGATCAGCCACCACTGCGCCACAACGAGTCTGGCTGTTCCTGGACCGCCAAACTTGTAATAGCGCCCCTAGTGTAGTCTGGCTTGTCAGATTTTGTACAGAGTAAAACAAAATGTTGGAAAGGGGTCAAAAAAATGTTTTAGCTCCCACAGGACATTTTCTTTCGCCTGCAGCCAAAATCTCTGGACACATCTGGCAGAGAAATAGAACTTTCTAAAGTGCGGCGTTCCTGCCTTTGCTATCAAAGTCAATGTATAGGGAAAAAAAAGTTGTGTGCCCGCCTTTTTCCCCTTTAATTAACTATTGTAGCGCTATCAGCACCCGCGCTTTAAATGTTTAAAATAAAGCGCAGTGTGCTGCCATTGCTATAAAACTAAATACACGGAAAAGAAATGTCAAGTCCGCCCGCCTTTTTATTTAATCACTTTTGTAGCAATAGCGGCATGCCGCGCTTTAGTTTTAGGTATTTAAAACTAAAGCGGGCGTTCCGCAATAGCTACAAAAGTCAATGCAGTGTCGTGCAATTCAGAAGCAGCGCCGGAAGGACAACAGCAATGACGGGAGGGAGGGGGTGCGAGCAAAGAAGCAACAGATGGCCACAGAGAGCCCCACCAAAATAAACAATTTGTGATGTCCGCTGATAGGGAACCAAGCCCACAAAGGCGGGACATATGGACATATTAACCAACCATAGTAAAGTCATTTTGAAAGGCAGGCCAACTAACCAACCATCTGCTGGGCGTGTTGAATGCCCTTATCCTCAATATAGAATGCCTCGAAGAGCCAGCGCAAGTGCTGCCTTGGTAAGACCTAAAATTGGAAAGCAGTTTACAAAGAGCAAAATATGGTGGGCTGTGAGGAATGGTAAGCATTTGTTGCCGCATGCCATAACTGATTAATTGGAGTGCTTTTAATGCTTTATTGCACCTTGACCATAATTAACCAATTACGCTTTTTTTTTCTTGTGGATAAATATTATGCAATGAGCTTTAAACATTTTAATGCGATGTCCTCCATCGTGTAAAAACATATGTATATTCAACCATCCTTCACCAAGGAATGACAAATATATTTTCTCCATATTTTTCTTCAAAACTAACATTTCTGAACATATTTAACAAGTCAGCCATTTCAGTGATGTATTTTTTTTTTGTCAGGTGCATGATTGCCAACATTCCATTAGCAGCGAGGGCTCCCTAAAACGATCCACAGTAAAATATTTTATCAAAAATTTCGGAGAGGTGGGGTTAAGGGTTATTTTGGCCCTTCGGCTCCTGCTCCCAGCCACGACACGATACACAAAGGATATTATTGAAGGCTTGTTACGGAATGGCTCACTGCCACTCTGTTATCTTTCACTGAATTCATAGTGTTTGTTTCTGTTCCTCAGAGATGTAATAAAGGTTCCTCTTGGCTAGAGCATGGTGCCCTCTTTGAGATCAATTAAGGCCCTCCAAAGGATCACCTCTCCACAATTTGAAGAGCTCTGATACAACTTAACAGACAACTGCCTACCATGCTACTAAATTAAACATTTCCTAGCTATCTTGAAGCAAGTCCGCTAAGGACATGGAGGCAAAGAGTATACTGAACTACCTTTACTTAAAACTCACAGCAGCAATAACAGTATAAACTACATTTTTCATTGGGAATGTGTGCAAATAACTGTGGACCACTTGACACAAGACGTAAACACTGGGCCAGTGGTATTGTTTTAGGTATTGCAGGCGCCAGTCAGAATATCACACTGATATAGAAAATTCAGTATTGAAAACGGTGATATAAGGTAAAGAGAACCACAACCCTCTTTAGGTTTGGCAAAGGCCAATACATACGCAAAAGAACTCCCTAGCACACGTAAAACATCAAGTATTTTTACAAGTTTCCGAGTTATACATTCATCATTTTTGCATTCAGAAATGACTTTTGTTCATAGGGTCCGTTCGTTTCTTATGAAGTTTATTCTTGGACTTTCACAGCCAACACGTGTTTCGTCGCATTGGGAATGTAACCCACGACTTTCTCAAGGCTCTTTCTTTGGTGATGCGGACGTATTTATTTTGCGGTGATAATTCCAACCCGCAGTGGGTTTCTGTTTAGGGACGATCTTAGATTCGTAAGTAGGTTTATAAAGAAGTCACGGTATGTTGCTTCCTAGTTCTGTTATTCCATTTGGATGGCTTTCGCCGTTCGATTGTTATATTTCCTCGTCCCCGGTCCTCCCGTAATACTCCGGTTTTTCGGTGTACTGACACTCTATATCCAAATGGAATAACAGAACTGATCCAAGATCGTCCCTAAACAGAAACCCACTGCGGGTTGGAATTATCACCGCAAAATAAATACGTCCGCATCACCAAAGAAAGAGCCTTGAGAAAGTCGTGGGTTACATTCCCAATGCGACGAAACACGTGTTGGCTGTGAAAGTCCAAGAATAAACTTCATAAGAAACGACCGGAGCCTATGAACAAAAGTCATTTCTGAATGCAAGAATGATGAATGTATAACTCGGAGACATTGTAAAAATACTTGACATTTTACGTGTGCTAGGGAGTTCTTTTGCACTTGACACAAGACCCCAGTAGTAATGTCTAAAACCTATGCAAGCTCCTCTTAGTATCTCTTCTTCTTTCTTTTCCACCATAGATCATTGTTCCCCCATAGATCATTGTCCTCCCCAAACTATGAATGAGAGGACCAAAGTTAAACACCCTTATTTATGCTTGCAGTACCATAATTGCAATTCCGTTATATATGTATATTTAATTTAATAAATATAAAAGTATAATTACTTTGGCTAGTCAAAGACGAGCAAAAGCATAAGGAAATAGAAACTGAATTTTTTACATTCATAAGTGGTACCGGTAATAGATCAGAGTTAATACCATAATTGCACCGGTCAGTACTCAGTGAGGGAAATACATGCCCAAGTGGGATAATCTTCAACTTTGTGTCCTTAACCAAATGTAATCTTTCCTTCACAATAGTTAGGCATTTTTAGGTCTCGCGACCTATCGATGCGCGCATGCGCATCGAGCGGAGCGAGAATTCAAGTGGCGCTCGTGAAACCACCAGCTTTTTCCTGGCGTTTTCATGCAGTTCATGTGAACCACGTGTTCAAACATGAACGCGCATCAGCCTCCCTCCATTTGCCGCACAGCACATCAAAGGGCTTCGCCCAGCGTGCGCTCTGCGACTTCTCGGCTTCTCCTCCCCTAATTACGCCGCACACAGCCTTCCTTGCATTTCTCCTCCCCCTCCCCAGCCAGCTTCCCCCAGGCCGTGTTCCCTCATCCCTCGCACCCCCTCGGCTCCCTTTCTCCGATTCCTCCCCATTTGTTCTTCCTTCCTCTACCTTTTCACATCCTCTCTTTGCCTGTCCTACTTCCTCTTCATACCGCTACACCTTCAGTATTTGCACAAACTGTGACTCCTCAAACGACCCACCACACCTGGCTGTGTGTGTTTTACTATGTCACCCTCAGATTTTTCACGATCACTCTCTGTCTATGCACGAATAAAATGCCTTTCTGGGCCAGTCCCATTAACTTCTTGCATGTGTATGCTG
This sequence comes from Lissotriton helveticus, assembly GCF_964261635.1. Classification (NCBI taxonomy): domain Eukaryota; kingdom Metazoa; phylum Chordata; class Amphibia; order Caudata; family Salamandridae; genus Lissotriton; species Lissotriton helveticus. The sequence goes on along the minus strand of NC_136057.1, from coordinate 1,347,682,382 downwards.
GCCCATTAATTACTGGAATCAACATAGCCTCTAACAGCCATGAGCCACGCACTCACCTGCTCTCTGCTGAACATTTCACCGCCAGAGAGGGACAGGCATGTAGAGAAATCGGAAAAACACCCGACAGGCTGGTGCTATTACTATCTTCATAGTAATAGCAGAAGGTTCCATCTTGCACCACACCTTGATTGTCGCCACAGTGGGATTGACATGAAACCCCGCCTGCATCTTCATAGTAATAGCAGAAGGTTCCATCTTGCACCACACCTGGATTGTCGCCACATTGGGACTTAAGTACTTACATATGCACATCCGAAACCTGAACTAAACACGAACCCATGAGGCAGCGCATACGTTGATTCGTCTCTTTCTCCAATATTGTGCTAAAGGTTTCTGATGTCACACTGAGTCCTTATCAAGAGCACTCATCTCTCCCTTGCGCCCTGTCTGCTGCAGCCACTGTGACCAACTCCAGCTCCCTGTTTACATACTGCGTGTCAGCGAAAATAGTCCTACCTCTCTGTCAAGCCCCGCCGCCAGCGTAATGATGTCCCCGGTTTCATTGTTGATGGTAAACATGTTGGACGACGGGGTGCTGGGGTTCTGGGACATGATTTTGTACCTCAGCATGCCATTTGGCTGTTTGGGGTCGTCGGCATCAATGGAAGTCACCGTCATCACGTAGGTTCCTAACATCAGAACAAATATCCGTGAGCCTTAAATCAACAGTTAACTCGCTTACCAGGGGCCGCTTAAGACACCCACTTCCTAAACACTTTTCACCTCCACGAGCCCCGGGGCCCACAACACAGCCAGGGCGGCGTAATCGATACCCCCGCAACACCGGCCACTTTAAGGTGCTTTATTTTGTTTTGTGCCTTAGCAAATAATGGAGTGTCAAGATGAAGACCCCCTCAGCAGCAACAATAATGACGTGTGTTGGCTTTTGGGCACACTGGAGGACGTTTGAGCGAGGTTGAAAAACAGGTCACAGGCAGCACGTGCATTAACATTGTTAGCACTCTTAAACAAGCATTGGCATTGCCAATAGGTCTCGCTTGTGGGACCTTATAAGTATTTAGTTTTGCAGCACAATATCCTTGTTGCATAATCGGATATTGTGCTGCAAAACTAAATACTTATAAGGTCCCACAAGCGAGACCTATTGGCAATGCCAATGCTTGTTTGTATTCTGTCAGGACCAGAGGCTCAGACTATGTGTATTCGAAGCTTACTTACCACCAATGTAGCCGTCTTTGATATTAGTTTAGAATAAAACTTCTGGCAGATGAATAGGAAGAACAGTCTGCTGTTTTCAAAATAGCCTCCAATGTAGCTCCATGCGTTGAAGCTTTGAAAGATGTGGCACGCCTGGTAGAATGAGCATAAAAATTGGGTCCAAATTACAAATGAGCAATTATGTATTTTTCATATTCCATATTTATTTTCAGGTAGTTAGCTTGAAGAGGTTTTATATCACCAAACATCAGACAATTCTTTTTGTCGTTACGCATGAAAGATTTAGTATTAAAAATGTTTATGAATTTCTCTAAATCAGCGCAACCCTGGTGTAGCAAATGCCAAATTGGGTTACATTTTGCAGAGAAACGCTGTTATTGAAATCATTATCAAGGTCTATAGAAAGTAAATTGTTAGTGAAAAGTGGAGGCATACCCTGATTAAGATGGCGATTGAGATTAAGGCAATTGAATCCACATGTGGACACAATAACATATGGACATGTGTATGTGTGGTTTGATAAATGTCTTCTGTAGCTTTATTGATGTATGTGTATATATATATATATATATATATATACACATATATATACAAAGTCCTGTGAGACTGGCTCACCGCGCGTGTCTCTCCTCCAGGTACAGATCTCTCAACACCAAAATTCAGTGAGATAAAGTGCTTTATTTTCTCCTCACCATCAGCATGACGCGTTTCGGCTGTGAAACCACAGCCTTGATCACATCATATATATATATATATATATTATAGTAAATTGAGGTAAGTTATGGTTAAACAATTACTGGAAAGTTTAGTTAATTTTGATTCTTAACCATAATGCCACCTTAACTGTAGTTGTTACAGGGAATTTCAGTATTTTTTAAAACGTGTTGAAAGTGTTCCAAATAAAAGAAAACGTTTACCATTAGCGTTTAATTTTTTTTGTGAAAAGTAAATTCTTCAGTGTATTTACTTTCCAAGGTCTTCTGCAGTGAGGGTTGGTCTTAGGGTCTGTGGCTTTCCAGGAACAGGCTTCCATGTTGCCAAAACCGTATTGTGTAATAGCAGGTGCACCAGAAATATTCCTGTTGCGCAAAGCTTGTTTGGTTCTGAGGGCCCCTATTAGACGATGGGGAAAATGTACCTTTGTCCAATGGGATGTTTTTGTTTATTTAAATTTTGGTCCCCAGATCAGTAGGTGGCCTGCAATATTAAATTAAGTCAAGGTATACAGGTATTTAACTATTCGAAGTTCCCTCGCTATTGTAGCGTAAACCTCTCTTAACTGCTACATGCATTTCAAATCACAAAAGACTATTTCTTGGTTCACACCAAGTTTTTTGTAATTTATTTTTGTTTTTACTGTATCGGAGAGTAGCAATTCTTCTAGGAGCTTGAATGGGAAACATGACTATTTTTTCAACCTTCTTTAACGTTTCTTCTTTGGCTCAGCGTGAAACTTGACATGTCGAAACACACTCACTTGCAATAATTGCTAAATGTCATGCAGTCATCAAATGCCATTAGAGATTAGCAAATTGAACCTTTTCAATGGAGGCTGGTCTTAACCATAACTATGCAGTTGCTATTGTTGACTGTTTGATTAAAATTAATCCGTTTTGATCTACTAATTTTATTACACTGTCCGCGCCCTCCCTCCCCCTAAACAACGATAAATGTTTTATAGAAAGTTTTAGTGTACTGGTTCCAAAACACTAATGCCACTTGTTATCAACTGTCTAAAGGAGAGAACTGTTTGTTTCTTCTGGAGATCTTTAACGACTGACACGCAGAATAATTCTTTGCCTAATTGGTTTCTGTAACTTCAGTCCCTTACTGCTTGCATGTGTGCTGTATCTGGGTTTGTGCAAGCAAAAAATAACTATCAACTAGAATTTGTTATTCTTAAAGTGCATGTACATTTATTACCTTCCGCTATAATACTGGACAAAATGAAAGAAAGGAAATATTGAAAACTAGCAGCCCGTCCCGACGTTGTCCGGGAGCAATCAGGCTTCTGGGCCCCCGCCCGCCCCGACGTTGTCTCAGGCTTCAGGGCCCCCGCCCACCCCAACGTCGTCCGTGGGTCCCCCGGAGCGCACCCGCCACTTTCAAGGCCCCCAATGAGCCGCACACGGGCCGCTTCACCTACATCAGCCGCCGCTCCTCACCGCCTGTCCGCCGCTCCTCACCGCCTGTCTGCCGCTCCTCACCGCTCCTGTCCGCCGCTCCTCCCCGCTCTCATGTCCGCCGCTCCTCCTCGCTCTCCTGTACGCCGCTCCTCCCCGCGCTCCTGATGTCAGCACGCACGTCGCGGCCGGCGCTACTTCCAAGGGACTACTTTTTTTTCAATCGTAAATATTTTAAAGAACGTATATTTTATTTTTTTATATAGCCTATGTCCATCTGCAGACCCTGACAATTACAACGATGTATCGGGTGTTTGGATTGGTGCTGTGGTTCCTGAGTTTACCCGCCTCAAAGGTTCAAAGTTTTCTCTTTATAACATCTTCGCACAGTGATGGATGCAGGACAGACGGCGTCGCTGGTATTATTAGATCTAAGCGCCGCCTTCGATACTGTCTCTCATTCCATCCTGTTGCATCGCCTGGAGGAGATTGGTGTGGGGGGGTCCGCCCTCCAGTGGTTTCAGTCCTTCCTCGATGGTCGTCTCTTCTGCGTCGCGATTCCGCCGTTCCAGTCCAGTTTCCATCCTCTGAAACAGGGAGTGCCGCAGGGATCCTCGCTGAGCCCCACGTTGTTCAATCTGTACGTGAGACCTCTAGCTGAGGTTGTCAGGCAGTGGGGTATGACAATGGTGTCGTATGCCGATGACACCCAGCTAGCGGTTACGATCAGCGGGGATGCGGACCAGGATGCCCCCAGGTTTCAGAGTGGACATAGAGCGGTGGCAAGCTGGATGAAGGCCAACTGCCTCCAGCTGAACGCGAAGAAAACCGAGATCATGATCGTCGGCAGAAGGGCAGATCTCTGGGGGGGACAGGTGGTGGCCTTCGGAGCTTGGGCCGGCCCCCCTTCCTGTGACTGAATTAAAAAACTTGGGAGTGTGGATGGATCCCACTCTCAGTTTTGTGGGGCACACGAAGAAAACAGCAGCATGCTGTTTTGGAATTCTCCGGGCTCTGCGACCAGTGCTGAAGTTTTTCGATTCTCACACGCGGCAGCTGGTAATCCAGGCGTCTGTTACATCGCGCCTGGATTACGCCAGCACTCTTCTGGTCGGTGCCAACTTGACCGAAGTCACCCGCCTCCAACGAGTGCAGAATGCGGCCGCTAGAGCTATCGTTGGTCTTCCTAGATCCTGCTCTGTTTCCGGCACTTTGAAAGCGCTGCACTGGCTGCCGGTCAGAGCGAGAATCCAGTTTAAAGTGTTGTGCCTGGCCTTTAAGATCCTAAAGGGCACGGCCCCTCAAGCTCTTACGGGTCTTCTGTCCTGGTATGTCCCCACTCGACATCTGAGATCCTTGGGCCAAGCTCTTACTATCACTCCGCGATACAAGCTTTGCCGTATCGGCGGTCGCTCCTTCCGGGTCAAAGCGGCCGAACTCTGGAATTCTCTTCCGGTGGAGATTCGGTTGCTGGAAGACCTCCTCTCCTTTCGCAAGGCGATAAAAACTTTTCTGTTTTAATCTTAGTTTCTACTTTTAGCTTTTGTGTTTCTTGTGGTTGTTGCGTGTTACCTTGACATGCGCCGGGACGCCCCTTGGCTGGGGCAGCTGTGCGCAATACAAATCCACGTAACATAAGATAACATAATAGTAGTATAGATGAAAAAGCTTTAGGTTTAAACAAGCATTTCCAACGCAATAGGTCTCGCATTAATTAAGTTTGAGCTATTGGCATTGCTAAATATTGCAACACCAATTGCAACAAAAGTCTATAAATTGTAGGCCAAAAAAATGTGTTTTTATTTTTTCTGCAATGGTGGCACGCTGCGCTTTAGATGAATATGTTTAAAAGTAAAGTGCGCCATACTGCGATTGCTACAATAGTTAATTGTGGATGCGTTAACAATTGATGTGTGCACTGATCGCTGGTGGTGTGTGTGCCTGTAGAAATTGTGCACTGATGGCTGGTGGTGTGTGTGTGCCTGGTGGAAGCGTGCACTGACGTGCTGGTGGTGTGTGTGCCTGGTGAAAGCGTGCACTGACGTCTGGTGGTGTGTGCCTGGTGAAAGCTTACACTGATGACTGATGGTGTCTGTGCCTGGTAAAAGTATGCATTGACGGTGTGGTTATGTGTGGTCGTGTGTGTGGCTGTGGATGCGTGTGTGGGACACGTGCATGTTTTGTCATGAAAAGGCGCATCAATGGCACTCGGTCTCTCTCCTATGCAACGCATGCCCACTGCGTAGGCGAGACCTAAAAAGGTGAACTGGAAGAATAAATGGTTCAAACTCATTCAATTAAATACATATATGATTGTGAGCAATACATATATATGTTCTAAATAATGAATATTCACTTTTACAATTAAAAGTTTGGCAGTAACTGGACTCACTAAAGCAGCTACATTGAATCGTTAGTCATGGGTAATCTCCAGTAAATATTAAAATGCAATTTACTACAACTCAATCCTTTGTAATATAGCATCAGTAAATTTCACAAACCACTTGTGAGTTGAGGGTCTTGCCCACCTAATCAAGACGTTACTACAAAAGCAGAGTTTTGTATTCCTCGTCTTGTGAAGGGAAATTGTAAATTCATTCTTCATTCGTTTTGAAGCTTGAGGAAACAATAAGTTACCCTTGTAAGAAGGTCTTTGGTGTTATTATAAAATGTACAGCAGCCTGCAAGGTTTGGGTGTATGCACACTTGGCATCGTTGCTCCTAAGAGAAAAGCCCAAAACCTTAATTCTAAAAACAAAAGATAAGAAGCAGGTCTAACGGATATCTCCACAGCTTACTGCAGAAGTAGGCGATTAGCCCTAGCTCAGTATGTTTTCTTTCAGCAACTAGTTAGTTCTACTCAGTGTGATTTGTCATTTACACCATGTGCCAATCCAATTTTTCATGCTGCATGCAAATCCAATGATGTTAGTATGTAACCTGAATAATCAGAGCAAGCTACATGGTTCACTTCCCAATATCTTTGAGAGTTTCCCTGGTTATGCCTCTTCAGCACAGCCCAAAGTGCACACAGATATGGCCCATTCTGCATCTAGGATTGGTTTTCCTACTGGGCCTGCAAGGTGAGTACATAATGTGTGTGCAAAACATATTTAAGAAGAAGCTTTCAGGTTTAGCGATGCTCGTTGATAATAATGACTACACTTTATGTTGAAACAGACCATGGTATCTGTAGGGTTGTAATTTCGCGAATGCTAGACTATTCATGCACCACTGCCCTGGGTTCATGACCTTTTTGCCAATTGTGTTTGTTGTTTTTATTTATTTTCACTGTGCATGTGAACAGCACTTTGTTAATGCTACATGTCAATACTAATTCCATTCAATATGATTAGGTCAGTTGCTTATTGTAATATTGATATCAAGCTCCACTCCTGCTTTAGAGATCTAAATCTATGGTTGACCAAAGCAGCCCATGAGTCTGCTACATAGAGGCTTGAGAAGAGAAGTGTGAGCACACAGACTGGTTTCAACCCTCTATAAATATTGTTCCTAGAGGATAAAGCAGAGGCACTCTTAAGCTTCTTTTGAACTGAGATTCTACTGCAGGGCTGCTGGGTAGCTTTTAACAGTATGGAATTCTTCAGTTATCAACTATATTTCACAAAAAGTTCCTATAAACTCCCACAAATGTTGTGTCAAAGTTCATGAAGCAAGCTTGTAAGAGTATGGATTTCCTTAGTTATTAAATGTATTTGACAAGTTACTATCAATTCCCACAAATGTTGTTTCAAAGTTCATGAAGCAAGCATATAGTAGTTCCCCGGCATTGGAATATTTGCCACCATAGGCAGTGCTAACATTTTGTCTGAAGTACCATCAAGGAAACCTATTTAAAGAATGGCAAAAGATTCTGCTGTGCAACCTAAGTTTGTGTTTCATGTAACACCTTCAACTCTGAGTAGTGCCATTGTTCAATAGTTTGATAGGTTTGTGTGGGAGGCTGTTTTATATAGCAGGCACAACATTGATTTTTGCCTGCTTCCCTCATGCATATTCATTGCCCATCCAGGTGTTTTTATAGCCGTCTCAGGTTGAGAATCCTGTTGCCGGGCCTGCTGGGTAACAGCGTGAATGGAGAATATACCGTGTGACACACACGGTCGCATCGTGTGAGTTGGCAGATCTGTGTAGTACTTGGGCTCTGGTATCCAGTGCTTTCCACCCGCACATAATAAAAGATGCTTTGGAGTTTTGAACTTGTCCTTTGGCGCTGTGAATTGACCAGCCTTAGGCACTATGCACACATCAACGCTCCTGGCTTTTATGCTATTACAACATAAATAGGGATATGTCGAAAGCTGTACTCCTGCGTATTTTCTTGGACACTTTCTGCAATGCTATCTCTACCTCTGAAAATGAAAGGTGTATGTAGCATGGAGGCGTAAACGCGCCTACTTAAATGGAATGTGAAGACAGGAATACATTCACACGTTTATTTTTTTCTCCTGCTCATGTTCACCCCGGAATCGTTTTTTTTTCTAACCAGCCAACACATTTTAACAGAAAGGGCCCGTATGCTGCCGGGTGCTCGTATTGCTGACTGATTAAGCAAGAAACTGAAATCTGTCTAGGGCTGAAAAATGCTACGTGTAGATTCTGGATACCCAGGAAGCATTCCCCTTGTGATGCGGTTGTTAGGGTGGTGAGCATCTCTCAATGCCGTATTTGCATGTACTTGTCCTCTTTGATGCAGGCGCCTTTGAGCACGGTGCTGAGTGCCTCTCAATGCCGTATTTGCATGTACATGTCCTCTTTGCATGTACATGTCCTCACCTTACGCTTTAGAGAGATCCATCGGCCACAACATCTGGCGCCTGTCAAAGCAGCTGCATATGTTGTACCCCTGTTGTAGCAGCATAAGTCGTGCTGTTCAAAACATCGCATCACAAGATTGCCAGCGTGTCTAGAACATCTGGTACACCTGCTTCAATTAATCACTAACGCTAACGGCACAGCTCTAAGTTCTCTGGAAGAAGTTTCCAGACTATGACAAGACAAGAGTGTCTGCCGTGATCGAAAAAAAACGAGAGTCCTCAGAATAGTATGCTGAGCTACTCCGAGGAAGAAACCAAAACAAGGCAATATTTATATTTGAAGGTAAAAACGAAGGCTAACCCCCCCCTCCCTCCAACTGACGAACAATGGATTATAGTGGAAAACCTTTTTATATTAAACCAACATGTGCTGAAAAACTGGCGTTTCTTTAAAGGGATCCACAAGGAACGAGCTTGCCAACCCATCTACTGCAAAGAAAGAAGTTCCAGTAGGGAAAAAGGTACTTTTCTTACCCCCCTCCCCCAGATGAAGGGAAATGTAAGTTGGAAATCCCACAACCAAGTTGTTGGCTGTAATATTTTCATATTTGTTGAAATGTGTTGAGTTGGACGTGTTCCTTTGCAGTGGTACAGAAAAGGGCGCTCGAAACAAGGCAAAAGGATGTCATGGATAGCCTGACTATGGCTAGTAATAAAGTTGAGGACAACGTAAAAGGAAATTACACCCGTGCTAAAATACGAAAAATGAAAACGTAGTAATTCATTTTCCAAATTGGACGAGTGGGTAGAGATGTAATTCTAATAGTGTGCTTTAATACTAGTATGCCCAGCATAAAATGGTTTGCCTAAATCGCATGCAAACAAAGAAGGAAAAGAATGTTTATAAAAAGCAATTCTGTATCCACCATAGCGCCATGAAATATTACGAATAGTTTTACTGCCCACAGTTGGACTTTACAGGGTGTGAACAGTAAGACTTGCTGCACGGGCCTGGTCTGTTTTGTCACTGCAAGGGCAAACTGATTTACTTACCAACACCTTAAGCTGAATAGACTACAGACAATGGTGCTGCTGCTGCGAACATTTATACCATGACACCTTCTTGCTCCGGTCCTTTTAAGTATAACCTTTCTTGCTGCTTTCCTACGTTTTATCTTTTCTTACTTAAACCCAAACGTGCAGAACATTTTAGGCCACGATATGTCGGAAAAAACACACACAAAAAAGGAAACGTTAATCGTACTCTGCTTGACAGTGTTTTTAAAATGACTTTTTCCTATCGAACCTCCTACCAAAAAAAGCATCTTTTCGGCCTCTTTAGTGGGGCTGGGGGATCATAATCGTGGTGTATTTACAGTGCATCAGCTACAAAGATACGTACTCCAAGACACTGAGCACACTATCGGGGTATAGTCAGTTACAATTATGTTATAAAAAGCAAATAAACCGGCAGATTGTTAATATTTGTAACCAGCTTGGGTATATTTAAAAATCAATGCATTGTTTAAAGGGCAGGGAAATAAAAAAAAAGCATGCAAGGATAAGAATGCTAAAGCATCATAAAACCGCCTTTTAAAACAAGGAAGAGAAGAACGTGAGAGGTGGGGGACAAAGGGACAGCGGAAAACAAGCTCTCGGCATTGCTGTGGCGCTGGGGTGGGCGGGGGAGTGGCAGCCTTTGAAGTCTGATGCGAGGCACAGACATATGGTGGTGCGGGGTGTGCACATGGGTGGGCGGGGAGCGGCAGCCTTTGAAGTCTGATGCGAGGCACAGACAAATGGTGGTGTGACGTGGCTGGCAATGGCATGCACTCGCATACTCACATGAACTGTACGCGATCCGCAAGTTTGGTAGAGTTCTTGAACTGCCTACTATAATCTCGCCTATCTATCCCTGCGGGATATAATAGTCGAGACCTAAAAAGGGAGACTCTTTGATATGAGAAAATATGGTATCAAATGTGAAACAATTGTTTATAGCCTTGAACTGATTAAAGTGCAGCATTGGGTGAGTCATTAGGCTATGCATGGATATGACGAATAAACTTAAAGAAAAGAATGGTTAACTGCTTATTTATCAAATCTATAAAGCCTGGCTAAAATATTCTTAATATTTTTTTTAATGAAAATTTGAGCTCAAACTAAAATGTTTACTTAAACTGGAGTTAAGAAACATATGTTATGTGGATATAAAACCATAAAATTTGAAAGTATAATAAACACACAGAAAACGATTGAGCCACAAAAAGCTGTTTAAATTCGTTTTGGCTAAAATAATGACATGTGCTAAGAGATTTGCCTGAGTATATTGTGTGTGGATATAGCATTAAGTAGAAGGATTTCTGTAAAGCAGGTACAGGTACTGGCATCCACATGAAGTGATACTGGATATGGTTTTGAATCAGATACTTAAAAAATGTTTAAGAAATGGTAAATCTAAAAATGTTGATGAAAATCAGAATATAATGACTGCCTGATTAAAAATAACTGTCTCGTAGGTAAAGAATGAACCTTTTATATTGCATTTTAAATAATTAAACTTAAGCCTACCTTTTAGGTAAAGCATGAGAAAATTGTTTCAGATAAAAATGTGTGAAACTTGCACATTCTAACATTTTATATTTGTTACTGACCAAGTTCAATTCTATATTTTTGCGTAAGAATATCGCTAAGGATATTTACACTAATTTGAAACACTTTTGTAGTTGTGGGATTTACCTGAATCTGTGTTCAATCGTTAACACAATGTGTGAGTTTACTACTATGGCATCAAAAGACATACAAGTATTCACTTATAATTCAATGTTACTAAACTGAGACTGATGAAGCCTGCCCCATTCCTCGCAAAGCAATCTTGACACATAGGGAAATGGATACACCCAGGGGAGAAATTCATCCATTAACTGCACCACACACGCATGGCAGACACTGGAGGCCCATGCTAAGGCGCTTCCACACTCCCAGTGAGATTCCTCCTGGATATATCTGTTACTCGCTAAACTGGAGCGCTTACTATGTTTGACAAGGCTGGACTAAAGACCATCAAGGATGTCTAACCAGAGGTTCAATTTGTCACTCTGGAGCAGATCCAAAATCTACAACACCAGTCACCACAGCTGACATTCACATACTATTGTCTCTAAACAACCATGAGAAACTATAGCCTTCGTTCACAGAAGCGCCCCCCCCCACACTAGATGGGCTCCAACTATTGCTCACAAGCCCCACACGTACAAAACTCCTCACAAGATTATATAATGCAACCCAAGGAGATAAGCAGTCAGTCTCAAGTCCGGCCATGGAAGAATGGAACCCGGCTCTTGACATACATTTAACATTAGAGGACTGGGGGTTCAGCTGAACACTGTCGGGACTACTTACACCAAACTGCAATCTGCGCATAATCCACTTTAAATACCTCCAGCAGATGTACTACTCCCCAGCCAGATTGTTCAGATATGGGCTAGGTAGTGACGCAAAATGTACCCTATGTGGAAAACTTGATGCAGGCTTAGTTAATCTTGCCTTGCTAGGCACTGCTTTTTGGCAGTTCTGGACATGGGTAACAATGGGACTATCTGCCATATTTCCAGAACATGTCGGCTGCGCCCACACACATGTCTACTTGGCTTAATCAAACACCTAAGTCCAGTGAACCAGAAACTTCAAGAAGTGGCACTGCTGCTAGCAAAACGTAAAGTAGCTATGTTTTGGGGTAAGAACGCTCTGCCTACCAGTAAACAATAATTGAAAATGCAATAGGTCTCGCCTTTGATTAAGTTAAAGCCATTTGCTTTGCTAATGGTATTGTATAGCAAATAGCTTTAAGTTAATGAAAGGCAAGACCTATTATGCTTGTTTAAACAATGCCATGGGCTTAAATACACACGTGTTATAAGCCAAAACAGGCTTGGGGTGTATAACACTGTGTTTGCCCATTCCTTAGTATCTTGGCGCTGCAAATGCATAGCAGATGTTGCCAATGGAGTGTTTTAGTGCGTTTGTGTGTAATGAGGGGGTGGGGGGTTCCACAGAGTGTGCTCGTATTCTGCAACCGTCAGCTAAAGTCCTGTGACCAGAGTGCGTGTGGGTGGAGGCGGTACTGCTCACATTATTGTGCCATAAAGGGAAGGGGTGACCAACTTCTTGCAAACAGGTATATGGTGCCCATGACGGACCGCCCAGTGAAGGTGCAGTGCGACGATAATCATTTAACAAACGGACTACAGGCCAACGTAATCCTTAAGGGTGGGGGAGATAAAAACATAACCCCATAACATACACCAGCCTCCCCTCTTAAAGCGGCCATGTCACTCCTTTTATTATGGACAGTTTTCGAGAACTGGGTTTTCGTAAAACAAAAGAATGCATTACGGGTGTGGTCGCTGGTTTGCTTCGAAGGGCAAATCTCAACGAACATCCCTGCTTTGTAGCTGAAATGCCCAGAAACCGCATTTTTGATAACCTGCAGCTAGGTGGCCAACTTGCTGCATACTTCAAGATTGCATAACTACATTATAATTATGAGTGCTTCATATAAAAACGACAGATTATATAGGTGCAGCAGTTTCCGCTTTTGTAGTGCTATAACAAGTGTTAACATCATCACCCACATCCGATGTATGTCGGGTAAGCTCAGTACATCCATGTGTAAACATCTCACCATCAGCTTGAGCAGACATGGCTAATCACTCATTCAGTACCCTAGAGTTTCTAACCATTGAAAACAGTTTCCTACTCACTCAACTGTGCTACTACCTCTCAGGCCCAGCGCCTCTGGCGTGTTTGGTGTAGAGTGATTAATGTAGTTCCGTCTCAACTCCATGAGCTACTGACTCTAGCTGGGAAACCAAGGTTCGAGCCTCAGGGTCCACTCCATATCCTGTGACTCTGGGCAAGTCACTTAATCTCCCCGTGCCTACATAAATAAATATATCCTTGTATAACGTAGCGAGTGCTTGTGTAAAGCGCACCAATACCTTCCGGTGGAGTTCGTGCTATATAAATCTTCATAAAGAAAAAGAGAGGTAGAGGTAGTTTAGCCTGCTATCCCTAACTGCTACCTACCCTTAGGGGAGGTAGGCTACAGATAAACAAAGAAGATACGATGACTCTCTCCCAAGGACGATCTAAGAATATGGCCCCTGCCTTCAAATGAAGAGATGCATATTGCCAGTAACTCAATGCTGAACAAGAGGTATTACGTTTTGTATTTCACTTCAAGGTCAAATTAACAAATACATTTCACATTGCAACACATGGAGGCTCACTCCGGAACAAACCTTCAAGCCAGAGATTGATAACCGAATACGATCGTGCTGGTATTATTACCGCTTCGGAATCGATCGCTAGTAGTGATCACTTTTGAATGGTACTGGATAAGACATATCTCTCACCTCTTTATCTTGAAAGCATGCTCAGCATGGATAGGTCAATGGGTTGTGTGCCTACTGCAGAAATCGCCCTGTAGCCTCCAGGCAGTGGTTCTAATCCCAGCCGGACTGACCTCGCCCGTCATCCTTCTGAAGTTGGTAGCACAGTAGTGGATGTCTGTCACGTACTCAGGAGAGACAGTGCAGGTTCTGCCGTGTGGTGTGTGAGTGCCCAGGGGGGACCAGAGGAGTCACGCCCCTCCTGCACGGTTTTCAAATGAGCCCGGCTAAGAGGAGCACACAGCAGCAGCGCGCATTGATCCGGCCGTCACTCATTAACGCCCATTGATCGAGGCGCACAAAAGCAACAGATTAAACAAGCCTCCATCCGTAGCGCGTGCATCTCATTGCCAAACCAGACGACCGGTCTATGCTATTTTTCTGCTGATAGAACTTTTAATATGGAATACACAAAAATTAATTGGAATGGGAAAAAGCTAAATTTCTTTAGATATTTATAATGTTATGGTTTCCATGAAAAAAACCTGTTTCCCGGATGAAGAGGTACAGGCAGCATTGTGCTTCTCTGAATGCCGATACATAGACCGGCGGGTGGACCGCGAAACCTGACACAATGAGTATGAATATACTCAGAAAATATAACACACCAGGTCGAATGACAACATGCCAACACTGAAAAAAAGGACAAACAAATCGGGGTGTGAGTACTACTGCTGAACCTGAGATGGTTTGTGTGGTTTTCCTCAATCACAAAAAAGCAGAGAGAAAGTGGCCCGAAAAATCGAAACAGCGGAAACATTTTTGCCGAAATAGTTCATGCAACAGTTTTCTAATGACACATTTAGTTTTTTCTTTAATTTACACTGATTCAGTGGAAACTCTGGTTTCCGTGTAGCTGGTATAGCATGCTAAACCATATAACAACCACGATGCAGCAACGTATCGTATGAGTTTATTTCGCTCGCTGTTTCACTCACTGAAACTGACTTGCCTCGTTTGACAGAAATAAATGCAGAGGGTTGGGAAATAGACCAGCGACAGAATATAACTCGCCATGATGGACAGTTTTCTCTTTGTCTGCCTTCCCACATAGACGGACTCGGCCGGACTACCTGCTGGCGTAAAAGGTTTATAATCTTCTTTATGGGACCATCTGTTTGGACCCATAAAGAAGATAAGAAACCTTTTACGCCAGCAGGAAGTCGGGGAAGTCCATCCGAATGGGACGGACTACAAAGAGAAAAGTGTGCGTTTGAGGACGCTTTTTTCCAATGGCTGGCCACCGTTTACCCTAAACGGTGACGCCAGCCAATGGAAAAGCGGAGCGGAGCTTAAAACCCGCTAGTGTAACCGACCTATAAACATAAAATACGCGAGCTCGACTGCGCATGTGCGCAGTACGTCACAAGACCTAAAAATAGTTACTAGGCATGTCTTATTATGAAGAAAAAATTTAGTCTTTTGCAAGGGAATTGCCACTACCGTCGAGTTCCATTGACATATGGAGCTTACTAACAACTTACTTTCGGTTCACACCGGATGTACTGTGAAATATATAGTGTATTTCAAGGCTCAGCTGGTGTTAAATGGATGGTTTTAAATGTACTGACATTCTTATACCATACTACTACCGTAACTAGTGTATGATGCAAGTGGAAACTGCTGGCATGTTTGTTGTGTTAGTCTTAATGCTGACAATTTTCAGTAAAAAAAAAAACAAGTATAGTCAATGCTATATGTCTTCAGTCACTAAACTAAGGAAACATGCATGCATTTGCATTCATCTTTGCACTCCTATGTCATTCGTCGATCCACTGATGCATACTTGTATTAACTCTTTACACATCTACAAAAAAAGACACAAACTCAACAAGCATTTGCAATGCAATAGGTCTCGCATTTATGCGAGTTTGAGCTATTCGCATTGTAAATTACAAAGGCTTTTATTTATGTTTTGGTTTTTAAAACAAATAAAAGGCATTGTCGTTTGCAATGCTAGTAGCTTAAACTCTCACAAATGCGAGACCGATTGCATTGCAAATGCTTGTTAGAACTGCCTGTGCTGAGCACCGGCATGACCGGGCCCACTTAAAAGCCCTGTTTTTACGCTCACTTTAAAATGTAGGGATTTACGATTCATATGGCAAAGGTCCTGGTAATTCTGGTATTCTCGCTACTGCACAATGCAGGTAAAAACATCGCAATGGGTGAAATTTGTGTGCTGATCCCACATAGAATTAGTAACACAGGCCAGTATTACCACCAAATATTGCAATCAAACTCAACACGAGTGCCGAATTGCGCGATCACGTCATACGGTCATTAAAATAAAAATAGTTCTACCTTACGGTTTATTCCACGATATTTTTTATTTTTTTATCTTACTCATTATCAGTACGGTTTCATAGCAAACCGTGCAGCATGTGAGCCGCGGCGTCTCAAGTACAGTGCTCTTCTTCATTATATGGAAACAGGAAAAAAAAAACATAAAATTATGGAAACTGTAGAGGCGAATGCAAAACCATGATTTATCTACTACAGTAGAATGACAAAAGAAATTCACAACGAAAAAATAGCCAGACAAGATTTTGTTACACTTGGTGTGTCTGCACTGAGTGGAACAAATGGTTACAATAAAAGTGCGGCTAATAAGTATATGTGGTTGTGGACTTTGTACTTTCCCAAGGCCCAGCATGAGTTAGGATGGGCACTGAAATGGTATAGTCTCTTACGAGATTTCTCCCGGCATGAGAGGGTCAGTAATACCGGGGAGTGATCCGAGATACCCCAAGGCCTTATTTCTAGATCCTCGATACTTTGCAGCCCAGTATTCAACATCGGGAAGTAATCTATCCGCGGCAGACTATTATGTACAGCGGAGTGGTATGTGTACTGACGAGCCGTATGGTGCGTGACCCTCCAAACATCTATCAGCCCCATGGCCTCTATGAAGCCCTGAAAACGGGACGGTCCAGACGGCTGAGGTCGAGCAGGGAGTCTGTCTAGTGTGGTGTCTATTGTAGCGTTGAAATCCCCTCCTATAATCAGGTCGCCTTCTGGCAGGGCGAGGATGAATTCACCCAGTGCAGGCAGCGCAACTGATTGGAGAGCCGGGGGTATGTAGACTGATACTATATGCAGGAGTCTGCCCTCCCACAGTAACGCCGCAAATCGTCCCTGGTCATCTATCTTACTCTGCAATACTATGAATGGAGAGTTTTTTTTTATCAGGATCCCTGTTCCCCTTGATCCCGAGAAAAATTCTGAGTGTGCCGCTATTTTGTACCTCTACCTGTCCAGAGCTTTGCACGCCTTCCCCATGAGGTGTGTCTCTTTTATAAGTACCAATGCTGGGCCAAGTCGTTTTAGGGCATGCAGTACCAGTCCCCGCTTTATTTTATCGCCCAGTCCTCTTATGTTCATGTCATCATCCGAAGAGGCGGTACTGGCGTCTCCTGTGTCCTATCACAAGCCTCGTTAAGTTGTGAGTCTAGCGCCATGAGTGTAGTGCATAGGGATGAGGAACCGTACCTCCGCCAGAACATCACCGCACCCGCCGGCCAGTCGCCCCTGTAATGTGTCAACACTGTCTATGTATGTAATAACCCCTGGAGACAAATTCTCTGTACCTTCACCCTCCATCCCTCCCATCTTCTCTGCCTCCCTGCTTGTCCTGTCAACCACTTGCGTTTCGAACCTGTAAGTCTTGCCAACAGAAACAAAAATCAAACTAAACAGAATACAAACAACCCTACCTCTTAACCCTCCCTGCCTCCCTGCTTAACGGACTTACAACCGCCCGCCCCCCCAACGTAGCAGAGTGCTTCTTCCCGTCCCAAACCATTGTACTTGCTTGTCGGGGTTAAAGGTCCGATGGGAGCAGCATCCCTTCCTGCTCTCCAAGGCCCGTCCCAGGCCAGTGTCCATAGTCGGTTCGGCCATTGTCATGTACGTTAACTGTTGGTGTCTTGGGAACCGACTGTTCAGGAGTGTGGATCTTGCTCGACCCCTTCTGCTGCTGGCCCCGACGATTGATCCGTTTCTGGCCGTTTGGACGCTTGTGTTGCGGAGTGGTCCTCGTCCGTCCTGCGGTGTTGGTTCCTGCTTCCACGACGGGGTCCTCCTGCTTGCCTCCAGCCCTCGAGCCAGTCGAATGCCGCTTCTGGCGTATCAAAGAACCATGTTTTTCCTTCCGCCACCACTCTGAGCCGTGCTGAGAACAGCATAGAATATGGCAATTCCTGTGCCCGCAGTGCCTGTTTGATTTCCATGAAACTTCTCCTACGACGAGAGACTTCAGCCGTGTAGTCCGGGAAGAAGGCAATTGTCGCGTTCTGTACTCTAATTGGTGGCGAGATTCTAGCCGTTTGTAGGATTGCATCCCTGTCCCGAAAGTTAAATAGTCTGGCTAACACCGGTCTCGGGGCTGCTCCAGGTTTCGGTTTGCCGCCAGGGACCCTATGCGCCCTCTCCACTGAAAAGAAATTTGACAATCCCTTGGGTTGCAGTTTCGTCTTCACTAGTTCCTCTACTTAAAGGTCCATTGCTTGTTTACCTTCACTCTCTGGAATTCCAAGTATGCGCACGTTATTTCTTCTGGAGCGCCCTTCCTGATCATCCAGCTTTTCTCTCAGCAGCTTGTTCTCTGTTTCAAAACGCGACGGGCCGTTTGTAGCTCTGATGTGTCTTCCACCAGTGACTTGGTGACCACTTCCACCTGCTTGACCCTGTCGGCCATTTTCTGAAAATCCGCCCGCAGCAGCGATACAGCCGTTGAGATCGTTCCTACCGTGGCTTGAACGCTCGTTAAAGCCTTCATTATCTCTTCCAGTGTGACCTTCTTCGCCCCATCGTTGTCCGCCGCTTTGCCCGCAGATGGGCGCCCCTCCGTCAGAGGCGGGAAGCTCTTGTCGTATGCATATTTGTCGAGCTTAGCCTGCGTGGTCAGATTCCGTGGACCCCTTCCTGACATGTCTTGTTCAATGTTGGGCAGGCAATCTGCCGCGCAGTAGTAGACCGTCACTCGTGCGCCAGATCCGTGAGTTATTACTTGTTTCACTACTGGGATTGAGGTAGTGGTTGCGGCAGTAGTCGTTCGCCAAGGACTCTCAGCGGGTGGTTTCAGTGGCTATCGGTCTCAGGTCACCTTTGATCATTCCGTCTTACTGCTGCTCCGTACCACCAATGCCGTGTAGTAGACTGTGCCCCAGGCACGGGGCGTCCGGGCTCTCAGCACCGGTTCATGCTTGACTGGCCGCTTTCATTGACCTGCTTGTAATTGGGTGGCCGCCCTGTGTAGGGGGGGGGGTGGTGGGAGAGGAACCCGTGTTGGGCCTGCTTCGCTGGATTTACGGGAATTGGGTGGTGCTTGGTCGCCTCCTTGTCCCCTCTAGATACGGGCTCCTGGTTGACCCACTGTCGCTGGTGCTTACCGCTACTGTTCTAATGCGGTCTTAAGGGGTCGTGCTGCACTCTACCTCGGTGCCTGCAAGGAGCGTCACACTCTTCTATATTGGCCGTGTGTCCTTCACCACTGGTACTCTGTTCACTGTGCGATTTCAGGCTCCTCCCCCTTTTCTGGGTCTCACGTTAATTTAGGCCCCGGCTTCTAGGTAGCAGCAGGTAGGCCGGTGCTAGGCGTTTCTCGTCTCCTGTCTCGGCTCTTCACCTCCCGCGGGGGGGGGGAGGGGTCCACAAGCCGCGGTCCCTGCAGCTATATTATTGTCCCTCTCGCCGAATGCTGGGGAGCGTCGCCGTCTCGCCGCCGCGTGGAGCGGTCACGTCCCTCTCCTCCCGGGGCCGGTGGTCCCGGCCGTTTCACCGCCCGCGGGCCCCTAATGCTCTCTGGCCGCAACACGCACCGTTGCTATTGCGTCTGCTGCTGCCGATGGGCTCCTCCTAAGGTCGCGGCTGCGCTGGGTGGGAACGTAGCCTGTGTCGTGCTGTTTGCTATGCCCCGTCACACAGGCCGCCACAGATCATCGCGGGTTACCGATAGTTTTGTCGGTTCCCGACACTGAGGTCACTCCGGAGTTTCACCGGCCGGCACCGCTTGGTCCTATATCTCAGGACAGGCCACTGGAACACTGCACAGTTGCGGATCAGTAGACGGATTTATGGGAAGGGCTGAGTTTTCCCCAGAGCTCTTACACTACACAGCCATCTTGATCGGCTGCTAGCCACGCCCCGCACAGTTTTAATAATAGCGAAGTGAAAGTAATTTCCCACGGAGAACACATGGGGCGAATCAGCAAAAATGCTTCTCTAACTTCACAATATCCGGATCTGCCCCCAGTGGAGAAGAGACCAGTCTGCGGGAGGTGAGCATCTGTGATGAGGACACACAAAAAGAAGGTCTGAGGCAATTATTTTCCAATGAGCGACCTGCTCCTGCTTGTACGTCCCACCCATAGACACTCTGCTGCAGTCTGGAATCCTGTGAGCTTCTGGGAGATGTAGTTTCAGCTGGATAGCGTGCAGGGTTCGCTCCGCTTCTGGGCTCTGTTTGACTATATTGTCCGTTGTTAAGCGGATTGGCATGGTGGAGAGCAATGATTTTGGGTTTTGACGAAGAAGTGTTTGAAGTGGATGACCGCTCCATGCTTAATGCACTAACATGCTACAGTGAAAACGTGCAACAGAGCAGGCGCATGATTGGAGCAAACCCAGGCTTCAGGGGAAAGTTGAGGTAATGGTCTGTCTAGGTATTGTAGGCATGGAATGCTTGGGAAGGAGGTTGTAGCTTGTTAAACTGGTATGCTAGGACAGCCAAGGAAATGGTCCTCGATCTGCAAAGAGGACAGAGCATGAGGCGAAGTGTAAAATTGTATCTGCACGGTTGGCATTGGTATATGAAAGACAGTGAAAACACAAGCACTCACATGGAGTGTTTGAACACAAAAAAAGTAGCTCCAAAAACGTGAGAAGTGATGGACACGAGTACCAGTCCATGCTCCAGGGGAGGGCCAAACACAAGGAGAGGACATGATGCAGGCATGCCTTCACAAACGGGAACAAAGGAAATGAGAGCGACGCTGAAGCAGACCAATGATAAAGCCATGATCCAGCTTTGTGTGTAAACAGTGTCTCTAATCGACAGCTCCTATGTCTAGTTGTGACCTAACAAGGAAACAATGTAAGAATTAAGAGGACCCAAAAAGGAAAAAAATGTAAACTAAAGGACTGGCCTCTAGCCCAGACAGTGAAACGGTCATTTTCAAGCATATGTGCACAAGTGATGCCAATGCCATTGCTTAAAGGGCAATCGAGCCAGTACCTTAAATAGGCTAACCTATTGCCCCATGCATATGCTATGCTATCATGGGGAGAGGCAGAATGTGTATGACACTCATATAGACAGAAGATGAGTGACCTAAAGACCCTCAGTATTTATTTGTATGTAGAATATTCTTATTAATTTTTATTGAAGGTGCTTAGTAGACAATTACGCCTACCAGTCTCTTCTAAGATAGTCTAACAAAAATAATCACAGAGTACATATTTTACCCCCAATATTGGTCACGGGAAGTAACCAACACAAAAATCCTTGCTTACTACGAAAGTATGTGATATTCTTTTCAACATAATGCGTGTCTTCAGGCTTGAACATGCTGTGATGCTGTGTCCCCCTTAATGGCCTATTGGCTTTAACTTGTATTTATGTCAGATGTACTACCTCAGTTTTAACTTTTCATAATAAAAGATTAGACCAATGGCTTTTGTTATTTTTTCCATTGAAACAACAAACCATATAGACTTCATTATTTGTCACCATAATGTACTCGGCCTTACTGTATTCCTTTTAAGCTTTCCCACATGGCAGCTATTGGTATTCAGTCATAAAATTACAAATATCTGTTTAGTTACAGTTGGCATGACAATATACAAGCCTTCCTAAAACGACATAACCAAGATTATCAAAATGCAAATCTTCAATCCGGAGGGTTTGCCACAGAGTGTAAGCAACACCAAATCCCCTGCCTATCTTGTAGTCTGAGATTCCCTGTACCACTGTGTCCTATTTAAAGCTGTAAAGCAGTGGAATGGAAAATCCACCCTAAAAGGCCTGATTATTCACATTAAACAAGTTAGGCCTCCCATCTTTGTCGTGACTTTTCGTAATGAACAACTCAGGCCTACAGACTCCTTATTGACTTCCCACCATAACCAACTCATTAACTGTAAAAAGGCTTCCAGAATAACCCTAACGAAACATGGGTCACAGACAATCGTATATAGTTCATTTCATGTAGGGATAGATTATTCACAATGCTCTAATGACTTTTAAGTTGCCATTATGAATTCTATTTAAATCTGCTTTAACAAATCAAGACTGTTCTTGATAGTATCCAGCGCTATGCGATCATACTAGAGACCTTTGATAGGCTTGTTTGCTGGGAGGTCTAGACTTTATTAAGTCTGTGTCCCTTGCAATCAGACTGCCAGACCTATCTCAGATGGAGACCACTGCTTTCTGTATACAAATGTTCAAAGCTCATGTGGTGGAGCAATGCCATCTTGGACAGCAGACGTGTGCAATGCAAATGGTGGCACTGCAGTGCCCACAGGTGAGAATGTTTGCTCCAGAGGCTTTTCAGTTGGAGATCGATTTCTCCCCCCCCACCCCCCCTTCTCCCTCTTGACCCCGTCCTAGATGCCTAGAAGTGCCTGTATGGGTGTAAGTGCGATGTGGGTTTAGAGTATCTGAGTTAGAACTGTCATGATTCGCTGCCAGTAGGTGGCTATGGGGACACTATGGAAGTTTAACACTGAAATGGAGAATGTCAAATTTGGGCTGCCCCCACGGATCTTACAAGGGTCAGTGCCATTTTTTTCACATGTGGCTTTTTAATGTACAAAACTGTCTATTCTTCTTGGTGAGATTTGGATTAGGATCAGCTGGTGCTATCCAAATGTTCTTTGGATAGGGATGTAAATTGAGAAATCTGAGCAAATGTCAGGATGCTACTTTTGTGGAAAATGACCATGGGTGCACACTGAGGTGCCTCCATCTTGTGGTGAGGTGAGTGTGCTTGTACTTTTCTTTTAAGCTGAGTCTATTCTGCATTTGTACGTTTGTTGCTGTTTAACATCTCACAATTTGTTTAAAAAATGAAAAAAAAACTTTTTTGTGAACTTAGCATTGCATTGTGTAATTATTATGGTGTGTCCTAGATCTCCGGGAACTGAAAATCGACATTCCCTCTCCATCAAACTCCACGGCAGACGTCTGTGAGTAAGAAGATCCAATCAAACATCCAAGCTGTGACCAAATCATGGCCTCCGAAGATATCCTCACGCTTACTGAATCTTTCGCAAAAACTAAGGTGGGGGGCGGAGAACTGAGCTTCAAAGGTCGTGGGCTGAAGCTGAATACAGCAAATGATGGTGAGCAAAACGTCTAGACATATGGAGTCACATATTGGCAGCAGGAATGTGTCTTACAACAGAATGTACACTAACCTGCTCAGATTTTTCTGTTCGATACTGAACAGGCCATCAGTGGGCAATGGGTAATCTACGTGGCAGGTTGTAAATCTCTGAGGGGCAATTATTTAGACTAGCAGTAGGCTGCCTATTGGGAGGGCCAAGGCATTTCTTTTTGTGTAGAGCTGACAGATTTGTCGAAGTCAAGCTTCTAAAGAGGGACGACTTCAGTCTTATCTACAACACAATCCAAAGTGCTTCCTTAATGTTGTAGTGCCCACCTTAGTGGGCTGATTTTCATCCGCCCAGAAATCAAACTATGTACACTATGAATAGGCAACACTAAATAGTCACAAATCTCAATTATCGAAACCATTCGAGATAGAACATTTTCTGATAAAGCAGTTAATATAAATGTGCTCTTTATTTACGTGTTAAGTTCTTGACTGCTGTTTTATTGTTTGACCAAGAAACGAACATGTAAATAAAGTACAGGTTTTTATGGACTGCTGCGCCAGAAACTTTTCTTTGAGATTCTGGACTATTGCCAAGAAGTGACCATTAGATGTTGCCTATCCGTAGTGTATAAACTCAGATTTGTCAAAGCGCTCCGCTCTCTGCTAGATAGCCAGTAGGCGGGCATTGCAGTACAATGCGGGTGCGTTCCAAACAGGCAGGCTTATGAAGGGGGTGGTGTTAAGCCAGGCATTGAAATTCCTCTAGAGTAGTAGCGGGATGCTGTGGTCATAGTGTTCTCTTTCATCATGGGATGCAGCGCTTGGTATGATAGGCTTACCTGGAAGGAGAGTCCATTGTATGTGGAAGGTATATCGTCAAGCTATGCACAATTTGTATGTATGTATGTATGCATTTATTTCTTGTATAGCTCAAACCCTTCACCCTACGGGTATCTTGGCGCTCAGATTGTTGCACAAAGCCCCCATTACAGTAACCTGGTCAGAGAGAAAGAAAGGAACTGGACTTAGCTGCCTCTAGGAAACAGCCAGGTTTTTAAGCTTTTCCTAAACGAGGTCAACGTGTTAGACTGTCTAATCTGGAGTGGTAGCTCGTTCCAGAGTCGAGCTGCTGACACACTAAAAGCCCGGCCTCCCATCCTTGATCGCTTAAATCTGGACGTCGCCGCTAGGTTTAGCGAAGAGGAGTGAAGCGTCCTCTTAGGCTGGTACCAGTTAAACCTGTTAGAAAGCGGCCTTGGGCCTGAATTGTGTAGTCCATTAAACACTATACACATAGATTTGAAGCAAATTCTTTCACAAATTGGCAGCCAGTGTAGCTCTTTTAGAGCCAACGAAATAGAAGAGCGACGCTCCCAGTTCAGGGCTAATTTAGCCGCTGTAGACTGGACTCTTTGTAAACTCTAAATGATATACTGCGGGGCTCCCAAATACAGAGCATTACAATAGTCCAGTCTACTAAGTA
Source organism: Lissotriton helveticus (assembly GCF_964261635.1). NCBI lineage: Eukaryota > Metazoa > Chordata > Amphibia > Caudata > Salamandridae > Lissotriton > Lissotriton helveticus. The sequence goes on along the minus strand of NC_136057.1, from coordinate 1,347,657,962 downwards.
TCAGACTTTTGACCACCAGGGGGCGAGTCTCACTCGGGAGAAAAGGTAGCACCTGTCGCAGCATTCGTAGGAGGACCATACAGACACTGATTGTCTTGTTGGCTTGGGCCTCCATCTGAAGGTTATCCTCCACCATAACCCCTAGGTCCCGTACCACCTTAACCGGAGTCAGAGGTTCTTCTTCCGATGTAAGTCTGAACTCCAGTGGTAGGTGGCAAGGTAGGGTGTTACCCGGGCAGAACATTACCTCCGTTTTGCCACCATTAAATTGAAGGTAGTTTTTCCTAAGCCAAACGGAGGTATAACGCATACAGTCCTGAAGGGTACTCAGCGGCACCGCTTCCTCCCCCTCCAGGGAAAACACCAATTGGGTGTCGTCGGCATAGTTAACCAACTCAATCCTAAAAGATCTAATCAGGGGGAGTAGAGGACGCAGATAAATATTGAAAAGGATAGGGCTAATGGACGAGCCCTGAGGCACTCTGTGTGGGACTGGTGACTTATTTGATGTAAATGGTGTTAAGGATACTGTCTGTTGTCTGCCCGACAGATAAGACTGTAACCATTGAAAAGCCATCCCGTTCACCCCAGTCTCTGTTAGCGTCTCCAACAAGATACAGTGATTCACCGTATCAAAAGCGGCTGACATATCCAATAATATCAATACAGTGGGCTCTCCATTGTCCGCACGCCTTCGAAGACTGTCCATGACCGTTAATAATGCTGACTCCGTGCCATGTTTTGCACGGAAGCCAAACTGGTCCTCATCCAACAGGTAATTTTTCTCCAAGAAGTCTGAAAGATCCCTGCTTACTAATTTTTCCAAGACCTTTACTGGGAAGGGTAAAAGAGATATAGGTCTAAAATTAGCAGGGGCACTAGGGTCCAGCGAAGGCTTTTTGAGCAGGGGGGTGACCATTGCATGTTTCCAAGCATCCGGCACCACCCCTGCCTCCAATGATTGGTTGCATAACTGATGTAGCCAGGGTAAGGTTGCTTGTCCCACTTCCTTCCATAACCTCGGGGGAAAGGGGTCAAGGGGGGAGCCAGAAGAAACCTTACATACTAGACTGCGAAACACTTCCTCCGTCAGTTCGGTAAATTGGCTAAGGGAAGGTTTCAACCCCGGCTCTTTCTTATGCTCCAGTGGCACAGTCTCCACATTAACAGTAGTTGACTTTTGGAGGTTACTTATGATTGTAGCAATTTTCTCTTCAAAAAATGCCGCTATCTCATCGCAGAGCTTCTGCGAGGTAGTCACCTTATTACTCATGCATTTCGGATTAGAAAGTTTCTTAACAATGTCAAAGAATGCCTTGGTGCAGTTAGAAGATTGTAGAATGGAGGCGGCATAAAACTCCGCTTTAGCCTTAGCAATGCCTCTTATATTCCGCCTGTAGTAGTTTTAGGGTGGTTTTGTCTGTGTCGGAATAGAATTTCCTCCAGATCCGTTCTGCCCTCCTACATTTTGAATGAAGCGATCTCAAATCCTCACTGTACCATGGAGCCGACGGCCTCTTCTTCACTTTGCATTGTTTCACTGGTGCTAGAGAGTCTAACGTCTCGGTTACTAGATCATAGTATTGTTGGTAATTACTCTCTACCGAGGTGGAGGGATCGAAAAGATTTACCCTAGAAAATGTCTGGGTTATCTTATCCTGTTTTAATTTAGACCAGTCTCTGTCTTTCCGGCAAGTTGACTCCTGCCTCCCGATCATGCTAGATCTGGACACCACTGTGTGAAAAAGTATGAGTGAGTGGTCTGTCCAGTATTGTGGCAAAATATCTATCACTTTTGTTTCAGCCTGATTAGCATATAGGAGGTCAAGAATGTGACCCCCCTCATGAGTAGGGGATTGCACTAATTGTCTCAAATTGAGACTGTCACATAGCCGGGTAAGGTCTCTCAGATGGCCGGCCTGGCACCCATTGTCCCAGAGATTAACATCTCCCAGGATCAGTACTCTAGAGTGGGAAAGGGTCAAATTTGTAATGGTATTTAACAGCTCATGGTACTGAGTGTCTGAGCCTGGGGGTCTATATCATAATAGGCCTGAAAAAAAGAGTGCCTCTAGGCTCGTAAGCTGAGCAACCCAACAATTCAACTCCTGCCACATCCGCGACCTGCAGGTGGCGCAAATTCCAGTTATCTTTGTAATTTGTTCTAATTAGACACACTAGGCTTGAAATGTCATGCTTGAGGTACAGAAGAGCACTGGGAAGCAAATTATGTGCACAGACTGTGTGTTGTGTAGATGCTTCATGCCATAGTCTGTACTAGATCAGAATGACACACATCAGGAGGCTCCGCTCTGGGTTTTAGCGAAGCTCACGGCTGTTGTGCAGGATTTCTTATTCTCCCTCTTATTGATTGCCAGTGCAGGGTTTCTAATTTCTTCTTATGTTTCCAAGCATAGCTAATACTTCAAGTGGTATGAAAATGAAAGCACGTTATTTAAGCTTGTGATGTAGGACCCCCCCCCTTTTTATTCTCTGCAGTTTTACCAGTTCATCTGATTTTTTTGTTCTCTTTGGCATTTGATCCTAGGATTGAAGTTTACACCTTGAGGTCCTGCATAATCATTTTGAAGGACCAGCTTTCACCTACCCCCCTCCACCCAAAAACCAATTATATTGCAGTTCAAAACTCCTATTTTTCATGAGGCAAATGGTGTAGTAGCTGAGATAACATGGATGTTGGCTCTGACATCAGCCTTACAGCTGGCAGAACATAGCCAGGTGGTGCTCTAGGCAAGAGGTTAACATTTTGCACCGAAACGTCTGGTTTTTGATTTGTCCTATAGTCCTAGCCAGATTTGTCAGCTGTAAACCTCTTAAGCTTTCTAAAAGATGGGAGAATTGAACAGAAAAGACTAGCCTAGATGTTCAAAAGTGGGCCTATGGCTCTGGAATGGGTACAATCCTTTTTCCCATGTCTGTGCTCTAGAGGCCTTCTACTAGAATCCTTGGAGGAAGTTAACTAAAGTGTTTTGGATTATATTACTTTGCATCTGTATTCAGTGCAGTGTTGCCCAAGGGCTGGTGCCAAACCTTCACCTTAGGAATCGACTCCTGTTGAACTGCTTCTGTGCGGTTCTGACCACCCCCCCCCCCCCCATTCTTTCAGGATCCACACCAAGAAAAGTACACCCTCTGGATATTATCTCAGTAGTTAGTACTCTTTTCCAATAGACGCACACTTTTTTTTTTTTAAGGTATTTGATTTTGTTACACTACAAAATGCAAGAAATCCATTTAGTACACTGTAATATTGAGACATGAATGTCTTCTTCGTTAACAAGAACAGTATTACATGTGTACTCTTTCGACGTGTCTCAACTGCGTCGTCATCGCAACAGTGCACTCCTTTGAAAAGGTTCAAGGCAAACTCTTATAAACTTGAGTTTCCAGTGGGAATTCTGCTAATTTTTATTTGAGCAACACTTTAAATAAATCCACACTAGTTATGGTCTTACTGCTGCCCAAACTTGTCTTTTGAGATAGGGGCAATGATCTGCTTCTGCTGTGCTATTATCGGTCTATTTTTGCTGTGTCTGTGTTGAACTTCTCCTTGGCTGTTACCTGGATGTTTCACATGGGTGAAATGCTTCCCAGTAAAACAGTGTTATTCAATAGCTCTCGAGTTAGAACTAGAATTCATGCTTCATCATATTTTGTGCTTGACATTGTTCATTCCTTACAAAGCAAACACAGGGAGATGATGGACGGAGTGCTGAAACTTTTCAGACACTCACCCGCAGTCACAGATCTGGGTTAAATCCATCCTCATTCTTTAGCTCACTTCACCACCACAGTTCAGACCTAGCTATATGCAAATCAGTCTTGACCCTGTGCCTCATGGGAACAGTCCAACCCGAACTGCCAAGCCAGGTCTTCCCTGAACCGGAAACAAGCATCCTGGGACCGGTTTCTGGGTAGCACCCTTCATCAGCCAGGCTAGCCAGGCAAAGTGAGCTAAAGAATGATAATGGATTCAACCCAGATCTGTGATTGGAAGTGAGTGAAAAGTTTCAGCACTCCGTCCATCATCTCCTTGTGTTTGCTTTGTTCACCCTAAGTTGGCATTGTTCATTTCTTGCTGCTTCAGTGCTTGGATGGGGTAATAAATATTTTTATTAGATTTTCAATAAATAAACCATTAGCAGCCATAACTTCCACAAGGAGTGACAGGCTATGTATATTCTTCATTTGACCATATGTTCTCTCAATCCCCCTCGCACTCTTTTTTTTTTTCCCCACTCGCACCCCCTTATTCTTGTCCTGCCAATACATTCTTACACTGCTCCTGGGATGACAGTCATACCCGTAGGGTTGCCAGAGAGTCCCATTTTTGGGGGCATCCAATTCCTACATAGGCTTGCTTCTCTGCCAGCATGCACCAGTCCATGTCTTCTACCCAAGTGACAACTCCTGGCACTTCAAGTGCCCACTGTTTGCAGTATTTTTCTTAGCTACAGGAAGGATTAACATCTGCAGCAGTTAGGTATATTTCGGCAGGATTACATCCCCCTCCCATACATTAAGGACCAAAGTTTATAAAGAGTGGTCTAATTTAGTACCCGTCACTACATATAGGATGTCTCTCACCTCCTTCCAGTAGCCCTGCAGTTTTGCTCAAGACCCGATTGTGTGAAAGAAGTCCTCTACCTCACCGCATCCTCAGATGCATTTTTTGAGCAAACTTTCCCCATCTTGCATAGGGCCTCTCTAGTATAGCACGATGTATGCAGTATCAGATGCTGCATTAAGCGTACCCCTTGATCGTATCGCAATCTCTTGCGGGGACCTCAGTGCCTCTTCCCTACTTGCTGTCCTCTAGAGGACATTCCTGTTCCAGTCTGCTCTGACTTCATCGATCACATCTGGCGAGTTGTGTATACTTTTCTTGCCCCAGTATTAGAACTTTCATAGATTCCAATGCTTTGTATCATTCCCCGTCGTCGGAATGGGAGCCTCGGTAATATAAAAAATACCATAGCAGTAGGTACAAAAGAGAAAGAAAGGCCTAGGCCTCATCTCATTTTGTAGCACATCCACCTCTTTGTGGAAAAGAGACCAAAAGAAATTGCAACAACCAATCAGAGAAGCCCCATAGAACCTTCCTGAGAGAACCTCCGAGCCTCAGATTTTCTACCGCACGTTGTGCTAAGGAAGTCTCCTCTGAGCTCTGCTCAGTTTTCTTTCTACTGTATCAAAAAACAACCTTATTTTTCAACAAAGATGTCGGATAAAGAGAAGAAAGCTTTGTTCAAGGCTTGTGCTACCTGTTCAAAGAAGCGTCTGTATGTGGATGACAAGCATACAGATTGTATTTATTGCTTGTACCCGGACCACAAGGCTACCGAATGTAAGATCTGCAGGACCTTCTCTACTAGAACATTGAGGGACAGAGAAGGAAGACTTCTAACATGGCTGCAAAAGATGAAGTCTAGAAAGGAGGTCATTTCCAGTGACAGTGAAGATTCCTCTTCAAGAAGATTTAAAAAGAAGGGTAGCTCTTCCCCTTCAACTTCTACTGAGCCTCCTAAGACCTCTCAAAAGACCTCTGATAGATCTGGTAGGTCTAGTCCCCGAAAATCTCCTCACCGAGGTGTAAAGGAGAAAGTGGGATTGGTTTCTGAGGTGGTATCTTCTCAGAAGGGGTCACAAGGGCCTTCTGTTATCTCTCCACCTACTGGGAAACAAAAAGGTTTTAAAAAACCTAGTTCCCTACCTCAGGATTCAAAGTCTGGCAAGAAATCCTGGTCGGACGACGGCGAAAAACCTTCAATCTCCTGTTTCTCTCTCGTCGACGAGACCGTTGACGGCGGCGTCGACAGCCTCGACGTCGACGACTGGACCATCTATCTTCATCGTCGACGAGGATGACGCCGAGGGTGGTGTCGACGAAGACCATGTCGACGACGGCAATGACGACGTCCGCTTTGATTCTGACGACGACGAGCTCCTCGACGATGCAGTCGACGATTTCACCTCCGTCGACTATGGTTTTGACTCCGTTGACGGCGCTCTCGTCGACGACTACCCCATCGTCGTCGACGGTGAGTCCGTCGACGGTGCAAAAAGTGAAAAGTTCGATAAGAAGACGCCAAATAACACCGGATATGACGTCCCCACGAAGGGTGACACCCTTGCCTTCTGCCTTGCTTTTAGAGGAGTCTTCAGAGGAGGATGATGATGATGATGATGATGATGATGGACCTTATAGAGATTCTTACAGTCCATCGCAGCTCCACATATAATATCAGGATTCTGATTCAGAGGGCTACTATGAAGAAGTGCGTCAGCCTCCTGCCAGGGAAAGGATTCCAGAGCAATCCCAGAAGGGTATGGTTTCGATGCCCTCTTCTCTGATAAATGACCTGCAAATGATGTTAATGGACTACAGGAGAAGATTACCTTCCCAAACTCCTGAAACCATTCAGACGCCCCCTCAACCATTGCCACCTTCCACTTCAGCTGAAGTTCAGCCAAGAGCTCAAGAACCTGCGGAGGTTCGGCAGGTAATAGCATCAGAGCAAGTGTATGGGGACAATAATGACGACGATTCCTCGGATGATGGAGGTGATGTGACAGAGGTCCTGGGTCCGAATAGGGAATGGAATGAGTTTATCATCCCGGATCCACCTTCACCGGATCCGGTAGATTCACCACCAGCTGACATTGGTGGTTTGCATAACCTCATGGAAAGGGCTTCAAAACTATTTGGCCTGCCAGTTACAACGGTGCAATCAGACTGCTTTCTTTACGATTTCAAAGAGCCATACTGAAGTCCATCCGCTCTAATTACCATCGTAGAGCATGTTTGGTCTGAGGGAGTGAAGGTCATGCAGTCTCCAGCAACCGTCATTTCAGTCCTACCGCGGCTGGAGAAGAAATACAGGGCCCCTGATGATAGTCCCGCGTGCCTGACTGGCCAACCAAAAGCGGACTCTGTAATCTTCCAGGCGGCACAAAGGAAGTCTAAGAACCCCTTCGGCTCCTCTGGCTTCTCCACCGGATAAAGAGGGTCGACGCCTGGACAATGTCGGCAAAAGATTCTCGTCAATGTCAAGCTTCCTGGTTCGTGCCTCCAATGCACTTGCAATTTTAGGACGAAACGATCGCCAAATGTGGTGCGATATGTCTCCGTTTATAGACTAGTTACCAAAGAGCGCTAAGGCAGATGCAAGGAAGATCTTAGAAGAAGGGGAGCGATCTTCCACGGAAATAATTGACTGCACCATGGACATCGCCACAACTGCTTTTAGAGCTTTAGCAGGTTCGGCTGCCCTCGGAAGACAGGGCTGGCTTCGGGCTACCTGGTTTCGCCCTGAAGTGCAAAACAAAATATTGGATTTGCCTTTTGGTGGTGACATGCTTTTTGGAAAGCACATAGGTGATGCCTTACAGGATATTAAAAAGGACACAGAAACAGCTAGGTCCTTAGGCACTCTTCATTACTGTAAGGGTCCGTTCCGGGGAGCTAGAGGCAAAGGTTATTCAAATAGGAGGATACCAACAACGTTATTCCTCGTACTCCCAATCATCTCAATCCTACAGGCCTCAGTACTCTCAAAGGCAGGGCCAATCTGCTTCTTTCTCTCGGCAGCCAGCAAGAGGCCGTCAAGGTCGCCAGGGCCGAGATTCATCTAAGAGACAATAGCGGCCTTCTGGCTCTTTCTACTGTTCCTTCCCCTCCGGTAACATGAGTGGGGGGCAGGATTTCTCATTGTCTACACAGCTGGAGGATCATTACATCAGACCAGTGGGTCCTGAATATCATTCAGTTTGGCCACACGTTGGAATTTCAACAGCTTCCTCCTTCCAGAGCTCCTCGCGCCACCGAGGCAAAACATCTGCGACTTCTACGTCTCGACCCACCAGTTATTCATCATGGGGGCGATAGAACCTGTACCTCACTCTCAAAGAGGGAAAGGTTTTTACTCCAGGTTCTTCCTGGTTCGCAAGACTGAGGAGAAGTGGCGTCCAATATTAGACCTAAGGGAGCTCAAAACCTATCTCATAAAGCTGTCATTCAGGATGGTCACCCTTCAGGACATTCTACGTCTTCTAAATCCAGGGGACTACATGGCAACTCTAGACCTAGAGGATGCGTACTTCCAGGTTCCGATCCATCCAGCTCACAGGCAATACCTACGCTTCACAGTAGCCAAGGGCCATTTTCAATTCAAGGTGCTTCCTTTTGGTCTCCGGTCCGCACCACGGATATTTACAAAAGTTCTTGCCCCAGTGGCGGCGTTTCTCAGAAAACAATCTCTTGAGATCTTTCCCTACCTAGACGATTGGTTGATCAAGGCTCAATCATTTCAGGCAGCTTCCAAGGCAGTCAAAAGCTGCATTTAACTTTTCAACCAACTGCTTCTCCAACAGAACAAGTCCAAATCGGTCTTTCTCCCGTCCAGGTCGGCCAGATTTCTGGGCTCCTTCCTGGATACGAATCGCTGCAAGGCTTTCCCTTCTGAGGAACGACAGAGAAAACTTATTCTATCGGCTCGACTTTTACAAAAAAGGAGATCTCTATCAGTCTATCTGTACAAATCCCTACTAGGATCGATCTCATCTTGGATTCCATTAATTCCGCACTGCAAGCTTCGAATGCGTCCACTACAAGAGGAACTGGACAACCAATGGTGCCAGTCGAAAGGTTCATTCGACGACAAAATAAGAGTAACACCAGTAATGAGAAAAGCGTGCAACTGGTGGATGATAAAGGACAACATCTCAAAGGGTCTAACTTTCAAGCTTTCTCCATCTCCCATGGTTCTAACCACGGACGCATCGCTGGAAGGCTGGGGAGCAGTGTTACAGGATTTGCATGTGAGCGGTCATTGGACGCCCGAACAGCGCAAGTTCCACATCAATCTGCTAGAACTCAGAGCAATTCACCTAGCTTTACAAGCTTTCCTTCCGAGAATTCAGAATTGCACAGTGCTGGTTCACACAGACAATACGACAGCCATGCACTATATCAAGAAACAAAGCAGAACACGATCCCAGGTTCTTTCAAAAGAAGCTCAGGAAGTTTGGAACTGGGCAATTCTCCACAAAATTTCTCTGTCAGCGGAACACCTCGCAGGGTCACTCAATACAACAGCGGATGCACTGAGTCGTCACAAATCCATCAGTCACGAGTGGGAGTTAGATCAAGACATTCTCGAGGACATTTTTTCAGTCTGGGGTTCTCCGACCATAGACCTGTTTGCAACCCCAGAGAACAAGAAATGCCAGTTTTACGCAAGCAGGGATCACCATCTAGGGTCACTGGGGAATGCTCTTTCAATTCCCTGGTCCGGAGCATTTGTTTACGCCTTTCCACCAATACCCCTGATTCCGAGACTAATCAGGAAACTCAAGGCAGAACCTTGCAGAATGATTTTGATTGCACCGGCGTGGCCTCGACAGTTCTGGTACACGGAACTTCTCATCTCACAAGATCAGCCAATTCACCTGCGGCCCATTCCATCTCTATTGACAATGTCTCAGGGTCAAGTGCTACATCCAGATCCGAGCCCACTCCAATTGACAGCATGGCTCCTGAGTACAGAGAATTCCAGAATTTGAACCTCACTAAGGAGTGTAAAGAAATTTTGTCTCAGGCCCGTGCAAACAAGACTTACCGGGCGAAATGGAAAAGATTCTGTCTGTGGTACCACTGGAAGAATCTCCACCCATACTCTTCAGCTCCACATCAGATTTTGCCTTACTCTGGCTAAATCAGGTCTGGCTCATTCCTCTGTCAAAGTGCATCTGGCTGCTCTCTCTCGATTCAGGTGGACATCTTCAGGTCCTTCTCTTTGGTCTGCAAGGATTATCAAACAATTCCTAAAGGGCCTCTTCAGGGTTTTCCCTCCAGTCCGGCCTCCGCCACCAGTCTGGCAGCTTAACTTGGTTTTGGCTCATCTTATGAGAACCCCGTTTGAACCTATTCACAGAGCAGATCTTAAAATTCTATCCTGGAAGCTGGCTCTTCTTTTAGCTCTAACATCAGCTAGGAGGATTAGTGCGCTCCAAGCGCTCACGATTGAGGAACCTTTTCTGCAGTTCAAAAAGGACATTCTAATTCTAAGGACAAATCCAAAAGTACCATCCGACTTCCATTTGAATGAACCTGTGGTTCTAAAATCTTCTTTCCCTCGACCTACTACACCAGCGGAGAGGTCGCTGCATTCCTTAGATGTTCAAAGATGTCTGCAATTCTATCTGGAACGGACAAAACCCTTCAGGAAATCTTCTCAGCTCTTTGTCTCTTATAGTACCCCGCAAAAGGGATTTCCACTTTCAAAGCAAAGTATTTCACGTTGGATCTCTAATGCAATTCAGTTTTGCCATCAAGAAGCGGGCAAACCGCTGGAAAGACGAATTCGTGCTCATTCAACGAGATCAGTTTCATCATCGGTGGCTCTATTCTCAGGTGTCCCTATCAAGGACATTTGTAGAGCAGCTACGTGGAGCAGTACCCACACTTTCACGAAGCATTACTGCTTGGATTCTTCCATGAAAGAGGAAGCAGCTGTGGGACAGGCAGACCTGAGAAATCTTTTTCAATGAGAGGTGAGCTTCCTCTACAATCCCTCCTTACTGTGTTGCACATTTTGTATCAGTTATTGTATTCTTTTCTAAGGTAACATTTTCTGACTTGTTTCCTATGATGACAAGTCAATCAATCAGTGACACTTATAAAGCGCGCTACATACCCGTAGGGTCTCAAGGCGCTGGGGGGGGGGGGGTGAGGGGGGGTGCCGCTACTGCTCGAACAGCCAGGTCTTCAGCTTCTTCCTGAAGGAGAGGTGGTCTTGGGTCAGGCGCAGGTCGGTCGGGAGGGAGTTCCAGGTCTTGGCGGCCAGGTAGGAGAAGGACCTTCCTCCTGTAGTCGCTCTTCGGATGCGGGGGACGGCGGCGAGGGCGTGGTTGGCTGATCGGAGGTGGCGTTTGGGAGCGTAGAAGTTGACTCGGCTGTTGAGGTAGCTCGGGCCTTGGTCGTGTAGGGCTTTGTGTGCGTGGGTGAGGAGGCGGAAGGTGATTCTTTTGTTGACGGGGAGCCAGTGAAGGTCTCTCAGATGTCCGGAGATGTGGCTGGTTCGCGGGATGTCGAGGATGAGTCTGGCTGAGGCGTTCTGGATCCGCTGGAGTCTCTTCTGGAGCTTGGCGGTGGTACCGGCGTAGAGGGTGTTGCCGTAGTCCAGTCGGCTGGTGACGAGGGCCTGGGTGACGGTCTTCCTGGTCTCGGTGGGGATCCACCAGAAGATCTTCCGTAGCATGCGTAGGATGTTGAAGCACGCCGAGGAGACGTTGTTGGATTTGCCTGGTCATGGAGAGGGAGGGGTCCAGGATGAAGCCCAGGTTGCGTGCATGGTCTGTCGGTTTGGGTGCGGTGCCCAGGGCGGGAGGCCACCAGGAGTCGTCCCAGGCGGAGGGTGAGGAGCCCAGGATGAGGACCTCCGTCTTGTCCGAGTTCAGTTTCAGGCGGCTGGTCGTCATCCACTCGGCTACCTCTTTCATCCCTTCGTGTAGGTTGGCTCTGGCGGCGGCGGGGTCGTTGGTCAGGGAGAGGATCAGCTGGGTGTCGTCGGCGTAGGAGATTATGCTGAGGTTGTGTTTGCGTACGATGGCCGCGAGGGGGCTCATGTAGACGTTGAAGAGGGTGGGGCTCAGAGATGATCCTTGGGGGACGCCGCAGATGACTTTGGAGGCCTCTGACTTGTACGGTGGTAGGCGGACTCTCTGTGTTCTTCCGTCGAGGAAGGAGATGATCCATTCCAGCGCCTTGTCCTGGATTCCGATGTTGCTGAGGCGCCGTACTAGGGTGCGGTGGCAGACCGTGTCGAATGCCGCGGAGAGGTCTAGGAGGATGAGGGCCGCTGTTTCTCCATTGTCCATCAGGGCTCGGATGTCATCGGTGGCGGCGATGAGGGCGGTCTCATCAAGTATCAAGTATGATAACATGTAGTGATATTCATGTAACAAAATGTGCTTTTATGGCTTACTGCTAGCTACTCTGATACAAAGCATGGGAATCTATGAAAGTTCCAATACTGGGGCAAAAAAACAAGTTACTTACCTGTAACTTTGGTTCCCCAGTATTGGTAACTTTCATAGATTCCCATGCGCCCACCCTCCTCTCCTGGGAAAGCTCAGCCTTGTACAAATGTGGTTGCTATTACACAACGGCTACGAAAATCTGAGGCTCTGAGGCTCTCTCAGGAAGGTTCTATGGGGTGAGGCTTCTCTGATAGGTTGTTGCAATTTCTTTTGGTCTCTTTTACACAAAGAGGTGGATGTGCTACAAAATGAGATGAGGCCTAGGCCTTTCTTTCTCTTTTGTACCTACTGCTATGGAATTTTTTATATTACCGAGGCTCCCATTCCGACCACGGGGAATGATACAAAGCATGGGAATCTATTAAAGTTACCAATACTTGGGAACCAAAGTTACAGGTAAGTAACTAACTTGTTTTCTTGTTGATCAGGGAGATTGCTTTTTGTATTGAGCGGTTCTCTCGAGTACCCTGCCTTCTAGTGGTGAGGATTCCTCTATTGTTGTGACTTTATGGATAGAGACAGCTAGTTTGTGCCTTATTTGTAGGTAATGGAACACTTCTGTGTCTACCAGTTGGTATTCTGTCTGAGCCTTTGAAAGGACATCCGGCCAGCCTTTTCCCAGATGTCTCCCAGTGTGGAGATTCCGATCATATTCCAGTTAGAAAAAACTTCTAGCCGCTCCACGTTCACTAAGGTGTCACTATCCCACAGTGGGGTCTGCCTTGTCAGCTTCTCTCCCAAAATCGTGCAGCCAGCTGTTCTAGTGCTACCGCAAAAAGCATTGGAGAGAGTGGGCCACTCTACCTCATTCCTTTTGTCAGTGGGGATATTGTGGAGTTTGCTCAGTTCACTTTAACTTGGGCCATTGGTTGTCGGTGTAGTAGCTCTACCCAGCTTCAGTATTCCCATTCTAACCAAAACTCAATTTATAAAGGACTATTCCAGGTAATCAAAAGCTATCTATGGATAGCACCAAAGCTAGCTCTGTCACTTGTTAAATATTGTTCATGCAGCCATATAGCCTTTACAGGTGCAGCCTGCAGCTGCCGGACGGTCACGGACCAGGAAGAGTCTCTGAACTCATCTAGTACTAGTTAAAGTAAGTGTTTTATACTACCACATGAGTCATCTCTGAACAATATAATTTCACACGCAATAGCATCTGCAGGGCTGCTCTGTCTCCTCATCCTTCCTGAGTCAGTGAGCATCCTGGTTTATCTGCAGTCTGATTACTGTGATTTTATCACAGTAAATGCAGGCAGTGCCCCAGGGCTGCTCTGTCTGAGTCTCATTTTAGGGCACCACAGTAGTAAGTTTATCCTCACGGGTCAGTGCGTGACAGATTTACCAGGCAGGGCTCTCTCTGCTCTCGGCACTGTGGCCGGACGGGGGAGGGGGTATCGTCATTCCTCAGAGGCCCCCTGTCCGTTCTCCTGATCAGCGTAACTATACACAGCGCAGAGCGCACCACGCATTGCAGATGAGATTAGATGAAATCTCTGATAATTCGTGAGACAGACACATTAAATCTGCAGGCGCAGGGCTGCTCTGTCTCGTCATCCTTGAGGTCAGGTTTACATCTGCAAGATCTGAGATTTCATTTCAAATTCAGCCACACTCCGTAATAATTTATTTTATTTATTTATTTATAAAGTTTTATATAGCGCGAACTTGATCCCGAAGGATATCAGAGCGCTTTACAATTTTGAGGCAAAGGCAACAAATCACAAAAGCATATGTCAAAGCAAGTCTCAACTGAAAGACACAATTATGTCATTTCTCAATTGAAAGCAAACCATCTAAAACTACGTCATAATTAAAAGAAGACTGCATTTCCCAAATACATGTAAAAGCAATACCTCCGGTGCTAAATTGAAAGCACAAAAATACATATCTGGATACTTGTTGAATGGCTGCACAAAAAAATGAATCAAGCTTTTGAATGCTCCCAATGTCTCCAATGGTAAAACTGGAACTTCTACTACTTAGGCAGCCAAATTAATATGAGTTGCCCGCTGAAAAATAAAAGCATCATCAACAGGTGTCTCTGTTCAGTCCCTAGCTCAGAAAATATCTGCTCAAATTGCAGCACATCTCAGTTGTTCACCTTCTTTTGTGTTCAAACTAACAGTTCATCTGTGTGAAAGACACACAACTCTTGAATTTTGTTTCCCTCACAGGTCAATAAAACAACTCCAATTGCAGCACATTCTGCTGCTCACTATTCACTTAAAAACCAACAGTCTGTGTGAAAGGCACACCGCCTTCTTGCTAGTCGCGTCATCTCCATCTCCAACACATCAGTTCAGTTCCCTTGGCATAGAAGGATCAGCACTGACCGCAGGGCTGCTCTATCATTCATCCTTCTTGAATACCAGTAATACTAATCACTTGACTAGAGTGTTATCTTGAGACTACAGGGTAGTGCTGATGTGTGTTTTGCCACTAGGGGGCTCAGTCGCTGCTCTATCTCGTCCTGTGGGAGGGGGGGGGGGTTCTGTTATCACTCACTCATTCCTCAGAAGCCCTGGGCCCTCAGTCCTCTCATCATGATGCTCTTGACTCGAACCCAGATTTTGCAGGCAAAAGATGGGGGGTGGGGGAGAGGGGATTATGCAATAAACCTTCGAAAATGGGTAGCAAACAACCGGCAAGGTGTGAAAGAGGATTCCCATCTCCCATGAAAAGGCAATGTGCAAATGCAAAATGCTACTGCTTGGGTCAGAGATGATTGCAGATAACCAGCTTGGGAAAGTGAACAGGTGTGGTTTTAATGTGCTAAAGTGAAATGCATTAGAATATTGGAGCAAGGCTCTCTGGAGGAAGTTGATATGAACTAATACAGTGTTAGATTCCATAATTCTACAATAAGCTTACTTGCCACGTTTCATTATTCACCGATTATTACCTGGCTTTATACCATAATGTCCCATTCATTGAACATTGCTAGATTGCGGAATGCTGCAATTTGTGCACATGGCTTGATTCCATAATGTTCCAGTTAGTAGATTGCTAGATTCCACCCAAGGGTTAGAAAAACAAGTTCCAGTCCCGGGCTATGAAGGAAGCGCCTCCGGCTCCAAGCCGTTTCTTAGCACTTCATGTAAGCAGGCACAGAGCACATCCTGTGATCAGGGGGGTCTGCCTCCCCCTCACTGCCTGTTATTTATAGTAATTTGGTGCCTTTCACCATTTTTTAATATTTTGTGCCATGCCGTCCCTTCTCTATCCTGTCTGTCTCTAAAAACGTTTGCTTTTTTTTTTTACACTCTTCCCGCCCCCTTTCATTTCCAAATCACTTTCTCCCTTTCTTTCTTCTTCCCCCTCACCTTGCCACCCCTTAAACTTCACCCCACTCCTTCAGAGCGCTGTACATAGGTGAGCGTGAAATCACCAGGCTCGGGCATACATGCAACTTTGACCTAATATTTTACCAGCCTCCTGCCTGCAACTGCCTCTGCTTCAATGTAAGGCAATGGGCAAAATATTTTCTCCCAATTTTATTTACAGTCTCCCAATTTCCACTTTTAAAATGTTGGCTTGTATACACATCAACCACATGCTAACTACAGACACAGTCATTCAAATATTTCTTGCAGTGCTGCTTCTCCTAGGAATACATGGAGCTTCGATGCAGTGATATAAAATTTGGGCCACTGGAACTATGTAATTGCGGTTCAAACGCAAAGAGACGCTCACAATTAGGATGCGGAAACCATAACTGAGGGCTGCTGCATTAATCAGCTTGAGTAAAAGTTTGACATGCTCTCTCCAAGAGTGCATGTCTGCATCATTTGCACGCTCCTCTCCCACCGTACTTCCCCCGCACCTCCCTTGTGTTGCTGCTCTCAGTCTTCTGGGCCTCTTGTGTTTTCGCATTTTTTTGGAGGGGGTATCTAGGGAGTAATTTCTTTTTAACAAGAGTGCCGGCTGCTGCAAAGGACCTATGGACCTCTCATTTCCCTATTTGTGCTGCTGCACACACTGTATTTTATTTTTAGTTTACTTATGATTGGGTTCACGTAGCACTACATATCTCCTTGCAGCACCTTCACAGCTCTTTTTCAAGAGGTTTCATCCTCTAGACTCCCCGACTCCTGAATGCTCGGTGTGCTGTGTATTCCTGCAGTCTCTCTTTTGTGTATTATTTTATTTGTTGTTTTATTTAGCACCGCCTTCACCGAAAACGGCTTCAGAGCGCTGTACATGGGTGAGCGTGAAATATCCAGGCTCAGGCATACATGCCAAACTAATCAGATTCAAGCGGGAGATTTCTGTTTTCTGTTTTTTTTAACCCGAAAATAGCTTTATATTTCCAGCCTCCCGCCTACAACTGCCTCTGCTTAAATGTAAGGCAATGGGCAAAATACTTTTACCAGTACAGCTCGGATGGGGAAAAAAGCCATTGCGAGACTGTTGTGTATTGATTTAGATTCCGTATAAATTTCCCGATTCATGCCCTTATATAGGTTCAATTCACATTGCCCTTATTTAGGCATAGCGTGGCGTGAGCAGCCAAGGCTATTCTCCAGGCGTTTCTGAGTTAAGCATTTGTAATAACACACACAGTAAACATACCAATCCCCCCACAAATGGACACTAGGCTGTGCTTATATAAAAATACGTTCTCTTTATGTAAAAATATATATGCAGGCAAGTATTTATCACAAGACCATTAATAGCGTTTTTCTAAGCCACAAGGTTGTAAATAGGCAAGTTATCTTCTGTATTGTAAGCGGTTTCTTACTTTTCGTCTCTTTAAAATGTTCTTAGTCCCTTGAGGCCTCTTTAGGACTCCCTGGCCGCTTCTTAGCGCTTCTGTACCCTTTCCCCGGTGAAAAGGAGCAAGACCCTACCGCGACTCACGCATCTCGCGGTGTGGGTTGAATGGAGACCAGAGAGGGGCCTCAAGAAACCCTGGGCCTTTTCCGGAGGTGGGGGCTGAGCTGAGGAGCAGCAAGCAGGCGCCTCGAGGAACCCAGGGCCTTTTCTGGAGGTGGGGGCTCTCTGCAGTAAGGAGCAGGGAGGGATGGGAGGCCCCTTGGGCCAAGGCACAGGAAAGACCTTAGTACACAGTTACAGGCTGACGGGGAAATAAGAACGGTGCGGGCCCGAGCCCGTTGTCGATTTCTTGCTTGAGGCACACTGACCCCACGAGTTGGCAAATGTCCCTCGATGCAGGGGACGGGTCAGGCTCTTGGTGCACTTGGAAGCGCAGACGCACCTTGGGATCTGAAGAATGGCAGGATGCTTCCGAAGGCGGGGCGCGGCACGGAGACCTCCAATACGGCCAGTAGAGGTGGCGAGTCCTTTGGGTATGCGGCGCGGCCTCTCCACAGGTCAGAGGGCACAGCGGGGCGGCCGGGTGCGATCACAACGCACGGGCGGCCGTCCAGGCTATGGATGTGCGCTCAGGAGACCAGGATTCCGGCGGGAGGGGGCAGATACACCCTCCAAGTCCTCCTGTAGCAAATAGTGGCAGAGGAGCAGGCGGCCTGACCCGAGGGGCAGAGAGCGGCTCAGGCAGAGCGAGGCTCTCAACGGGTGAAAGGGCAGGCAAGCTCCCTAGTGACACAGTTCTAGGAGGGGGCGAGGGGGGCGCAGTCTTGCCTCCGGCGGGAGGAAACACACAGCTCAATCACAGACGAGCCAAAGCAAAGAGAACCCACTAGTCCTGGGGTTCAGGTCAGGGGGCAAGCTCAGACAAGCCCTTGGAGAAAGTTTCTAGCACAAGTCAGCAAAGTCCTTCTTGGTCTTCTCCTCTACTTCCTCAGCAAGGCAAGCAGCAGGCCAGTCCTTCCAGCGTCGTCTTCTCCTTCTAGTTGGGCAGAGGTTTGTTGTGGGAAACAGGATCCTGATTTACAAGGAGCAGGGCTCCTACTTTTATACAGCATTTTCTTTGTTCTTGCAGGCCAGGGGGGCCTCTGCATAACTTCTTTCAGTCTCTGAGCACTTTGTTGGGTGTATTCTGGTCTCTTCTTTCAGTGTGAGGGGCAGGCACATCAGACGCTCCACAGGAGGTGGAGCCAGCATTGTGTGGACAGGGGCAGCCAGGAGTACCTTGTTGACAGTGCTTCGCCCTTCCTGGACCAGGTGCCGGCTGAGTCATCAGTCGCTCCCCAGGGGGCGGAGCCAGCATTGTGGTGGCAGAGCACAGCCCTATTCAGAGTCCAGGGGCACTCCCACCTCCCACCAAGGTGTAATCCTTGCATTTACGACCTGTCATCCCCCAGCCCTGTCACTCGCATAACCCAGACAGTCAGATATACATCCTAGCAGAGGCAGGCTGAATGGTTAGGGAAGCAAATGCTAGCTTTCTAAAAGTAGCATTTGCAAACACAGGATATTAAAATAAACTTTACTAAAATAAGTATTTTATTATTCTGAGTTCAGGCATACTAAACTTTATTTTCCACCATGTTCCTTGAGCCTGCTGGGATTATAGAGTGTAATAATTCCAGCAGCCCATCTTGGCCTAAGAGAACAGGTAGCCTTACAATAGTGAAAAACAAATTTGGCTGTAATTCACTATTAGGACATGCCACACACATCAGAGCATGTCCTACCTTACACTTACAATGCACCCTGCCCTTGGGCCTACCATATGGGTGACTAATATGAAGTTACGGGAAGGTTTAGGGGCTGGCAAGTGTGTGCACTTGCCCAACCAGCATGACAGTACCAGACTGCACGCAGGTTCTGCAATGGCAGACCCTAGATACATTTTAAAAGGCTGCTTCTGTGGGTGGCGCAACCAGCGCTGCAGGCCCACTAGCAGTATTGGCATTTACAAGCCCTGGCACTCCTGGTGCACTTTACTGGGGACTGACAGTAAATCCAATGAACCAATCATGGAAATCAATCACAGTTCTATTTTACATTGGGAGAGCATATGCACTTTAGCACTGGTCAGCAGTGGTAAAGTGCCCAGAGAACCAACAAAAACAGGTCAGAGAGAGTATTGGCGGAAGTCAAAAGGTTCAGGGATGACCCTGCCAAGAGGGCCAAGTCCAACACAGCCCCCTTCCAGCCAAAACGCAGGGTAGACCAATCACTACTGTGATGGGCTTCCCTGCTTTGGGCGATAGAACATGGACCCGGCCCGCAACAGCAGGGGCACATTCCAGTTCTACGCCAATCTGAACCTATTTCAAATCCTCTGTCCATACTCTCAGGGTCCACCCAGCTAATCCATGGGGCACCCTTCTCTTCCTCTGTGGACACCACCTGTGCAGCCTCTAACCTTAACTTGCTCACAGGTGTGTCCCAACAGATAGTCATCAAATCACAGTGGCCACTGACAGTAGTCAGGGCTGAGACCCAGGCCTCATGCCTCTCAGGGCTCCCAAACCTCTGTGGCCTCAGAGAGCGGGGGGCAGTAGCCCCAGGTGCTTGGTCCACTCTCCCTCCTGTCAGGTCCGGTATGTCATCCTGGCACTGACCTACCAGGCCCAGGCCTGTACCTGGCGGCTGGACCAAAGACTGGGGTGGGCTCTCCCACAAAAGGTTCAGGGATGACCCTGCCAAGAGGGCCAAGTCCAACAATGCTGTAATGATTCCTCCAAATTTAAGGGGAGCCATCAATCTAAAACGTATAAAACATGGCCTAACATCAAGAGGTGGTAGAGCAGTTTTTGTGACAGGCACGTGAATATCACCAGACAGAGGTATTCTATTCATGGATAGTATTCCCAGAATCCAATCCAGTAACATATTTGTTTCACTTCTACAAGGAAGATGATCCATCAGAGGAATATATTCCTTTTGAGGACATAGAAATTCCACTCACATACCAGGAGCATGAGCTCTGGTTTAAAGGCGCCCTAAAACATTTAAATCACATTACCAGGCTCGGTCCACTAGGTAGACCAGGAGCAACATGGTCGGCTTAGCCGGCAACACACCTGACCCTGACATTGAAGCAACGTTGGATGATGAATTACTTAGTTATTTACAAAGATAAGTGGAATTATACAATTAAACCACAACTGTCCGAAAGTCCTGAACAGGTCTTTGCTATTCTCCCACTTTTTTTAGAAGAGGTAGGAGTGGTTTTAGAAAACAACTTTCCAAAGAGTAACATTCTCATTCCCGAGGTAGGTCTCCTCAAAAGGAACCCTCTGAAAGGAGGTATAACCTCAGGAATAGGGGTAATTTGAGAAAACCTGACAGGTATCAAGATACTGATGTACGTTCCCCTCGTACTTTTCAGATATCGTCACAGACATCCGAAAGAAGAGGACGGTCAGAAAACAAGGAAGAACGTGTGAAGTCCAAAGACGATCAACACGTTCAGAAAAGTAAGCCAAAACCTAATTTCACCAAAAAGGTAGCAGGTCTACAAATCAGACATGCCGAGGATTTTGAGGACACAACTCAAGAATGGAGAATGGGCTCAGACAATGTTGGACAGCTAGCCAGAACCTGAAGGGACTTCTGAAGACAGTGGACTTGAATGAAGACATTGAAGTTGAAACTGCAGTCACCAGGGTTAGCTCTCCACATAGGTTATATGAAATAACACTCCGGATGGAGGGAGACATACCAAGAAAAGTGAAAGCACTCTTTTGGGAGCGACTTTCAAATGGCTATGATATACTTCTAGCAGAACAGGACTGGCCACCAGAATTTTTCAGGGAGTACCCACATGGCGAAGACCTCATTATGCCAGCCTTCTCCAACCATATTCCAATACTTTTAAAATATACTTATGCCAGGAAATGGGCGCCCAAGCATTATACAAAAAATCATGTAGAATGGGATGAGGACTCACCTCACCACAAAATCCAGTTAAAAAAGCAACCAACTGCACAAAGGCATTACCCAGTTAATCAAGAAGCTAAAAAAACGGTTCGGGAGGTCTTAAATCATCTTGAATACTAAGAGGTGATTGAAACATGCACCTCATCAATGAACAATCCTTTGTTTCCTGTTTCCAAGCCAGACAATACATATCGTCTAGTTTTGGATTACAGTCACTTAAAGACTTGTTGCAAAACATTTGCAGTGCAAAATGCACACAGTACAGCATTAATGAATAACGTGCGTAACAAATATAAAACCACATTGGATATTTCTAACGGTTTCTTTTGTCAAAATATTGCACCTGAAAGTAGGTATTTGACCGCTTTCTCAATAATGGGTACACAGCGTCATTTCTGTAGTCTCCCTCAAGGATTCAAGGATAGTCCTGGGTTGTTCTCAGCAAGGGTAACGGAGTTACTAGAAATCTATGATGATGAGGCATTGTCATATGTTGATGATAGCTATCTGACAGACGATGAGCTGGATAGGCACTTGAACAGGGTAAACACCATTATACTGGGCTTCGCCTCTGAAGGGTATAAATTCAATTTTAAGAAATCAAGAATTGCCCATCTCAACATCCTATTTCTAGGATATGAACTATCAAGTGAAGGAAAAAGCCTGGCAGCCAACTTTTTAGAAAAGTGTGCGCTGCTCCAACCCTCAAAACCGTGGAAGAATTTACAATTGATTCTATGCTTCCTGAATTTTGGAAGAACTTGCATTCTAAACTACGTAGAAAGGGTTAAACCTCTCTACGAATTAATCAAACCTGATTTTAAAATCATTAATTGGAAAAAAGAACACACAGAAATTTTGCGTTTACTTCAAACTGACATGTTAGCAACTAAACATTTACAAACACGCGTAAACGTACGCAACTTGGTGATCCGAATTATTCCGGGTCAATGCGAATTCACCTACTTTTAACGGAGGTGAAAAAGTACCAATTGCATACAAATCACATTTGCATACACAAGCAGAAATTAAATTCACTTCTACAGAAAATATTCTGACGGCAGTTCAAACCGCTGTAGCAAAAAGATCCCTAGCACAGGAGAAATGCATAATGGTCGTAAGTCCTGTACCTGCCTTAGAGGCAGTGACAAAAGCGAGCATTCCAAATGCTAAAGCTTTACATCCAAGATGGATACAATGGGTTAATTCTCTTAGTGCGACTGATGTTGAATACGTTTTTGATCCTTATTTAAAAATACAAGCATTCCTGCAATACCAACAAGAATGTCCTCTGCCTACTGAAATTCTGCCTCTAGACCAGTATGAATGTATTATTTATACTTACGGATTAGCACAACACGCTACACAAGCCTATAGTGCTGCATGCGCGATCGTTAAAGGTCGTATGCGCGATGTCAAATTCAGAGCTGTGGTCATGAAAATGCAATCTCTAGGAGATTGTACAGCTCAGCAAGCTGAACTACAAGCATTCATAATGGCACTTGAAAATACGGATCACAAATTCCATACACTCGTAGTGTGCGATTCTTTCTACTGTGTGCAATCATATAATGAATATTTACAGAATTGGCTTCAAAATGGTTTCAAAGATGCAAAAGGTGGCACAATCATGCATAAAACGCTTTGGGAACAAGTAGTTCATTTGCGAAATGGACTACAAAACACTCACATGATACACACGCTGAGTCATCAACGTGATGGCAAACACGTTGAAGGGAATTCATTGGCTGATGGAGCAGCGAAAGGGGCTGTGCAATCTGCTTCCGTAGCTGCAATCACTCATTCAAAAACGAAAATACAGTGAAAAAATGACTGGCTGTCAATGCTACAAGCAAAGGCAGCGGTAGTACGTTACCTAAATGGTTTCCACTCAAATACTCATATATAACTCATACAAATCATGTTCTGTTTGCTCAAATCCCTGGAGTGGGGGATAGGGTAATTCCAAACATGGAACATAGATTAGGACTAATCCTAGCAGCACATGAAGGGCTTGCCTTTGCTCATGCAGTTGTTTCCGCCACAGTGTCAATATTAAAACAACGATACTGGTGGCCCGGCATTAGGAAACAGAGCAGAAACTTTGTTTTGGATTGTGAAATATGCCAGAAGATGAAAGTCTCTACTGTGAAACGTCCTGCGCAGATGCCCCTGTTAATTTCAGATGAACCATTAGCTTACGTTTACCTGGACCACTGCGGTCCCTTACAAAGGGATAGTAACTATAAATATATCTAGGTCGCAGTGGACTCGTGTTCAAGGTTCCTTTGGATGTGGCCTTGTGCTCGGCTGACGCTCGAACTGTTATAAAAGATTTGCGAGTCTTTATCGGCACATACGCAATAGGCACACTACATTCTGACCAGGGCCCTGTGTTTAGCTCTCGAGCTTACAAAGAAGCCATGGCCAGTTTGGGCGTTGCATTGTGGTACTCTGCTCCATTCCATCCTGAGGGAAATTCTGTTGTGGAAAGAAAAAAACGGGACATAAAGCAGTCTAAAACAGCTAGGGTATTAGGTTTGGGTGACAAGTGGATCAAACATCTAATTGGGGTTCAACCTGCTCTTAACAACTTGCCAAGAAGTTCTCTAGGGGGTATCACTCCATATGAGGTCCTATTTGGGATAAGAATGTTGATTCCGGACCTTGATTGTCATACAGCTGTGGTGGATACAAAACAATTTGATATCAAAGATCGCTTGGCTGTTTTACAGGACTTAAATGAACTAAGAGCGAAAAAAAAGCAACGTGTTCCTGAATCCAACCCCCACTGGGGGAAAAACAACGTCCCAGCAAGGCCTATCTGGATCCCAAAGTTTGGTTATCGAGTCGGATAAAAGATCGCAGACCAGAAGGAATTTGGGCCTTCTTACAACCAGTACCTGTCCTAGCAATCCACAGATCAAGAACAGTTTTACTTCTGCCCCTTGCTGGTAAAAAGGAGAACAGGTTTGTGTCCATCGACCTGATCAAACCACATTCTGTGGCCGATACTAAGCAGTAGGCCAAATGGACTCCGACAATGTAGCAGACACACTCTAGCTACAATCCAAGAGGTTCAAACTGTTAGACTCCTCACCATTGAAGAATCTGCAGTGAGAAAAGGATTATGCAACAAAGCTATGAACTCGTACCTCTTGAGACCCTAATAACAGTTCGTCCTTAAGCACCTGTCTACAATGAAGTAACAAGTGATCAAGTGTTTCCAGTGATTTCAACAAATCCGGATGCAATTTCACCCATTCACAGAACTGCATCTGGCTATTTCATTAACTTTGATACGTTTTCTGAGGATTCAAGCGAACCTGAAACAACGCCAGCCAAAAGAACTTTCAAAGAACAAGCAACTGATTTTTTTTTCATCACCTGGAAAAAACGTATCTGGTTTCACCATGGAATGAAATATGGATTGTGTTGGGACAATTTTTTCTTCTACTTTGGTTAGCTCTGGTAATACCTCTGGGTATGCTGATAAATGTAAGAGAAGTATGAATGGACTCAGCAAGTAAGAAAGTCAACTTACTCCTCAAGCCACACAAATCATCCCATCGTGGACAAAGATTTGTCAGCAGTAAACATCACAGCTGTTCCTATACCCGATGGTATAGCTTGGGACAAAACAGAATATGACATTTGTGGCCCGTCTGAGCTGTTGAAGATTCCACACATATTTCATATTTCATTAAGTGACTTTATTGCCTCTAGTACCTTTTCTGATGATTGGGACTCCCAATCCTCTCGATTCTTGGTGATCGCTACGGCGGCACTCAAACCTATTCCACCGGCTGGTGATGACTTGACAATTACGTCTGCATAGAACAGACGATCCTGAATGGTGTCAGCTGACACCTCCACGAGTAGGAAACGTGGAAGTAAATCGCTACACTTCCGTTCCATTAGGCTGTCTTATACTTTCCTGATGAAGACCTGACATAGATGCTTATGTATGTGCACTACATCTTAGGGTTGAAACGTCAACGTTGTTAGTTCAACTTGTCCACGCAACCCCACAACTAGAATAAGGAACACATTATCCTGCTGTGGTTTAGACATCTAATGTTGGACATCTGTGTAAAATCTCGTCCATTTGTGCAATTCTATGTTATATATGTTATTATTTGTGTGTACAGCACCATGTCACTAAACACGATCAGTCACTAATTGTTTCACAGTCCTACATGCTTTATTATGTTGGACAGCCGTATATAATTTAACTGATTCCTCTCAAGAGTAAAAAGGAACTCATTCCCTGAACTCTGTGTACCGTCCATGTGTTTGTGTGTTCCCTACATTAATGATTGTTATTTTCATGATACGTATTAAGTACATTTGAAACTAAGTATACGTGACTCCCGGCAGAACTACTGTTTTTGTTTTGCAAACATACCCAGGTTCTGAGGGTTACATGGTTACACCCCATTACATCTATATTACCAGTACTAGGGCACTACGATTAAGTGTAGATTTAGAATTGAGTGCACATTTTGAGCTATTTTTTTAAATTAAGTTAATTTTCATTCAAGCTTTGTTATAATGTCAGAAAAAAGTGTAGATCGCCATAAGAGACAGGTGAGAGTGGATCAGGCGAGCAGACCGGTTTAAAGGGGACACCTGAGCTAGGCGTCCAGATACAAAGAGAGGCAGATGAGAGAGCGGTGATAAGACAGGCAGGTGAAAGACACTTGAGAGGGGAAACTGGTGATGTGGTGATACAGTGGCAGTGAGAAGGAGAAAAGAAAAAGTGAAAGGAAACTATTGCGTTATGGATTTAGACATTAGTAAGACCACCAAGATTGGTGAGAGACGATTGAGACAAAATGAGCTGAAACAAATAGGTGAAGACAGATAGGAGGCATGGCTGGAGAAGGGCACAGCTGAGCAAAAGCAGGAGGCTCCTGTGAGAAGTGATTGGGAAAGAAATGCACGAAAAACAGAAATGTAATAAGAGAAAGGTGAGAAAGAAGTTGCTAAGAGAGAAGGGAGGTGTTGGGTGAGGGAAACTGCGGAGCGGGTACACAGATGAGAGAACGAGATACATGAGAATGGAGCAGGTAAGATGGAAGGAAGAGTAAGAAATTAATTGGAGAAAGACAACAATGGGGTCAGAGGGGGATAATTGAGAGTTGAGAGAAAGGTATGGGGAGTAGGATGGGTGAGAGAAATGACAAAGAAATAGCGAAGATAGTACTGATTGGAAGACACAGCTACAAGTGAAATGAAATGGAGACTTCTAAGAAGACAAAGGAAGGCATGTGACACTAAATTGGGGGGTACGAAAGAGTGGTATAAAGGGCATCGGCAAGGCGACAGACGAGTCAAGACGACGACTGGAATGATGTGATGGACAGAACTTGTGGAGTAGCTCGGCCACATGTGGCCTTATGAAGGTGGGAAGTGAAGGGCAAGGTTGGTATATGGTGGGATTGGTAGACCCCCTGAGCTGTACTTTGTTGTGAGGCCCTCCAAAGGTGTTGTTAATGCCACTTAAGGAGCAATTGCAGAGTATTCAAAAGACTGAAATCCTTGTTCAAGTTAAAACCCAAGGTACCCGGCACAGGGCAAGGATGGGCACTTATGTTAATAGGCTAGTAGAAGGGATCCAGGGATCACTAGCCTCCCACTATTATGACCTCTATTTTTGGGTGTTAAAAAGTTAAACAGCCTTATACTTGACAGAAGCATGGGGTAGGTGATAAAGCTACTGGTTAGGGGCGAAGAGTTGTTTCAGAGGTGTGTAAAAAAAACTTTAACACTTTTGAGAGATAAAGAAATGACCTTAAAGCAAAACACCAACTTAATACTTGCATTTCTTCCAAAAGGCATCTGTCCATTACAAGGACAAACTTTTAAGTGGATGTTAGTTTTGGAAAATTGAGAGGAGATGTGTAGTATTGCCCATGATGTTGTCATCAGAGTATAGCACTTGGTACATTAAACATTCGTAGAATTCAGGGACAATTGCAGATACTTTCAGTAAGACATTAAATTGCTTTTCCCCCCTTCTCTCTAGCGGATGAAGTCATCAAGGAGATAGAGGAATATGAAGAACTACAGGCACTGCGACTGGAAGGGAACACTGTGGGTGTTGAGGCTGCCAAGGCCATTGCCAAGGCCTTGGAGGGCAAGCCGGACATGAAGGTGAGTGCAGGGTTCCCAGTTTATGTGAGCTGAGAGGACAAGGACTCGGACAAAGATATGAGTGTCTATTCCTCCTTCGAAGGAACTTGTTCACTTGATGTGGAGGACCACATACATCTTTTCTTAATAGTTTCATGTGATGTGATGAATGAAAAATGCCCTAGTTTTTGTAACAAAAAGGTTCAGTTCTATTAAGGATTCTTATTTGAGGATTATGCTTTACTTTCTTTTTATTTTTACAGCAGCCATTTTAAACATCACAGTGAAAGTACCTTTTCCATGAAACCTAGGAAAAAGGAAACCCGAAATCAGTAACCAATAGGAACAGTTGGCAGTCTAACAATAGTCCCTCTTCTGTCGTCATACCTACCCCTTATCTTTGGCGTGACCAAGATCCGTTTCCTCTGTGTGCTGTTCCTGTTAGGCTGATTTGGTTCCTAACGAGAACAAATAACAATCTAAATAAAACTGGATTCCCAGAAGATTCATGAAGTCTTATAACACTGTAACAGTTGTGACCATAACCTACCTTGAGGCCGTACAACATTAAATAACCATTATATCATCCACAAAATACAAGAAATTCAAAAGTTTGGCTTGCTACCCAGACAATGATTCAAGAGATACTTCTGACCTTCAAATTTGGGTGACAATTGATGTAAATCTGAGTGGGATCATTCTTGCTATAGAATTGAAACTTTGATGTGAAAGCTAGGAAGTTTTTCGTTCTGTTAGGACCGGAGGGGTGGATTATGGTGGTTGAAAGCTTGTTGACCACTAAAGATGCCATGTCTACCACAGGCTTAAAATAGAAACACTTAAAGGTAGAATCTAAGGACCATTCTGCAACATTAAAAAGGTCCTCCAGACGAGCCTCCAAAACAAACGTTTTGCAGCGTGAATCTTTCTGGATTCACTATGCTGTGCATTATTCCGCGGTCTTGGGGTTGGGTCCGGATTCGTAGTCTTTTCTTTGTTTTTTTTTTTTTTTGTAGCCCAGGTGGGCGTCGGCGTCACGCCCCTTGGGTGTATTTCCGGTGACGTCTGCATGCTTCCTGCGGAAGCTCCCACTCTTGGGCGCCATCTTCAGATTCTTTTTTTCCGCGGTCGGGTCTGGATCGTTCCCGTTTGGGCTCCAGACATTTTTGGAGAAAGAAGAAAGAAAATACAGAAAAGACGAGGAGAAGTCATCTGAAGACTCCAGGGGACTTCATCGACGAACAGTCAGCAAGGAGAAAGCGTTTTTCATTGAGATCCTCGACGAACACGCGACCAGGGCGGCCCTGGACGCTTGATGATGGACAACACGCCGTTCAAGTTCTGCCGTAACTGCCACCACAAGTACGCGCAGAAGGACCACCACCCGGTATGCAACCTTTGCCTACCGGTGAACCACGAAAGCGGAGACTGCAACGCCTGTTCCGCCTTCGCCCCGAAGACCCTTCGTGTGAGAGAGAGGCAGAGGGTAGCACACGCCGCCCTGCAGGGGAAGGCCCCGACTCCGTCCCTCTACGAGCTGGGGATGTTCTCCGAGGAAGAAGACAACGCTGCCGCCGAAGACGACAGCTACACGGTCGTAGAGACCGATTACACGAAGACTTCTGACAAGGTAGGAGACTCTTCGGCCCCCAAGAACCCGAGAGACTCTGAGTCTAGAAAAATCGAGGGCAAGACCCCGAAAGCACCGACGCCAAAAAAGGCGGCGTCCGCGACTACTCCCAGGCCCAGCGGATCCTCCGAGAAGGAGTCCGCGGCGCCGAGAGCTGCTGATCAGCAGAAAACGTCGAAAATCGTCCCCGAGAAGGATCGATCGACGCCGAGGGAGAAAGACCCAAAACTGACGACGACGACCAGTTACCCAAAATCCGGTTAGACGTCAAACTTCGACACCGAAAGGCACGGCGCCGAGCCATCCGCCGAAAAGAACGGCCGACCCATCCGACGCGGAACACGCGGCCGAGATGGAGGAGAAGAGAAGGTGCCTCGAGGCCGAAATGGAGAACATCATGCAGCGGAAGAAAGATTTCGACGCAAAGATGAAAGCCTTCACGATCCCTCACAAAACCAAGCCACCGGTGGTGGAGGCGGTCGAGGAGCAAGAAGAGATCACCGCAGTCGCCGAGGAACAAGACCAGGACGTCGAGGTGGTCGACGACCAGGAGGAGTACGAGAATCCCTACGATAGTTACAACTATGGGGAGGAAGAGGAAAGCAGGACGGACACAGAGTCGGCACCCTCTGACCTACAGGAGGTAGGTTACATAGATGTCGACACCGACAGCCCGGAGGAGGTGGTCGACACTTACCCCTCGAGGCCCTCGCCGCTGGACGACATCGGGGCCTACAACTCGGTGATACAATCTGCCGCAGCAGCTTTCAAGCTCAAGCTCGACGAAGAGAAGCAGAAAGCAGACTTCCTTCTAGAGACATTGCTCCCAACACAAACAAGGAGCCAGTTCCTTCCAATGCTCGAAAGCGTCTTGGCTCAGGGGAAGGAAGCATTCAGGGAACCCGCAACATGCAAGGCAGTAACTCCCAGAACTGAGAAGAAGTACAAACATTCCACAAAGGACCCGGCCTACATTCAGGGCACGGTCTCCGCAGACTCCATTATCACGGCCACAGCAAGGAGGAGGGCTAACGTACCCACTACCTCCGGTCCGCCACCAGATAGGGAGAGCAAAAGGATGGATCTGGTGGGCAGAAGGATCGAACGGAATGCCGCGACCCACTGGCGCATGGCTAATTCCAATGCCCTGATAAACAGGCACATGTACCAGATCATGGAAGGGCTGGGGCAGTTGGTGAAGGACCTGCCCCAGGAGGCCAGGCAGAAGGCCGAAAAGCTGGTTGAAGAAGGAAAAAACGCGGCAAATTCTTGCCTTAAGACGGCCCTGGATGGGGCAGACACCGCCAGCAGGCTCATGATGATGGGTGTCAAGGAAAGGAGGCACGCCTGGCTCAGGATCTCAGGTTTCAAACCGGAGGTGCAACACAGCATCCTGAACACACCGTTCAACGGCAACACGCTTTTCGGAACAACAGTTGATGAAACGCTCAGTCAACTGAAAAAAGATAACGAAACAGCAAGATCCATGGGAGCATTGCAGTTCAGAGGGAACAAAAGGGGCACCCCGTCACGGAGGCCCGGCGGGAGAGGCGGAAACCAGCCAGGTACATCACACCAGGCTTTCCAGCAAACGCACCAGGCAGACTCGCAGGCTCAGCATGGTCAGCAGAAGCAGTCCTGGCAGTACCAACAAAGAGGCCAGTCCTTTCGAGGGAGAAATGGACGGGGACAAAATAGAAGAGGGGGGCAGCAGCCCGCCTCTAAGTGACTTAAAAAAACTACGTGTGCCCGCCCACAGAAAAGATCCCAAGGGGCAGCACGTACAGAGGGGTCAGGACAAACTAGACACCTACGACCACATGACACCAGTGGGAGGAAGATTAAGATTTTACCTCCAGAAATGGAGAGAAATCACGTCAGACAAATGGATCCTCAACATCATCCAATTCGGATACTGCATAGAGTTGGAGGGGAAGCCAACAAGCAGAAAACCAAAAAGAAAACCGCTAGCAAGCAAGCAGCTAGAGTGTCTTCAGGAGGAGGCAAAGGAACTCCTGCGGAAGCAGGCCATAGAACGGGTACCCTTCAAGGAAAGAAATACAGGAATATACTCAACGTACTTCCTGGTGCCAAAAGTAGACGAGACAATGAGACCCATTCTGAACTTAAGGTTCCTGAACAAATTCATAAGAACGCAAAAATTCAAAATGACCTCCCTGCAAGAGGTGCTCCCGCAATTGCAGATCGGGGACTTCATGGTCACAATAGACCTCAAAGACGCCTACCTGCACATCCCAATGAACAGAAAGCACAAGCACATGCTCAGGTTCACCATCGGAGAGAGCCACTACCAGTTCACGACACTAGCCTTCGGGCTAAAATCGGCACCAAGGGTATTCACAAAGTGCCTCGCAGCAGTCTCAGCGAACCTACGAAGGCAAGGAATACATGTATACCCTTACCTGGACGACTGGCTGGTGAAAGCAAACTCATACCAGAAATGCAAGCAGCACGCACATACAGTGACAAGCACGCTCATAAACCTGGGTTTCTCCATCCATTGGAAGAAATCATCAATGGAGCCGGAACAAGTGAAGATCTTCCTGGGAGCACAGATCAACACCTTACAGGGCAGGGTGTGCCCCAGCGAGAAGAGGGCGAGGGCACTGGTGAAGGAGACTCGCCTCTACCGGAAGGGACAAGCTCGGACAGTGAGGACTGCGAGCAAGATAATGGGCATGATGGCATCATGCATCCACCTGGTACCAAATGTACGACTCCACATGAGACCCATTCAAGAATGGCTACAGGGACAATGGTCACAAGCTACAGGCAGTTTGGAGGATCTAGTGGTTGTAACGCACGCAGTGCAGAAGGAGATGACATGGTGGACCATGGAGAACATAACAAGGGGAAAGCCTCTAACGCCCCCAACGCCAACAGTGACCATCACCACAGACGCATCCCTGAAGGGATGGGGCGCTCACATGGAGGAGCTCAAGGTGAGGGGGACTGTGGACGCCAGCAGATGTGACAAAGCACATCAACTACCTAGAATTGAAGACCATCTTCCTTGCACTGAAAGCCTTTCAAACAAGACTGTACAAACACAAGGTGTTGCTACAAACAGACAAAACCACTGCGATGTTCTACATCAACAAGCAGGGGGGCACACAGTCAGCCCCACTCTCAACACTGGCGCAGGAGATATGGAGATGGGCCATCCCTCTCAAGATAGACCTGCTAGCCATGCACCTACCAGGGAAGGACAACATACAAGCAGATTGGCTCAGCAGACAGACATCGGCATCCCACGAGTGGGAGCTCAATGCTCAGGAGACAAGGCGGCTGTTCGACAGATGGGGGACACCATCGGTGGACCTGTTTGCCACACGCCAAACGCAAAATGCCAAAACTTCGCATCCAGACAGCCCGAGGAGAGGTCACTAGGGAATGCCCTATGGATAGATTGGTCAAGGACATTTGCCTACGCCTTTCCCCCGATACCACTGATGCACAAAGTACTGAGCAAGTGCAGAGCGAGCAACATGACACTGATACTGGTCGCGCCACAGTGGGCGAGACAGACATGGTACTCGCAGATCATGGAGATGACACAGTGTGCACCCCACAGATTCAGCAAGAGGAAAGACCTTCTCTCCATGCAGAACGGAGAGGTGCTACACCCAGAGCCAGAGAGCCTGAGCCTGGTAGCGTGGCTCCTGAGGACATAGAGTTCGCACATTTGAGATTGCCAGAAAGCACCCTGAGGGTCCTTCGGGAGGCACGACGACCCAGCACTCGAAAGTGCTACGTGGCGAAATGGAAAAGATTCACAATGTGGTGCAGAAAAGAAAGGCTTCACAATAAAATGAAGAAGGACTCCACAGTGCTAAAGTACCTGACACACTTGCTGGAGAAGAACCTTTGCTCATCCTCGTTAAGAGTTCACTTGGCAGCAATAGTCGCCTACACAAGAGGAGAAACGTGCAGGAGTTTCTTCACATCACAGGTGGTGAAGAGATTCCTAGAAGGAGCAAAAAGGATCGCACCACCCAAGCGGGTGCCGCCACCCGCATGGAACCTTAACATAGTCCTAACAGAACTCATGAAAGAGCCCTTTGAACCACTTCACAAGGCCTCCCTAAAGATGCTAACTATGAAAACAGCCTTCCTGGTTGCAATAACGTCCTTACGCAGAGTAAGCGAGCTTCAGGCGCTGACGCTACAGGAACCCTACATACAGATACACAATGATAGGGTCGTGATGAGGACTGACCCACACTTCATGCCGAAGGTGATGTCCAAGTTCCACATGAACCAATCTATACAGATACCGAGTTTTTTCCAAAAACCAACAACCAGTGCAGAGCGAGCTCTGCACACCCTGGACGCCAGAAGGGCAGTCATGCAATACATTGAGAGGACGAAGGGACACAGGAAAACGAAACAGTTCTTTGTGTCATTCGCCAACAGTTTCATGGGAAAAGCAGTAACCAAAAAGACTATTGCACGATGGATCGCACAGACAATTCAACTGTGCCACAAACGTGCAGGCCAAGAGCTAGCTGAGGGAACACTTGCCCACTCCACTAGGAAGAAGGGCGCTACAATAGCCTTCCTGGCTAACACACCCATACAAGACATATGCCTGGCGGCAACACGTTCACGAAGCACTACTGTGTGGATATTCAAATGAACAAGGAAGCTCAAGTTGGACAGAAGGTGCTACAGCACATATTCAATACCCAACGCTCATCTTCCACCCAGCCGCCACAGAGATGAGAAACCGCTACAAAATCTATGCACAGCATAGTGAATCCAGAAAGATTCACTCTGCAAAACGAATAGTTTTCTTACCTGTCGGTGTAGTTTTGCAGCTTGAAGATCTTTCTGGATTCACTAGCGAACCCGCCCACCTCCGCCAGAAAGATGGGGCTGGAGAGAGAAGAGGTGGATAAAAAAAAGGGAAATATAAGGACTTAAAAGTACAAAAGCGGTAAAATATCACCTTCATAGAACATTGCCATTACTTCGGAAACGAAAGAAGCACGGAAAAAAAGAACCCGAAGATGGCGCCCAAGAGTGGGAGCTTCCGCAGGAAGCATGCCGCCGTCACCGGAAATACACCCAAGGGGCGTGACGCCGACGCCCACCTGGGCTACAAAAAAAACCTAAAAAAACAAAGAAAAGACTACGAATCCGGACCCAACCACAAGACCGCGGAATAATGCACAGCATAGTGAATCCAGAAAGATCTTCAAGCTGCAAAACTACACCGACAGGTAAGAAAACTATTCGTTTTCGATTCCATGGCACCCCTTGCAGAATGCGCACCAAATTTGAAGGTATCAATATATTCCTCCTGCATCACTACAAACCGCAATGGTTGAAGAGGAGACTTCATGGAATGGTTTCCACGGAGTTGACCATCTCCTGAGGTCTGAACTCATCAGTCCTAGTTTCGTATGCTTTAATGCATCTCATCATACATGGTTTGGTATGTTCATCAAATACAATGAAATTAATCGTGAATTATGTTTTGTACATCTAGACACATGGAAAGTAACATCATTTGGGTTAAATACTCTACCTGTAATGTCCAGTGCATTGACATCTGGTACTCTTAATTTATGAGATGAGGCACAACAACATGGCCAATTTTCCAGAAAGCTCTTTCCGAAAAAGGTATTTATTGCTTGTTCCATGACGGAAATGGTTAAGAACGGCATTCATGTCCCGGAGAACTGAGTACCTTGGCACAGGAGGAAGGGAAAGACTGATACCTCATCAATTTCCATACCAAGGGATGTTCTCCAACCCGATAAACTTCAGTCGGAGGATGCCCGCTGAAATAGCCGAGCAAAAGGTGTTCACCGATTTGTAAGCCATTGCCCTTTGACGCCAGGGATGACAAGAAATGTAATATTGAAACCACCTTGGACACCACGGGATCCAGGTCTCTCTGGAGGGGCCCCATCGTCCTTCTATGGCTTTGAAAATTGATGGTTGCAGTTTCCATAGGCTCAAATCCCGGAGATGTCTCGAGTTCTAGTCTGCCACCTTGTTGGCCCTGCCGGGGAGATGTTCCCCAATCACCGAGATGTTGTCCAGGCAAAATTGCAAGTAACTCTTGGCCAGCTCTGCTAGTGATTTTGATCATGTCCTACCAATATGATTGATCTACTGCACTGCAGAGACCTTGTCCATGTTGAGGATTTTCACTTGGGTCCTGTTTGTCCAATACTTTATATTGGCAGGACCGCCATGAGCTGTCTTTTTTTTGGGGGGGGGGGGGAAATCCCTTATAGATTTCCCGAAGTAGCCACCCTGGCATCTATTTCTGGGGTTAGGGCCACCTTGCCTTCGAGCAATGACACTCCGCCTTAAGTCGATCCAGAGTCTCTTTTTCCAGGGGTTTTCTCAGTCCTCCTGTACCGTAAGTTGCTACCTTATCCGTCGGAGATCATTCCGAAGAGAATGTAGCCGGTCAGCTGGGTCCAATATGTTTAAGGAATCTGGAGGTTGAGATTTGGGGAGGGGATTAGCTCCAATGTCTGGAGATGGACGCCATGGCCTTGGAGGGCCTGGGTCGCTGTCGGAATCCTAGTGAGAATAGTCTGTGTGGGTGTAGTTTGCCTCCAGTGGGAACGTATGGACTGGGGTATAGTTTCTTCCGATGTACCCCGATATGCGGTAAGGGATTGGGACTCTGGAATATCTGAAACTAGAGATTGTGACAAAAACGCCTGTTTGAGGCGATCACAGGCGTTCATATCCATGCCTTGGACATGTTTACTTTTGGCCCCTGCCTTCCGATGGGTTTTGTTAGGAAAACAAGTCTGCTGTGTGGAATCATGCGTATTTTATGGGATATCCATCAAGATAAGAGGTTCAGGATAGCGATAGGGCAGCTGAAGAAGTTTACGCTCTAAAGGAGCAATGTCCGAGGCAACAGCTTGATGTATTTACGCATCCCCAGCATCACAAACCTCCTCCTCAAAAGGGAAGTAAGGAGGGTTCCTCTCTTCCTCTGTAAAATCTGCCCCTGTCTTTTGCATTTAGTGGCATTAAAAGTCTCCGGTTTAAGTGCAATGACAACCAGGGACTGCAGTATGTTGTTGTGGTACAACGCGTATGGAGCACCTGGCTTTGAAAGGGGGTCTGCGCCCTGGGACTATTGCGCCATTGTATCTATACAGGCTTTGCACCTGGGCTGTCTGCTCAGTGTGTGGGCAGGTGTTAGACCTGCTTACAAAGTACAGACCCAAGCCAGGGCTTCACAGGGAATAATTGGGCTTGAGAGCCTAATGTCAAAGATACTGATCCACTCTGGCACCCACACCGCTAAATTGCATCCTGCTCAAGCACTTGTATGATTCCTAGTAAGATTCTTACTTTCTATCACCTTATGCAAACCATTACCTATTCCCTAAACGTTACCCAGTGAGCAGAATATTTTTATGCTAAAAGTTTTCCTTGAGTATGAAACATAACTCAAAATTAATTTTTGCAACTGGTATTCTTTTGTTGTGTGGTTTGGTGGAGTCGCGTTGCCACACTGCTCTCTTGTTGAAGATAAAGGTTTTAATTGAACAGCACTGCTGTGCAGGGCAAAAGACGAGCAAGAATCATCAGCTTCAGAAGTCTCCCTATAGAATCAATTCTTGGAGGGTAACTTGAGCAGCCAGGTTAGGGATGGTGATAGATAATCTTGTGCAACAATTGGAAAACATTTACTGACGGTTCGAGGCATGTGGGCTGCTGAATTCATATCTATAGCATAGATCGCCGCCTAGTGTTGGGTCCGGATGATTGCACATTGTTGTCCTGGAAGAGTCTTCGAAGTATCCCGAGATAGGTGGCTCTTCCCCTGGACTACAGTGCGCATGGGCATCGACTCCATCCCCAGATTGTTTTTTTCCGCCATTGGGTTGGGATGCATATTTGATCACTCAAGTTCGGAATCGATAGAAACTTTCTTTTCGACCCAAAGGCCTTTCCTATAGCCTCGGTATTGTCTTGCGTTCGGTGCCCAGCTCTGTTCCGACTCAGTTCCCGAGTCGGACATCCAGAGGAGTCGCGTGGCTCTTCGGTGCTCGAGGCCCAGTCAACGCAGCCAGACTTATTCGACGACACATCATGGAACGGAGCCCATTCAAGAGATGCCCCGTGTGCAACTCAAAGTATCCCCACATCGATGTCCACCCGTTGTGCAACAAGTGCCTGTCGCCGGATCACGATGAAGCCAACTGTATGGCTTGTTCTCGTTTTCGCTCCAAGAAGACGATTCGACTTCGGCGCGTGGCGCGCCAGGAGTCCAGCAGACGGCCCCTGACCCGGTGAACATTTTCGAGGGGGAAGAAGCAGACGAGCAGGAAGATCGATAGCCGATTTCAACTCCAGCGGCAGAGATCGACTTCAACTACGACGCAGACGTCGAAATGCTCGACACAGAAGACGTCGTCGACGAGGTAGGAGACGACAATGAGGCCTATGGGGCCACGGAAGATAGCTCAGGTGAAGAGCTATGCCCCGTTCGAACAATAACTAAGGCTCAGGTCGAGGGATCGCCACATGGCCTTACCCAAGATCTTGCACGTGGATCCATGGTCTCGCCTCCGGGCCCGGCTACGGACACTTCTACGGAGCCGCCATTGGTCAAACCGAAAGTGAAAGCTTCGGTCTCGACAAGACAGAAAGTGGTAGAGGCGCTGTCGAAACAAAGCGCCGGTCGCCTTGGTCGGCTCCACGTCTTCAGACCGGTCTGTGCAGTCGAAGCCTATGAAGGTTGTCGAACCGGTGAAGTCGCTCAAGGCCGTCGAACCGAAGACTGGGCCATCGAAACCGCTTGTCAAGGCCGCCGACCCGAAACCGTCGGCGCCGAAGGCCGTCGACACAGACAGAGGACTCGGAGCTCCGAAAGCTG
The DNA here is from genome assembly GCF_964261635.1 of Lissotriton helveticus. Classification (NCBI taxonomy): domain Eukaryota; kingdom Metazoa; phylum Chordata; class Amphibia; order Caudata; family Salamandridae; genus Lissotriton; species Lissotriton helveticus. The sequence continues at coordinate 1,347,620,478 of NC_136057.1, read as the reverse complement.
TCGATCCTGCACGTCGGCCCGAAAAGGCCAGAAGCACTGTCGCCCTCGAGTCTGCACATGGTGGTGGATCGAGAACACCTGTCGGGTCGACGAAACCGTCCGCATCCTTCACAAAGCAGGTGTCGGACTCGTTGCAACGCATCAAGCACAAGGCTTCCGCGGTCGAACCGAAGGGTACTTCCACCCCGAAGCCCGCAGCCAAGCCTCAAAAGTCGACTGCGCCGATCCAGTCCACGCTGCCGCCGAAAGTGGCGCCGAAGGCGTTCGCGCCCAGGACGGTTGTCGACGCGTCCATGAAGGTGTCCACGGGGCCGAAGCCTACCCCTGCAGTTTTAGGCACAAAGCATCAACAACCCCTACTGGAGGAGCAGTCGGAACAATTTATCGACGACGACACCGGTAAACTTTCCATCTACAAGCGAAAGATCACACCGGCACAGCCTATGGAGTCCTACACAATTCCTTTGAAGAGGAAAAAGGCTTCTACGGATTCCCCAGTTCTTGTTGAACTGATTACTCCACGTGCTCAGGACACTGCTTCAATCTCGCCCACTTACTCAGATGTGGAGGCTGGGGAAGGGGACGATGAGGAGTACAACTACCCTGCCGACACTGATCCGGAGGATCACCATGACACATGGCAGATGCTGGGGACCCGGGGGATCCGCACACTGCCCCGGACACTCAAGTATATACTGTCAAAACCTCCCCTACTGAGGATTCTGCGGCATTTAATGCACTAATTGAGAGGGCAGCTAAAAATCACGATGTCCAGCTGCATGCTGACCCTATTGAAGTGGACTTTCTGTTTGATACCTTTTCCCCCCTCTGAAAAGACTGTCAAGACTCTGCCAATGCTGAAGGGTGTCTTGAAACATGCTGCAGACATTTTTAAAGAACCCACACGTGCCAGGGTTATAAACCCCAGAATTGAAAAAAAGTACAAGCCGGCACCTGGCGACCCTACCTTCATCAAGGGCCAGTTGCCGTTGGACTCCCTGGTTGTTTCTAATGCCCGGAAGAGGGCAAATTCACAGACTACTGGTGATGCTCCTCCCCCTGACAAGGAATCTAAGGTGCTAGAGGCATCAGGGAAGAGGGTGGCGGCTCAAGCGGCCAATATCTGGCGTATTTCTAACACACAGGCGCTCTTGGCCAGATATGACAGGGCACACTATGATAACTTGAAACCCTGTTACAACACTTGCCAGATGAGTATAAGGAGGCAGCAGAGATGCTCATTCAAGAAGGGAAACTCATCTCAAATGCTTCTATTAAGTGTGTACTGGACGCAGCGGACACCGCGGCCAGGGCCATTAACACCAGTGTAATGTTGCGGCGTCAGGCCTGGCTCAGAATCTCCGGATTCAAACCGGAGATGCAGACCACCATCCTCAATCAGCCTGTAAACCCTGATCACTTATTTGGACCTGAGGTGGACACCACCCTGGAAAAAATAAAAAAAGACACCGAGACTGCAAAGTCTATGGGGGCTCTCCAGTCCCAGCAGTTCAGGGGTAGTACTTTTCGTCGCTCAAGCAATAGAGGTGTTTCCAGAGGCCAGATGTCCCAGCAAACACAGTACACTAAAAGTGGTGCACACACCTCTTACAACAAGCAGAGTAGAGGCGGATATCGCGGCAACAGCACCAAGGGCAGAGGTTGTGGGAACAACAACTCCCGATCCTCCACCGCAAACAAACAGTGACGCCTTGTCACTGCCCCCCGACCATACAACACCTGTCGGGGGGGAGACTCCAACAGTTCCTGCCAGTCTGGAAATCCATCACCACAGACAGGTGGGTCAGAAAACTTATCCAGTACGGTTATTGTCTGGAGTTAACATCCACTCCACCCAACATCCCCCCAAAGCACCGTCCTATGTCAACAGAGCATTTGCACTTATTGCAGCAAGAGGTGCTCGTCATGCTGCAAAAAGGGGCAATCGAGCTCGTGCCAGTGGAACAAAGAGGCTCGGGAGTGTACTCCCTGTACTTCTTGATCCCAAAGAAAGACGGGTCCCTGCGACCCATACTAGACCTCAGGCCCCTAAACCAGTACATTCTCTCAGAACACTTTCATATGCTTACGTTGCAGCAGGTTCTTCTGTTGCTCAATCAAGGGGATTTCCTTGCAACATTAGATCTAAAAGACGCATATTTTCACATTCCACTACATCCGTCACACAGAAAATACCTCAGATTCACCATTCCGAATCAGCATTACCAATTCAAGGTCCTCCCTTTCGGAGTGACCACAGCGCCCAGGGTGTTCACAAAATGCCTGGCGACAGTGGCTGCGCACCTCCGGAGACAAAACGTTCACGTCTACCCTTACCTGGACGACTGGCCTATCCACGCAAACTCGGCCCAGCAGTGCGCTGCCAACATGTCCCACACCATTCACCTTCTTCATGATCTGAGATTCTCACTGAATGATCCAAAGTCACACCTTCAGCCCGCCCATGTGCGGCAGTATCTAGGTGCGACAATAAACACTCTGGCAGCCACAGCACAGCCAAATTCACTGAGGATCAACAGCATTCAATTGCTGATCCAGAAATTCAGACCGCAACACTCGCTTCAGGCACGAGTGTTCCTGCAGTTGATAGGCATGATGGCCTCCTGCATCTTCATAGTCCCGCACGCGAGACTACATATGCATCCGCTTCAGTAGTGCTTGGCACGTCAGTGGAATCGGGCTCACAGACAGTTGAAAGTCCTAGTGTTGGTGACCGGTCGGGCATACAACTCTCTGCATTGGTGGAATCCACGCAACCTTTGCAAGGGCCGACCGTTCCAAGAGCCTGTTCCACAGATCATCCTAACGACGGACGCTTCTCTCCAGAGTTGGGGAGCTCATGTACTCCACTACACAGTGCAGGGACTAAGGACGACACAGCAAAAGAAGATGCACATCAACCACCTAGAGCTGATGGCAATCTTCATGGCAATGAAGGCATTCAAGATACATCTGTGCAAAAAGTCGTGTTGATCCGGACGGACAACATGACAGCCATGTACTACATTCAAAAGCAGGGAGGTACACACTCTCCACAGTTGGCTCAGAGCATGTGGAAGTGGGCCATTCAGAGGAACTTCTTCCTCATGGCGGAACACCTCCCGGGCAAGGACAATCTGATGGCGAACCTGCTCAGCAGGTACAGCCACCAAATGCACGAGTGGGAAATACATCCAGCAGTGCTCCACCCGTACTTCCAGCAGTGGGGTCATCCAGAGATAGACCTGTTCGCCACAAGGGAAAACGCCAAATGTCAAAGCTTTGCCGCCAGGTTCCCGCACCCACAGTCGCCGGGCAATGCGATATGGATGAACTGGTCGGGCAAATTTGCGTACGCTTTTCCCCCAGCACCTCTAATACCGCTGGTGGCACGAAAGCTAAAGCAACACTCGATGACGCTCATCCTGGTTGCTCCAACGTGGGCCCGCCAACCATGGTACACCACGTTTCTAGAACTTTCCGTGGTACCGCATCAAAGGCGGCACCTCACACCCAGACTTTTGACGCAGAGCCATGGCGACATTCAGCACCCAGATCCGCAACAGCTCAACCTGGCGATCTGGCTCCTGAGGTCTTAGAGTTTGGCTACCTCAACTTACCTCCTGACTGCATGGATATCATACGGGAGGCAAGAAAGCCCACCACCAGAGCATGCTACGCAGCAAAATGGAAGCGGTTTGTCCTTTATTGCGTGGACCACGACATTGACCCACTTGACGCGTCCACGCACAACATCATCTGTTATCTGTTGCATCTTTACAAATGCAATCTGGCATATGCTTCCATTCGGATACATTTATCCGCCATAGCGGCTTATCTCCAAAACAGGCAGCGTCTCTCCCTTTTCTGAGTGCCTGCCATTAAAGCTTTTCTAGAAGAATTCAAACGAGTCATTCCTCCCAGGACCCCACCTGCTCCTGAATGGAATCTTAATGTGGTACTCACCCGACTGATGGGTCCACCTTTTGAGCCTCTACATTCATGCGAGATTCAGTTCTTAACATGGAAAGTGGCTTTCCTTATAGCCATTACGTCACTGCGACGTGTTAGTGAGCTCCAGGCGCTCACTGTACAAGAACCATTCATACAGATTCACTCCAACCGGGTGGTGCTGCACACTAACCCTAAATTTCTTCCAAAGTTGGTTTCACAGTTCCATGTCAATCAGACTATTGAACTGCCTTTGTTCTTCCAAAATCCAGAGACAGTGGCTCAAAGAATGCTCCACACTCTTGACGTCAAACGAGCGTTGATGTACTACATTGATAGGACCAAAGATTTTAGGAAGACGAAACAACTCTTTGTTGCCTTTTCTGCCCAACACAAGGGCAACCCCATTTCCAAGGCAGGTATAGCCAGGTGGATCGTTAAGTGTATTCAGATTTGCTATCAAAAGGCTAAGCGCACTTTAACGATCCCCCCCCAGAGCCCACTCCACCCGTAAGTTGGGGGCCTCCATGGCTTTCCTTGGAAATATCCCTTTAGAAGACATTTGTAGAGCAGCCACATGGTCTACCCCACACACATTTACGAAACACTACTGTGTAGATGTGCACTCCAAGCAGCAAGCAGCTGTAGGGCAGGCTGTTCTAAAGACACTTTTTCAAACGTCTGCAGCTGGCACAGGCGGCCGCCGCTAATGGAGGGACTGCTATATATTCTATGCTATAGATAGATATGAATTCAGCAGCCCACATGCCTCGAACTGAATATGCTACTTACCAGTATGCATCTGTTCTTGGCATGTAGGGCTGCTGACATTCATATCGCCCACCCTCCTCCCCGGCGCCTGTGGCGGCTGCAGAATTTACACTTACTCTTAGCATGGTCATCGCTCACACTGTTACACTCCATCTCTGCCACAATGGCTAAAAACAATCTGGGGATGGAGTCGATGCCCATGCGCACTGTAGTCCAGGGGAGGAGCCACCTATCTCGTGATACTTCGAAGACTCTTCCAGGACAACAATGTGCAATCATCCGGACCCAACATTAGGCGGCGATCTATGCTATAGATATGAATGTCAGCAGCCCTACATGCCAAGAACAGATGCATACTGGTAAGTAGCATATTCATTCTCACTTCTAGTTTGGGAACAAAGGTAATTGCTGAAACTTAATATTGGCAACATGGAAACATTTTAAGATTCACAATTTGTTAATGATTCCTGGCTACCAGAAACTTTCAGTGGGGCAGATTTTTCGTACTGCATAGGATATGAAATGCATGTAAGTTGCTTTACCTTTACCATGAAATCTTACTCTTGTTTACAATCTTGCAATATTTGTCACTTACTCGGAGATCCTCATGACCTGGCATATTCTGATTGAACATCTGGAAACAATTGCTGTGTCAGAGTCCCAAAAGTTACTCTGCTGTAGGATTTGGTTATTCAGTTTAAAGTCCTTATAAATTACCACCATAACACAAGATGGCCACTGATTTTATTAAAAATGTTAGACAAATTTTTTGAGATGCATAATAATAGTGAAATGTTTAACAGCTTGTTCGATCGCTGAAAATCCTTAGCACAGCCATTGCTATAGTGTTAACATTTTTGGTGAGAGAGTGCGGTTAGCTGTGCGTAGCTGTAAACTCAGTCGCTTGCTTTTGTTTTTTCTAGAAATGCTTCTGGAGCGACATGTTCACGGGCAGGCTCAGAGCAGAGATCCCTCCAGCACTGGTGAGTGCAGATATCTTCGAGTAAGAACTTCTACTTATGAGGTTTGTTTGCATCGTCTTATGTTCTGTCGGACTTTAAAGAAGTTGTTTCTTCTATATTTGTCATTTATCACATGTTCGTCTTTTTGGGAAGAGCTACCTTTTCCCTTTGTATGTTTGTGAGAGGAAGTAAAATTGGTAGGCTAATGTCTGTTGAATTTATAGGCCCTAACCATTGTGCTTCATATTGTTACAGATCTCCCTAGGTGACGCCCTCATCACAGCCCGAGCTCAGCTTGTAGAGCTGGACCTAAGTGACAACGCCTTTGGGCCTGATGGCGTTCGTGGCTTTGAAGCACTTCTGAAAAGCCCTACCTGCTTTACTCTTCAAGAACTGAAACTGAACAACTGCGGCATGGGCATTGGAGGAGGCAAGGTCAGACAATAGGGTGTGGCATCTCTGGCCTGCGTTTGGAACGGGAGCTTTTCATATTTGGCAGTGGGGCAGATTTGGTATTTGGTTGGAATGGTGAGACTATAGGATATAGTGGAGAGGGCATGTTCGACAAACATTGGAGTACAGACTGGGGTGGTACATGTCCAGAGCATTTTGCATTAACCCTAGTGGGTGAAATTGATGCAGCAGTGACTTTGATGAGGTACGACAAGTAAGAGAAAACAGCTGGATATCTTGCGTCGTAGACATAAGCTTTTGCAGGGTTGTGGCTACTCAAGCTTTTATGCTGCCTTTGGTGTGCATGACCTCCAAAATATGGAAGGACACCTTTAGCTGACACTATGAAAACTTTTTCCAAACTTTTGTTGAGGGAGTGGTTTCTCTAGCCTTGATCTTCTGTAGCCTTAGTCTTGTTGGATAATTTGGATCATGTGTATCATATCCTACATTACACAATTTTATACACATGTGGAAGCCCTAACCTTGTTCCGGCTATTGGTAAGTTTTTGAAATTTATACCCCAACATTGGATCTTACATAGAGTCACAGCTTAAATTATTACCGTTTGTCAGCCTGGTAATTATCAGTTGTTAGTGTAAACAAAGCAGTATTCCTAAACAGCCACTGGCATTGTAAATACATTGAGAAGCAGCCATGGGCTACAAGTAGCCCATTCACCTCATTTTATTACTCAAAGTCTAGCCAATAATATGTAGGGGCCCTGAGTTTCACCACTCCTCAGAGGCACCAACTGTCCAAATTTCTACCATATTTTAAGAAGCAACATGGAATCCTTTGTGCTTTGCTCGTTGTTTCTTTGGATTGTCTTTTTGAACTTCTTTCTTCAGAAAGACCTCTATCTCCCTTCCAGATAAAGAAGGTAGGTATTGTTTGCTCCACTCTGTAATGGGAAGCTGAGATGCATTCGGAAGTGTCCTATTCAAGACCACTTTTCCAAGTCTTGAGCAGATGCACAGCAATTCTGTGATCTGTTGTACATTCAGCACTAAAACGAAAGGTCAAAGAAGGTCAGTTACTGCAATTATTAATTGCTGAATCTCCAGGAAAATCATCTGAGAAGATCTCTGCAAAGTCAAGAAATCACAAATTGGTGATGATCTGCACCAAAGATTCTGTTGCATACACTGACACTGCAACTTATGTGACTCCCACCAAAAGGCCCTCTACAAGTGTCTTGAACTTGCACAATTTGGGTAAAGGAGAGGTTTCAATGGGAGAATCCAGAGCTACCGTCCTCACTACGAATTTGCTTCCATGTATTCCTTAAAGATAATCTACATCTATGACATCATAGTCAGTGGTGTGGTTAAGCCAGCCCGATAATCTCACTCCATCCCTGCAGGTGGCGAGGTGGATGAGCCACAGATTTAAAGGGCTGGCACTCTGGTACTCATCCTTCATTTCCCAGGGTGCTGGAGCCGATCCCAAAGGCACCTGCTGCATGGTGGCGCTCCCGAGCTGCATGATGGCTAACAACATGGCTGACGCTGCGAGCTGCTGAACTGGGTAGGAGAGGCGGAGGAGAACCAGTGTTTGATCAGGGGCCCCGGATTGCTACCTCTGCGTCGGGGCCCAGTCGCTGCCTTAGGGGACATGTCACCCCATCCCGATGCCTGCAGAGCAGAGGGGACAGGCGGAAACAAGCAACGCTGACTCCACTGAGGTGGAGAGGCTGCCTGACCTGCTGTGAGACAGGGGAGAGTACTACCCCCGCTGGGGAGCCAGGTGAGGGGTGGCGGCGGTGATTGATGGTGCTTGATGATACGATCCCTACAGCCCCAACCTCTGATCGGTGCCATACTCAAGCTCTTTGGGGATGATGCGGACTCCAGGCCACAGGATTAGGGTAAGCACTTCCCCCCGCCAAGTAGTCAGGGGAGTGACGGCGGTGGGAGTGGAAGCGCTTGGTGGCCTGCTCGCCCGGTGCCTTTTTTAGATGGGCGCCATAATGGTTGGCCTGCAGCAGCCCAGACAGTACCTGATGCTATACTGCACCACCAAGCGAGGGCCTGTGCATGACACGGAGTCCTGCCGGTGCTTGGCAGCTTCCCTTGCCGCCTGCCTACCGACTGCCCCACACGCTGTCCAGAGGCCTCGCATACTGCTCTTCTTTGGCGACACCTGACTTTCCATTTCCTCTCTCGTCCATGCCAGTGTGAGGGTGGTTAAGCTGGTGGGGCAGGGGTCTTGAGGGGGCTGGTCGCCCCGGTACAACGCCCCACATTTATTACTCAGTAGTCCTACAATCCACCTCACTACAGTATCTCTGTGGGATCTGGACCGTCTTTCAACTGTCATTGGACTTTGCCTCCTCCTAAAAGGCCTCTGCCCTGCTGCCTGAAAGGGAATCATTGAGCAACCTTTTTCCCCCTCCGCTCCCCTACATTACCGGTGTTGCTCCCACAAAACGAGCGGCAACTACTTGCATGCGCTGCAGCCAAGAAGAGGCACTTCCTGACCCTCGCATCACTGCCACTTTGGAGACGCGTGAAGGGCCAGCATCTCCATAATATAAAGCTGGGGGGAGCCCCCTCTCTCTCTCGTCCTCCGCCTCAGCAAACGTGCACCGGCACCATAATCGAGACGCGCATGTAGCGACCATTCCAGCGGCCACCCTGGGGGAGGGGACAGCCAAACAAGACAGATCTTTGGGACACAGGCCTCACTTTCCCCTCGCTATCTTACTCCTCAATTGCCATGCATCGGCACCACAGTCGAGGTGCACCCGGCTGATCTCTGCCTGCACGATACCGAAAACCCAGATCAGCCTCATCTTTGCTGAATCTGTACAGCCCCTCGGAGGGGGCTGAAGGGTACCAAACCGCATTCCCTACAGCAACGCCGTACCTACAGTCTGCGTTAGTTAATTCATCAAACCTATCGATTCGGTTTGCCACACAGTGCAGTGCCGGGGGTCTCTAAAACCAGGCACAAGGAACTATCCTCAGAAGCCCTGAACACCACACTGCCAGGAGAGACCCCTTCCCTATCCACATCACACAAGCTGGACAAGGTACTAGTGGCTTTTGAGCATTCCTGAGCATCTATGGAGGCCAGGTTTGGTGACCTATCTACCGATCATAACTTCTGATGGATACATCTGCCAGTGGATTCTTCACCTTGTGAATATACCCTGCGCCAGCAGCATTCGGAAATGTTTGTAGCTCTCCACGCCGACGAGGACAGCGTCACAGAAGCATGGCTCCGCACGCGGCTCCGCTGACGTCACTGGAGCCATGAGAGCGCCTCGTCGGCGTGATGATGTCAGTTCCCTTTTTTCCGCGCCGTCGAGGGCTAACTTTTTTTGGGACTCTCCGTAGTTGTCTTGCTATTTTGTGTTTCTGGATTGTATTTCTGGTCTTCTCTTGTTTCTTTCTCGAAGATGTTGTCCTGGAAGTCAGGATTCAAGCCCTGTAGGGAGTGCGGAGGACGTATGTCCATTACAGATCCTCACGAAGATTGTGTCTGGTGCCTGTTGTCTTATCACGACGTCGAGGGATGCGCCTGCTGTAGGAAGATGAACCTGAAGGCTTTAAAAGAAAGAGAAGCCAAGCTGTTCATGGCGAAGATGAGGAAAGAGAAAAGATGACCAAGGTCGAGGTCCAGGTCGAGGTCGCGCTCTAAGTCGGATCATGTTTCAAAATCAAAGAAGCATAAGAAGGAGAGGCATGGATCTCTACATTGTTCAGATAAGTCGACTGCTCCGAAGTCGACCTCTCCAGCTCATCGACATCGGAAAGAGTATGTCTCCTTCTCCCTCGAATCAGGGTTCTCCTGTTAGATCGGCTATGCCTGCGGCTTCACCGGCGCATTCTCCGACGCTGGCTCCATCTCCGACTTCGGCTCACTCTCCGGCTCTGGTGGAAGAGGTTCCAGTACCTGATGAGTCGTCGACTCCATTGGCTTCACCTTCGGTGCCGATTGGCCCGAGTCCGGTAATGCCTACTCCTGAGCCTCCTCCAGGCGTCTACCCACCTTTCCCTGGCCCGGGGCAAGATCCATCACATTATTTAAGTGCAATGTATGGAGTCTTTGCAAGGGCGATGTACCCCTCTGGAGCACCTTCGGGTCCCATGGGTCCCATGGCCTTTAATCTTGGGGTTCCCCAGGCCTATGCTCAGGCTCCATTTATGCCATTTCTTCCAGCGGCTCCGTCTCGGCATTTCCCGGCGCCAAGGACGCCGGCGGCGTTCCCTTTATCTCTGGTGCCGTCTGCTCGACCTCGATCGACTCAAGCTGTGCCTCCGGATCCGTGTTCGACGCCTGCTCCATCGGAGTCGGGACTGGCTCCACCGACGCCGGTTCCAAGGATAAGATCTAGACGAGAGGCTCAAAGGATTTTGGAAGAGCAGGTGAAGAGAAGGTGAGCTTCAAGAGGACTTATTTGAAGATTTGAGGGAGGCAAGTGGCCTTGATATGTCTCCAGAATGGGAGCTTTCTCCTCCATCAGATGCTCCTTCAAAAGATGTGGTTCCTTATCACACAGTAATAAGGAAGGCAGCAGAGCTTTTGGACCTTCAGCTCCCAACATCTGAATTTAAGTCCCATGTGCATTCAACAGAACGGCCGTCCTGTTGAAGTGCAGTTGCGTCTTCCTGGAAGGTGGAGGCTTTGATCAACCAGTCGTCCAGGTACGGGTAGACAAACACCCCATTCTTTCTCAGGTGCACCGCCACCACTGCCATGCATTCGGAAAAGGTCCTGGGTGCAGACTTCAGTCCGAACGGTAGTACGGTGTACTGATAGTGATTGGCGCCGACTAGAAAGCGCAGGAACTTCCGGGGTTTCCGTGCAATGGGTACATGGAAGTACGCATCCTGTTGATCTATTGCGCAAAGCCTGTCTCCCCTTTGCAACTGAGGATAAATCTGGTGCAAAGACAACATGCAAAACTTTTCCCTGCGAATCCACTAGTTTGCTTGTCGCAAATCCAGAATGGGCCTGAACTCGTTCTTGTCCTTCTTGCGCACCAGGAAGAACCGTGAGTAAAGACCCTTTCCTCTCTGAGACAAAGGAACGCCTTCTATCGCTCTTTTTCTTAATAGGGTATCTGCCTCCGCTTGGAGCTGCGAACGAACCGGTGGAATCGCTGGAGGAGGGCTGACGAAACGAAGACTGTATCCATTGCAAACAATATTCTGCACCCACTTGTCCAGAGTAATTTTTCTCCACTCTGCCAGGTAATTTTGTATGTTTCCCCCCCACCGGAGCGGGTAACGGACGAGGGGGAAGTAGCACCTCAGGGCTTAGACCCAGCCGGGCCCTTGTTCGCCGAGGAGGACTGCTGGCCGCCTCTGCCCCTCTCACGCTTTTGGAAAGGTTGCCGCTGGTACTGCTGTTGTTGTTGCTGCTGCTGGCCAGCCTGACGACCCTGTCCTTGTTTCTGAGAACCATACCTCCTCTGGAATGGGCGGAAGGACTTCCATTGTTCCTTTGGTTTCTCCAACCCAAAGGCCTTCAGAGTCTCTACTTCCGCCTTCATGCGGGCCATCTCCTCATCCGCATGTGCGTCGAACCAGAGAATGGCAAATTTGTGACTCTCTGCTGCGCCTCCGGTTTGAGAGAGGTAAGGCGCAACCAGGAATTGCGTCTTAAATTAATGGCAATAACCATGAGCCGCCAGGAGAGAGGCGTCCGCCGCAGAGCTTATGACTTGATTGGAGACCATCATGCCCTCGTTCAAAATCTCCTGAAAGTCCTCTCTCCTATCTCTCGGGAGGAGCTCGATAAACTGTTGCAGAGACTCCCACAAGGCACGGTCATACCGACCCAAGAGCGCAGAGGCACTTGCCGCTTTCATGGATGTAGCAGCCGTACCGCAGACCTTCCGTCCGGCTGAGTCCATCTGATGTCTCTCCTTGTCCGGAGGCACCGTAGAAGACGGAGCAGTGGCGTGCTGTTTCTTAGCCGCTGTCACGATGACTGAGTCCGGTACCGGATCTGCCCTCAGGAACGCCGGATCAAAATCCGGGGGCCTGTATTTCTTTTGCAGCCGAGATGGAGCGGACTTCACTGAAGCCGGTGTCAAGAACAGCTCCATGGCCGGTTCATCCAGTCCTGGAACCAAGGGCAACAATGGTCGAGAGAGATGCCGTTTGTGCAAGGTCTCAAAGATCACAGAGGTAGAAGGAGTGGGTACCGTCAATGTGATCCCTAACTTCGCTGCCCCCCTCAGCGGCACCTCCTGAAATGTCACTATGTCATCCACTGGTGACACCCTTGTAGGAGGGGAATCCGTTAATGAAGGAGAATATCTTGGGTCACTTGAGGAACCCGTGTAATGGGACCGAGACCTGTCCCTCCTATGGCGATGACGTGCCCTTGTGGAGGAGCGGTGTCTACTGCGTGTCCGATCCCTTCCTATAGACCTCGATCTAGATCTCCTGGGCCTAGCTGGAGGCGCCGGCTTAGGAGGAGGCGGAAGCGGAGGAGTCGGAGCCGGAACCTCAGGCCGAGGCTGTGGAAGCGGTGGAAGGAGGCAGGGGTGGTGTAGGAGGTGGTGGAAGCGTAGGAGGAGGAGGAATCGTTGCTGGAGGAGGAGGAAGCTGCGGAGGAGGCATCCTCCGAGGCAGCGGTGGAGGTGTAGGCGTCCTAGGCCTAGAAGGTGAGTAGGTCCGAGAGTACTCCGAATCTGATGATCTCACCACTCTCCTCTTCTTCTTAGTATGCCTCGCAGAAGATGTCCTAGAGGCAGACCTTTTTGCGGCCGAGCGCCGGCGCCTCCGCGACCGGGAACTCGCTGACGAGGATGATAAACGTACCACTGAGACAGAGGACTCAGTCCTGGTCCTTGACCGTCTCTTTGACGTCAATTTTTCCTTTCTTGACGTCTACCTTTTTCGACATCCTACTCCTCGACGTCGATCTCCTAGAAGTCGACGAACTCCTCGACATTGAACGCCTTTTCTTCGATGTCGAACGCCTTCTCTTCAACGTCGACCGTCGTGTTGACGTTGACGGCAATCGGCGGTACAGTGTCGACGGCGAACGCCTTCGCCTCCTGGACTCATCTCGACGTCGATGGTGTGTCGACGCCGGCGAAGTCCTCGACGTGGACCTCGTCTCAGGTCTCGACGCCCTGCCTCTCGACGTCGAGCGGTGGCGCCGCTTGGACCCAGAGCCCTGGGTCGACGGAGAGCAGATAGTTGTCGTAGCTATCGACGTCGACTGGGATCTGTGCCTTTTCCTGGCCTTTTCTTGACTGGCGAGCCCCCCAGAGGCCGAAGCACGGGCAGAGGACGATGACAGAGTCCCTCCATGCCCAGAAGTCCCACCTGGCTCTTCATGTCTCCTCTGCTCCAGGCCTTGGAGACTAATCTTCTCCCTGTCACGCAGGGTCCTCCTGGAAAAAGAGTGACAGATATCACAGGAGTCAAGGACATGGGAGGAGGGAAGACCGAGTATGCATACTCTGTGGGGGTCAGATTTAGCCTTCTTCCTACTACACTCAGGGCACTTATCGAATAAAGTAGGCATATTCGACAGAAAGAGTGGCAAAAACTGGAGAAAAACTACAGCAATAGGAAGAGGAAGACCCTAGACGTCGAGTGAAACACTCAAAACAATGAAAAAGTGTCAAAAATTGAAGAAATACCCAAAAGGGAGAGCTCAATGCTCCAGGGTCCTGCTAGCAGGAGCCGGAAAAAAGAACTGAAAGTAAAAGGACTTTGGCTGTGCATCCTGGGATACCGAGGGTCTCTGGAGAGTTCCTTAAAGGCACGGTATCCCTTTTCCAGACACATAATGGCAGCCTTTGGGGGCTTGTCTGTCCAACCCTTCCTCTATATCAGAGGTCTTCAAACTTTTGTAGGTTGAGCCCCACCATCTCAATTTTTTTAGATGTTGGGCCCCCCCACCACCTGACAGAAATTTCTGGAATCGACCGCCACGTGCATATCACGGGCCATATCCGACAAATAATGTTGCTAAATCTGTTTTCAGCTCTGCGGCTTGCGAGTTAGTTCTGCTACAATGTAATTGTAGTATTCAAGTTAGACACACTTCCAGGCCGGGCTGACACACGTAGCTAGTGACCCCCCATGCACTTACCCTGCACACACTTTCGTTGTGGTGACTTCCTAGCTGGTATTCACCATGCACGCACTAACCCTGCACACACTATCCCTGCAGTGGCTTGTGGCTAGGGTACCTAGATGGTGACCCCGTCTGCACACACTTTTGTTGCAGTGACTTCCTAATCGGCTGTGGTGACTTCCTAGCTGGTGACCCCCATACACGCACTCCCCCTGCACACACTTTGCTGCAGTGACTTTCTGCAAGAAGCCTCTCTATGCACAATCTCACTGACACACTCCCTCTGATACAACGTCTGCACAATGGTTCCCGGTGCACACATTTCTCTGAAGACACGCGCCTTGCAAGCACTTTCCATGAGGGGGTGTCACAGCGCTAAATGTACCGCTAGTGCGTTTTCAGGGCCCCCGGTGACGTATCACGCACTGCTGGCAGACCGTTGTTCTCAGACACTACCTGCACTCACTGTCCACTCACAATCACGCTTCACACACCTTCACCGAGCAGCCCCTCATCGCTGCACACAGTCCGCCAGCAGACAGTCATTACAACACTGGTTCACCCTCTTTGCTTCCCCACCACCTGCATGGATGCAACCTTCTTCACACGGTGATTCCATACACTCACTATCACCCATGCACACATCCACTCACCCCACAGTGACTTGTTGCAGTTATGTTATGTTATGTTATACTGGGATTTTATATAGCGCACGGCTACTCAAAGAGTGTCCCGGCGCTTTGTTTTGCAAGCTATCTACAACACAACAAATAAAAACAGAAAGGATACCGTCAGAGCTCAGAGAGAAAAACTAAGAGATGAAAAGCCACGTTTTGAGCCCCTTCCTAAAGGCCAACAAGTTTGGAATACTGCGCAGGGCCATTGGCAATTTATTCCACAATTGGGGCGCCAGTAGTCTAAAAGAACGGCCACCAATGCGTGCCCTCTTCACACGAGGCACTACCACAAGGAACAAAGATTCAGACCTCAGTGACCTGACTGGATGGTAGAAGGACAATCTTTTTTGAAGATATTTCGCACCGGAGGCGTGCAGGGCTTTGTGCGCCAGAGTCAGAATCTTAAAAATTGTCCGTTTCCGGACAGGCAGCCAGTGCAGTGCCTCCAAGAGACCCGAGGCTCTAGCACGGCGAGATAGTCCAAAAATGGCCCCAGTGTGCGCCCTATTCGCACCTCAGCCACACGCGTGCACACACAGTCCCGGTAGACAGGGACTTCCCCCCCCCATACAAACTCACTCCTTTCAAGATCTCACTGTGACGGCTCACTACCAGATGCGCACCTCTGATCACTCCCCAAGTTACATCTTCAAACAGTTGCACGCTGCCCGGCCTCCCTCCGTGGAGCATCCAATCTCACACTCAAAGTGCCCCCGTTTAAACACTTATCACACTCCTTTTGTTGTTAGCCACTGCCATGGCACTCCTCACTCTGGGTGTGCCCCCAGCCTCACCCTCATCAATGCCCTCGATGAAGTCTGCAGCGATCCCCTCTCGTGCACAGCTCCCAGACAGACGTCAGTGCGCTTCTCACACCAGCAATGTCCTCTCTCCACCCTTGCAGCGCATCCCTTGCCCCCTGCATCCTCTGTCCCCGAAACCCTTAGTACCCTTCTCACCCCTAAATACTGCTTGTCTACTGCAGTGCCCTTTCGCTCCCTCCTCAGGAAATCTTTTACCCCCACCAGGGCCTCTCTCGCTATAGCAGTGCAGCTTTCACACCACCTTAAGTTCTTTCTCACCTCCAGCAGAGCCCCTCTCACCCTTTAGAAGCGCCACTCTCATCCCCAGCAGCACCCCTCACAGTGTCCTTTCACTCCCCGAAGCTCCCCTCACACCCTTCCAGCGCCCCTCACACCCTCGCAGCGCCCATCAGACCATCGCAGCGCCCATCACACCCACGCAGCGCCGCTCTCACACCAGCTACAGTTCTCTCACCCCTCGCAGCGCACTCTCACTCTTAGCAGCACCCCTCTCAAGCTTCAAAGCCATCGCTGATGCATATTTATCTTATGCAAGCACGTAACATCATACCTACAACAAGTCAGGACTATTGTCTTTGTCAATGGTTGTTAGTTTTTTTTTACATATTGCATAGCAGTTGAGCTTCTGTGAAACCTGGCTTAATATAAAAAAAAGTGCTATGATGCGCGCACCATTGACTGGGTCATAGTGTTTTCTTTTAATCATAAGCTATGTTGTGCAGCAGCTCTAGTGCTGTGTAATATGTAAAACAATTGAAACCCAATAGATTTTGTAAAGGTGTAACCTGCTGGCTTTGCCAGTGCTTGTTACCAGAGGAGACTTCCTGCCTCCCACTGCAGCTGAAGCATTTCAGCTCCAGCAATGAACCCCCTCCTGGGACGGTGAACTCTTAGTACTTAGCAGACAAAAGCACGGCACAGCGCGCCCAGTGATTTCCCCTCCCTCCCCCCTCCAACTCTCTGTCACCGGAGTTCGTTAATGAAAAGAAATTCCCATTTGAAATGGGTAAATACTTGCCACGCGGAGATCAGTGTTAAGGACAACAAAAGTAAGATGTTAGGGTCGAGTTCGCGCCCCCCCCCCTGGGATGGTGTCGCGCCCCCCTGGGGGGGCGGGCCCCACAGTTTGAAGAACTCTGCTCTATATCATTTCAAGGAATTTTTTGTGAAGGGAAGTTTCTCTGAGTGAAACTTGGTATTCTATGTAAAATTTGGCTATCCTTTTCACTTTAAGTTTCTATGCAGGACTGCAAAGAAGACAGTTTAAGAGATTATTTTTGATTGCTCCGGGGTCCCCGCACATGGGCGGGACTATTCACTAGAGTATGACTATAACAGAGATACCCCTACTACAAAACTAGAGTTACAGGTAAGAAACTACTCCTTCTTCTTGCATGATGATCACCGTAAGCTCGCAGAGAAAGTCTTAGAGGGTGAAAAGGCCCTGGCAGCCCTGCAGCCACTTGCAAAAGCTAACTAATCGGTGATCCGGGACCTGCAAGACCGCATCCTACACCTCGAGAATAGAGCGGAGGACTTGGAGAGGCGCTCCTGTAGGAGTAATATTCGCATTCTGGGGCTTCCAAAGGGAACAGACCTACTTGACTACCTAGAGACTTAGTTCAAAACTTTTCACCCTAGCTTCGGACCTCACTCCCTTCTACTCCTGGCGAAGGGATACCCACCAGAGGGGTCCCCTCTCCGCCCCATTACAGTCACACTCCTGCATTTGAAAGACCACAATGCCATACTGATGAGCGGGTCCCATCTGGTTCGAAGACCAAATAGTCATGCTGTTTCCGGACTATACCCGGGCTGTGCAGCACCAGCACACCTCCCTTTTGGACATCAAGCAATGCCTCCGACAGCAGGAGGTGCAGTAGTCACTCCTGTCCCCACCCACCTCAGGGTCATATACAACGGCATAACCATCTTCTTAACAGATCCCAGAGAGGCCTGGGATTGGGTGGACTTTCACCTGCAGTTGACCACAAACAACAGAGTCCAGCTGGCGGCTGTTGCCCCTGGACTGTGCACCATTGCGAACCGACTGCGGGCCATTCAAGCTGCTGCAAAATTGGGACCCAACAACATTGCAACAGATGACGAGAAGGGCCCCACATATTCTCCTCTGAAGATGAAACCCCCACTCTGAACACTTCCGAAATGACTCACAGACCCCCCCCCCCCTTTGCTGGTGACCCATCAGTTACTCTCATTTGAACATTGTAATATTGGTCTTTACGATAGAATGCCTACTGTCATAGTCAAGTGTTGGTATCTCATTAGCGATGAGAAGGCCATCACTAATGCATTGTTTCCTCTACCTGATCCACCTGCTCGAACGCACTGCATTGAGCATGTCTGCCTCACACTGGGGTGCGCGCGGTTCATGCGAGACCCAGGCGACGGCCGTGTTAGTCACTGGCTGCTCGTCCCACTGACAGCTCTTGCTCCTTAACTCTGAAGGGCTTTTGGGCTACCTTTGCCCACGACTTGCCTTCCCCTCACAATACACTAAGGTAAAACCAACATGCTTGGATTGGGTTTACCACCGGTTGTGGTAAGCTTCCAGTATTGTGATCCCTTGTTCCTGGCATGGTTCTCACATCTCGAGCCCCATAAGGCTCTCCTTAGACGCGGACATCGCACCAATAGACGTAAAGCAGGCGATTTGCGACCTTGCCCGGAACAATATACCGGGCTTAGACTGTTTGCTCATTGAGTACTACAAAACCTTCTCATCGTTCTTGGCACTACGGCTGGCAGATATGTACAAAGCAGCACTAGGCTGTGGTGTTCTCCCTCACTCATTTCGCGAGTCTCTCCTGGTTTCCCTCACCAAGCCGGACAGGGACCCCACGCTGCTGGCTTCTTACAGGCCAATTGCTATACTCCGGCAGATGATAAAATACTAGGCAAGAATCTAGGCGATCGATATGCCCATATCCTTCCTGAACTGGTGCACCCCAATCATAATGAATTTTTCCCAGTCAGTTGCTCTTCCAAAAATATCCTCAGCCTCTTTTATGTACAGGACTAGGTGAGGGGGTGACTCCTGCATGTGAATTGCCTCATTCTCGATTTAGAGAAGGCTTTTGAAACCCTGACCTGGCATTACCTATTAGCTGTGCTTGCTTGAATGCGGATAGGTCTCCGACTTTTAACCTATGCAAATCTATTGTATTTCAACCCAACGTCTCAGATATGCCACATGTCTGCTTCCTTGCCAGTGGGCCGAGGGACGAGACAGAGATGCCTGCTCTCCCCCCTGCGATCGAGCCTCTTCGTGAGGGGGGCAGGGAGTGGGGCATTCTGTTGGCAGATAGGACACCTGCTGTGTTATTGTATGCAGATGATCTGCTCCTTAACGTACAGGACATAGCGACTGACCTAACTCCCATTTGTGATACACTAGCAGACTATGACATTCCAGCTGGACTTAGCGTCAATTGGACAAAGTCGGAAATATACGCGCTCAGCCCCAAGCAGTTATCTCGGGATATATATCTTGGCGGCACCCGCCTTAACTGGCACGCACAGGCAGCGCGTTATTTTGGGGTCCTGTAGGAAACTGACTCTGTATATACTATACCAAAGTGAAGTATATTGTGCACATAGTTCAGTGGAACCCAAAAGGTAGGCAGAGGTAAAAGTAGATCGAACCTTACTCTCTATTTGGGGTAGTGTGGTCGAGCAGTAAGGCAGTATCAGAGGAGAGTGTTAAGCATGTGCTGCACACTCAATCAGCAAATGATTTCACACACACAGACTGAACTTCAGACCAATTGTTTTTGTATAAAAATATTCTTTTAGTTATTTTATTTCCTAGAACCAAGCAAGCCTGGCACAGGTAAATAAGTACTTTGCAGTAAATATACAGTTTGGGTTGTAATGGTATATGCACTTTGTTTTGACTTAGAGTATTGTTTCAGAGAAATGCAATGCTTTGTAAATTGAATGGGTTTTTCAGTAAAATACTAGGTAAGTTACTTTTCTTACACAGTGTAATATACCTGGATACTACACAGACATTTCCTGTAAACAGGTAATGAAAAGCGTTTCTGATAGAGACATCTGCCAGTGGATTCCTCACCTTGTGAATATCCCCCTTGCGTAAGCAACATTCGGAAATTCTTTTGTAGCTTCGCGCCGACGTGGACGACGTCATAGAGGCACGGCATCGCACGCGACTCCGCTGACGTCACCGACACTACAATAGGCCCACGCCGGCGTGATGACATCAGTTCCCTTTTTTCCGCGTTGTCGACGCTAACGGTTTTGGGAATCTCAGTAGCCAACTGGTGACTTTGTTGCCTTATTATTCGCTTTCTGCTTCTTTGTTTCTTGTTTCTTCACGATGTCGACAAAGAAGACCGGCTTCAAGCCCTGCAGGGAGTGCTGGAAAATGATGTCCATTACTGACCCGCACGAGGACTGCATTTGGTGTTTGAGCTCTGACCATGATGTGGATAGATGTTCATCTTGTCGGAAGATGAACCCGAAGGCCCTGAGAGAAAGAGAGACCAAACTCCTGGTAGCAAAGCTGAAGGCTGGCAAGGGAAAATCTTCGAGGTCTCGCTCTCGACGGGCGAGGTCGAGATCGAAGTCAAGATCCAGATCTCGAGAGGAGTCGTCTTCGAAGTCCGCTTCAGACCATGCTTCGAAGTCGAGAAGGAGACATAAGAAGAAGAGGCATGAGTCCCGACATCATTCCAGTAAGGAGTCAGGCTCGAGGTCGAGGTCACCGAAGAAGGTACGTTCCAAGGTGGTCACAATGGATGTTTCGGATCATGAAGGTGAGGCCTCGCCTTCGGAGTCGCAGGTACAGTCGCTGACTCCGGCTTCGAATCCTTCTCCGGCACCGTCCCCGGCCCGAGATGAGGAAGAAGTTCATGTGGATGTGGATTCTGCGCCTGTCGAAGAGCCGAATCCGAACCCTCCACAAGACCAGCCTGAGGGTTTTCAGCCACCCTTCCCAGCCCCAGGCCAGGACCCATCATTTTTAAACGCTATGTATGGCGTCTTTTCAAGGGCGTAGTACCCCTCTGGCGCACCTTTGGGTTCCCATGGGTCCTCTGGCCTTCAATTTAGGAGTCCCTCACTCCTATCCTCCTGCTCTATTCATGCCCTTTATGCCGGCTCCGCCGCCGCCATGGCAATACCCGGCTCCGCCGAGGTCGTCGACGCCGGTTCAGGCGTCGCCCGCTCCAGATCGACCTCGAGAGCATCCGACTGGGCCATCGGATTCGATACCGACATCGATCCCGGCTCCGTCGGAGCCGTTGGTGGATCCGGCTGCGAAGCGTGTAAAGGAGAGGTCCAGAAGGGAAGCACAACGCCTTTTGGAGGAGCAAAGATATTTGAAGTCACGTCCTGATATGGAGGAAGGTGAACTGGAGGATGACTGTTTTGAGGATCTGGCTGATGCTGGTAGTCTGGATTTTTCTCCAGAGTGGGAGTTACCATCCGGCTCTGATGCGCCTTCAAAGGACGTCCAGCCTTATCATGTAGTGATGAGGAAGGCAGCAGAACTTCTGCAATTGACTTTACCAACAGTGGAGTTTAAGTCTAATCTTCTTACAGAAGTTTTGCATTCACCTAGCTCTGTGGTGGAACCATTGCTTACAATTAATGAAGCCTTAACGGAACCTATTATGGAGGTGTGGAAAAAACCATTGACAGCTCCTGCAGTATCCAAGAGTGTGGCGAGAAGGCACAGGGTTGCACCTGAAGACCCTGCTTTTCTGACGTCTCATCCGTCACCTGAGAGTCTAGTCATACAAGCAGCCTGTTCTAAAAAGAATATGAGTGCCTTTCCTCAGGTCCCCGGTGACAAAGAGGCAAAGAAACAAGATCAGGTGGCTAAAAAGACCTTCTCCTCTGCAAGTATGGCGTTGAAGTCAACTAATGCTACTTGACTTATGGGGAGGTATGTGCATGCCCTTATGGACACTATGCGTACTTTAGCTCCTAAGATTCCTGATGACAGCAGGAGAGATTTTGAGGAGGTTTTATCAGATGCACAGGCTGCGGCACGCCAAGTGATACAGAGTGGTCTGGACACTGCAGACTCGGTGGCACGTATCATGGGCACTGCGGTTGCTACTAGGAGATCGACTTGGCTGAAATCTTCAGACTTTTCGGCAGATGATCAGGCGGCTTTGCTGGATCTGCCGTTTGATGGATCTGGCCTCTTTGGCAAGAAGGCTGATACGGCATTGGAGAGATTTAAAGACAGTAGAGCAACTGCTAAATCTTTAGGGCTTCAAATCAGAAGTTCTTCAGCCAAGAGGTTCAGAGGTTTTGGACGCTCTTCCTTTCGCAACTATCGGCAAGGTCAGCAGCAGCAGCAGCAGAACCCCTTGTACAGATCTTATAGGGGAAAGCAAAGAGCTAGGCCTCAAGGTCGTCGAGCCTCTTCCTCCTCTACCTCCTCTAACCCCCCAGCCTCAGAAAAGCAGCCCTAGATCCGCCATTCAGGATCATGTGGGTCCGGTGGGGGGGTCAGCTTACCTACTTTCTACGGGATTGGGAATCGGTTACATCAGATCTTTGGGTTCTCAATCTCGTAGAAAATGGGTATGCCCTTCCCTTTCGGGAATTCCCTCCCAATTACCCTCCTTGCTAAGGTTTTTGCACGGAGGAACATCTGTTACTCCTGCAGGAGGAGGTGCTGACACTGTTAAGAAAGTGTGCGATAGAGGTGGTACCAGAGCAGGAAAGGGGTCAGGGATGCTACTCCCGGTATTTTCTGATACCCAAAAAGGATGGCAGGCTTCGTCTAATCCTGGATCTCAGGATCTTGAATCTCTATCTGAAACAAGAGAAATTCAAGACGCTCACCCTTGCACAGGTTCTTCAAGCGCTGCTGGAAGAAGACTGGATGGTGTCGCTCGACTTGCAGGATGCGTATTTCCACATCCCAATCCTGAAGTTGCACAGGAAGTATCTCCGTTATACGGTGGGATCGCTACACTATCAGTTTGCGGTCCTTCCTTTTGGAATTACTACTGCGCCTCGAGTCATCACCAAGGTGATGGCTGTGGTGGCAGCACATCTCAGAAGGTCGGGGATTCCAGTGTTCCCCTATTTGAACGACTGGCTGATCAAGGCAGAGTCGTCAGAGAAGGTGTACCGGTTGGGTTTTTCGATAAATGTACCCAAGTCTCACCTGGTGCCCTCCCAGCGCAACCTGTTCATAGGTGCTGTACTGGACACAACTGTATGTCGTGCATTCCCTCCACCTCAAAGGATTCGCGACATGGAAATGATTCCTTTATTCTACAATTGAGCGGTAGTTCCGGTCCTGAAGGCCCTTCCGGTCCTGAAGGTCCTTCGCCTGCTCGGTCTGATGGCTTCCTGCATTCTGTTGGTCAACCATGCACGCTGGCACATGAGGGCGCTCCAGTGGTGCCTCCGCAGGCAGTGGTATCAGCACAACGGAGATCTCAGGGAGTCGATCAGGATCTCCAGAGAAACTGCAGCGGATCTGTCTTGGTGGGGTGTGGAAGGCAATCCGTCTCGGGGAAAGCCTTTCATCACGTGCGAGCAGACTGTCTCAGTCGGCAGTTCTCGGCCGACCACGAGTGGAGGCTTCACCCGGAGGTGGTTTGTCACGTCTTTCAGACGTAGGGGACTCCTCAGGTGGACCTGTTCGCCACTCGCGAGAATGCTCACTGCCCGTCATTCTGCAGCCTCCAGTTTCCGATGCTGGTAGCCTTGGGGGACGCGTTTCAGTTGAGTTGGGACTGGCAACTCCTTTACGCGTTTCCTCCCATACCTTGGATTCCTCGGGTTCTCAGGAAGATTCGCCAAGACCGGGCCCAAGTTATAATGGCCGCCCCGGATTGGCCAAGAAGGGTGTGGTACACGGATCTTCTCCACCTCTCCTCTCGCCCGCCGCTCCGTCTCCCGTTCTGGGCAGATCTCCTCTCTCAAATGGAGGGGCAGGTTCTACACCCCCACCTCCAGACATTACACCTTCATGCTTGGAGATTGAACGGGGCAACCTGAACTCTTTTTCTCTCCCACACGATGGGGTGGATGTCATATTATCAGCTAGGCGTGACTCCACTAAGTCCATTTATTCTTACAGATGGGCTAAATTTGTCTCTTGGTGTGGGGAGAGATCTGTTGACCCTTTGAAAGCCCATTTATCTGATATACTACAGTTTGCTCTTTCTTTGGCGCGGCAAGGATTTGCTGTTGCTACGGTGAAGGGCTATCTTTTGGCATTGTCGGCATTTCTCTGTTTGCCGGACCAGCCGTCTCTTTTCAAATCTCCTGTGGTTTTGAGATATCTGAAGGGCCTCACAAATACGTTCCCTCCTACTCCTTTTATTGTTCCTCAGTGGGATTTTAATCTTGTATTAACCTACTTGATGGGTTCTCCCTTCGAACCCTTGCACAAGTGTCCCATGAGGCTTTTGTCTTTTAAGACAGTCTTCCTGGTTGCGATCACCTCGGCAAGGAGGGTAAGTGAGCTTCAAGCTCTTAGTTCCAAGCCTCCGTTCTTGGCCATTCATGCTGATCGAATGGTTCTTAGGACCAGGGCTCTTTTCTCCCTAAGGTGGCGCTCCCTTCCACCTAGGTCAATCTATTACCCTTCCTACCTTTTATCCTCCCCGTCACCCTTCCAAGGAGGAGGAGAGGCTACACCGTCTGGACCCCAAGAGGGCGGTGAGTTTTTATATTTATAGAACTAAAGACTATCCATTGGATGACCAGCTCTTCGTTGGGTTTGCTGGCTGCAAGAAAGGAAGAGCGGTACATAAAAGGACTCTTTCAAGATGGATCATCCTCTGTATAAAGATCTGCTACTCTTTGGCCGGTAAGGATCCTCCAGAGGGTATTAGAGCTCACTCTACTAGAGCTAAGTCTTCGACTTCTGCACTTTCAAGCGGTGTGTCGGTTGAGGACATTTGTAGAGCGGCGACTTGGGCCTCCCTCCACACTTTTGCTTGGACACTGAGGTGAGGAGGGACGGCCACTTTGCGCACTCTGTCCTCCAGGATTTCTTGGTATAGCAGAGTGGACACCCTCCTCCGGGAGTGGGGACTGCTGTGGGACTCTATTCACAAGGTGAGGAATCCACTGGCAGATGTATCTATCAGAAGAACAAGTTATTTACCTTCGGTAACGCTTTTTCTGGTAGATACAGTATCTGCCTGTGGATTCCTCACTGACCCACCCGCCTCCCCCTTGTCCACTCTTCTATACCACAGTTACTGTAATGTATTTACTTTATTGTCAAGGAGTTGTTTATTTCAAATGTTTTATTGCATTTGCTTCACACTGTGTGTGTTACCTTGATATTTGTACTATGTATATGTCTACTGTCATTGGTCCGTCCGTGTGCCTCGAAGGCACGGAAAAATGGGCGGAACTGATGTCATCACGCTGGCGTGGGCCTATTGTAGTGTCGGTGACGTCAGCGGAGTCGCGTGCGATGCCGTGCCTCTGACGTCGTCCACGTCGGCGCGAAGCTACAAAAGAATTTCCGAATGTTCCTGACGCAAGGGGGATATTCACAAGGTGAGGAATCCACAGGCAGATACTGTATCTACCAGAAAAAGCGTTACCGAAGGTAAGTAACTTGTTCGTTACAATTTTAAAGAATTTCTTTAGATTTTCAAACACCACACGTAGAAAAATTTCCAATAATAAGTCAATGGTATTCTGTTGAGGAAAATAGTGTTATCGGTTTTAGGGTAAGTATTCGGTAGTGGGAGTTGAGGTTCTGGTGGTAGACTCATAGGTTCCCGAGGGTCAGGGATGCACTCTCGTTACACCTTCAGCGGCACTTTGGCAGCTGGGTTCAGAGTCCTGAGACCCAGTGTTATCCAATGGGGGATAAGGGGCCTGTGGTTGGTGGCTGCTGACGAGCAGGCCACTTGGTTGCGGGAGCAAAGCTCCTGGACTTAAGCTCAGGGCAAATGGGGAAACAAAGTAGCACCAAAGGTGCCCCCTCAGCGGCACGAGGGCTTCCGGGCGTAGGGTGCTGTTTCGACATCGGGTGCCCAGTGTTTTGCAATGGGGAACCTCTGGTTTGCAAAGGCACTGCAGGCTCTGGGACGAAGGTCTTCTGGGTGCGACCACCACTTCGAGAGGTAAGTTGGGATGTTGGGGGTTTGTTAGGCACCTTTGGTTTGGCCACCCAAGGCCATGGGGCGTCGGTTGCCTTTTAGGGCCAGATCTTCCTACCAGCTCCTGGTTGTGGTTGGGAGGACCTTCTGGATTTAGGCTGCAGGCATCGCCAGCAGCTAGGAGTTCTGCCCGCCCACGCTTTCCGGCAGCCGCACGTTTTGCCCTCCGGCAGCCGCACGTTTTGCCCTCCGGCAGCCACGCGTTTTGCCCGCTGGTAGCCACACAATTGCCATTTGAAACCTACTGCCTGCTATGGTTGGGTTAGTGCCTTGAACACAGTTTCACTTCAACAATTTGTTTGTTTCTACCTACAGTAGATTCCTATGAAAGCAAGTCTTGGTTATGGTTTGACTACCTATTCATGTCTACCTCACCACAGTCCTAATACTGCGAATGTGTCGGGTGCACCTTCACTAAAACCTTGCAGTGGAAGCCTGATTAGGCCCAAAAATACTTTTTTTTCCATGCGCCTACAGCGCACTCTGTGCACTAAATTCAACTCCTTCCAGTGTGTGAAAGTAGGTGTCTGGCAAAGCATTTGAGTCCCAGTCCTCACTGTCACCAAATGTACCTTGGAATAGGGACTAAATATTCTGGGGCAAGCACAACTACATTCCCTAAAGAACACTTGTAAAAGTATTAAGGGCTTTTGGGTTTGGTGGACATGGTACTTTGTCAAAACATGGTGCTTGTCAAAACATGGTGCTTGTCATGTCTTCCTTTATGTGCAGTGCATGAAATGCACTAGTTACAGAGTGGACAAAATATCCGCCATGGTCTGATAGGATGATGGTGGCAAACAGGCCATAAGTATGACAGTGGTGGGTGTAATGATCTTTCACTCCTACCTTGTTTGACTGTGTCCTACCTACAACAGATCCTTATGGCATCAAGCATACCTAGGCTTACCTTTGGCTACCTGTTCATGTTGGTCTCTCACCTGGAGTCCTAATAATACTAAGGTGCCATGTTCACCTTTCCTAATACTTCCCTGTGACAGCCTGCTTAGGCTCCCACTGCACTAAATCCAACTCCTTCCAGTGTTTGGAAGTAATTTGGAGGTGTCTATGGACGCTTTTTTAGGCCCATTCCTCAGCCTGTCAGATAATCTCACTTTGTATCTGGAGCTAAACATTCTGGGGCAGACTACTAAATTCTCTAAAGTGCACTTCTGGAAAGATTAATGGTCTTCGGGTTTATTGGACAGGGTACTCGGTTAAAACATGGTGCATGTCCTGTTGACCATTATGTGAAGTGAACTCACTGAAATGCACTTGTCATATGGTAAGCAGTACTTACTCCAGTATTGGAACTTGAATTGATTCCCATAGCTTGTATCGTTCCCCGTCGTTGGAATGGGAGTCCCCGGTAAATAAAAAATACCACTGCAATAGGTACAAGAAAAGACAAGCATTTACAATGCAATAGGTCTCGCATTTACACGAGTTTGAGCTATTGACATTGTAAATGACAATACCTTTTATTTTTGTTTTTGTTTTTAAAACATAAATAAAAGGCATTGTAATTTACAATGCTAATAGTGTAAACTCACGTAAATGCGAGACCTATTGCATTGCAAATGCTTGTTTTCAAAGTTGATGCCGGAGCAATTGCATAATCACAATGAAAACATGAACAATCATCCACCAAAGCACATACTCAGGTCAGCTGTCAGATACTTCAGTCAGAGGGGTACAAAAAAAATGTTGGCAGGGTTTGCTAGTAGCAAGAGAGTAGAAATGATTCGCTCACGTATCACTAAATGGCTCACTCACTAAACATTTCTTGATTTGTGAACAATCTTCTCAGCAGACCTCGTTAAAACCTCAATCAACCAATCAGGGGTGAGTTCCCACACTTATTGTTTTTACCCTCGTGCTTCACACAAAGGTCAGGCGATGCCAGGGCTCTCTATTACAAGTTGGAATCTGGCACAGGAGAGAAACGCACACAGTACTCAGGTGCCTGGCCTGTCGTCGTCTCTACTGAGGGGCAAAACCAGCTTCTAGCTTTCCTTTTCAAAAACAAACATGAACCGAATGAGCAACGGGCCAGTCTTTTATATAGCGCGGACTTTACCTGGGCTCCGACGTGCTGGTATCCGGGACGCTGTCTCCCCACTGCACTTAGCAATGCCTCTGCGGCCGCCGACGCTTGGCTCCTCTCCACCGGCCACACGTAAAACGAAACTGAAACATACGAGGCCCGTGACGTGAGCGGTCTACGGTAGAAGCTCACGCGCGCGACTCAATCCCAAGGCGCATGGCAGAGTCGGATTCCGACGCGCGGTTTGGGATTGGGTCACGCGCGTCGGAATCCAACTCTGCCATGCGCCTTGGGATTGAGTCGCGCGCGTGAGCTTTTACCGTCTTAATGCGCGTGGCCATCTCCTGTCTCCAGTCCTTGTCGGCCGACAGCTATAGGCTCTCAGCGAGAGCACGCTTTTATATAGCGCGGACTTTACCTGAAGGCGTCAGAGCGCTTCACAATAGGAACAGAAATGAAACATAATGAGAAACATTACAAAAGAACAGATTGCAAAAACATACGTTACTTACCTAAGGTAATAGTGACATTGTGAGCAAACAAAATACATGAGGTAGTCAAAATTGTGAGCAACCAAAAATACATGTAGTTAAAAGTGCACAAGAGGAAAAGTGACAAGTGTACAGTTATAAGAGAAAACAGAGTATAATTAGATGTATAGTCCTGCAATAAGTGCTAGACACTCAGGCTCAGGAACAAGCGTTACGTGGGCAAGGTGGCACTTGTGCAAGTATCATAGGTAAAGACAAGTGAGAGGTAGCAGCCGTGTGTTGCAAGGGCAGAGTGGTGTGTGCATGTTACAAAAGGGCACCGAACACCAGTACATGGAAAATACTCCAAAGAGGCAGACACTCCAACCACAGGGGAGAGACATGGGTAAAGAAGCGGGGGTGGTAAGAGAGGACAGGGGTAAAGATACGCGAGTGTGCCAGTGAGGAGGAGGGCAGGAGGTGATGATGAACTGATATAGAGAGGAGATGACAAGGGTGTGGGGGGGCAGGAAGGAGATGGCCCAGGCTCAAACATCTGACAGTCGAGGGTCACTTGCTCCTGCCTCCCAACAATCATGTCTGTCCCTCCCACTCCACTCACTCTTTGGGGGAGGGGGGGGTCTGAGAGACTGCCGCTGAAGAGGCGCTGTGCCTCTTTCTGAAACAATGTGTGTGCGGAATAGAGGTGGGCAAGCCAACAAATGAACAGGGCGAGCCGAGCCGAGGGTCGGGCTCGGATCTTAGAGCCGTGCACGAGCCGAGCCCTGAACATATGTACACCCCACCATAAACCACGAGTACAAATACAACAAACCACGTCAAATATGATGACGAGTCTTCAGAGTTCACAAAATGTATTTCTGTAACGCGTGGACGATCTGACATCAACAGGGCCCGTTATAGGGCTGCTCTGAGAAGCACTTATTAAAAGTAATAGTTTTCTACAAATGCTAGTCTGAACTCACGTATTCGCAGGGGCTTTCATGCGTGAGAACGAACAAAAAAGGGATTTGGTAAAAAACAAAAAAAAATGCCTAGAATTACACAACTTAAGCAAGGAAGCAGGTGTCTGTCCAGGAGGTTTTCTGGTTTCACTCTGTACAAACAGCCAGTAAGTAGGGTTCTGTTTTTTTTAACCTCAGTGCATTCTTCTGCATTTAAAAAATACAGCAAAACCTGGACCCCAGATATTGAGCGCTTTACGTGGGTATCAGTTCATTACACAACTAGTATCCATGCATTGCTTACAGCCATGGGGAGATGAATGCCTAGAATCACACGATGTTGAGCGGACGCTAAGATTCGAACCTGGCAGCTCAGGCCACAACGCCACAACACCAAACCGCGGGTTGAGGAAGGCAGACGCCACATGAAAGCTCGGCTCGGTATGATTTCGCTGTTACAACAGCACTTCGAGGCGAGCCAGGCTTCATGTGCGAGCCTGGCGAGTGGTCTTCAGCCAGCCCATGCTCTGTGAAGCACGCACGGTGCATTCTGGTACCTGTAGTTCCGGTGAACTTACTGGCTTAAAAAACAGCTTTGTCGGCTAAAGTTACGGCTGGCTCAAGGTGCCACACATGAGGGAGCACGAGGCACCGGGAACCAGAGCGCAGCCCACCCTGACATGTAATGGGGGAGGCCGGGGCTACCCGGATTCTGAACACCGCCCCCCCCCCCCCTTCCTCTGTTTAACTCCTGAATGTTGGGGGCTGTGGCCCGCCCTTTCTCTCCCAGGCCCAGGTGGCATTGCTCTTAAAGATAGGGGGTCGGGTTACCCAGATGAAAAGAGGCCCAGGGCTCGACGCAGTCTGTTTTCTTTCTTTTAAGAGGCCTGTGTCTTTCTTTCCTTCTGCCACCACCGAGAAGATAAACAAATAAACAGATTTTAATTTCAAGCTTGCACCAAGGACAGACCCTCGAGGGCGCCTCGAGCCCAAGAGAACTGATGGCAGCGCTGCAGGAGGCGCTAAAGACCGGAGCAGGGACCGGCTCAAACATCCCGTGGTCCTGGGAAAATAAATCACTTCTCTCCCCGAATGTGTCCGTCTGTAGCCCCGCTGGTGCTCCATATGTAAAGCGCTCCGATACCTTCGGTCGAGTTCGCGCTATAAACAAGTTACGGTGAACACTGAGGTCTGGGCTAATCACTGAACAACCCTTTTGTTTTACCTGAATGTGTAAAAATGGATGAATTAATAAACAAGTAAACAAATAAATAAGTGCAGGTGTTCAACGTTTTTCCCTGGGGTCCGCCTTCGGGGCTGCCGAATGTCATGACGCCTTGTCTGGATTTCACGTCACGCCTCTTCCTTTCACCGCACTACACACCTCTGCACACCTTACCGCCACTGCATTGTGTCGGGTGACTTCACAGTGGCGTTATTTAGGTGCCCGCACTCACTTGCATCACTGGGGAAAATGTATACTTAATATTTTAATTGATTTCTGTTTAAAAAAGAAAAAAATGGTAGCGGACCAGAGAGGGAGCATCTCTAAAAGGAGTTCTGCCTCCTGATTGGCTGTAGAGGAGCCGACGCGGGAATCGAACCTAGTGGTGCGCGCGCACCAGAGGAGCGGGGGCAAGGGAGCGCGAAGACGCCGAGACGAGGTAGGGGATGTGCGTGTAAGCGCCTGGGGTTCTCTGTGTATGTGTGTGCGTGCGTGCGTGTGTGCGTGTGTGTATGTATGGGGGGGTTCTGTATGTATGTATGTATGTGTGTGTGTATGCGTGGGGGGGGGGGGCTGTATGTGTGTTGTGCATGTGTTGTGAAGAGCCTGCCGGAATCGGAGCGCTGTTGATGCGCGCGACCTGATCCCGGCAGGCTGCTGCTGCATGCGCGTGACAGTCTGTTGTCCTCTCCGGCTCCCTTTCAGTCCTTGAAAGCCGGAATGATAACAATAGTCTCGCTCTGCGACTGCAGGCCTTTGGCCTGCAATCGCAGGGCGAGACCTAAAAAAGGCCTAGGTCTCATCTCATTTTGTAGCATATCCACCTCTTTTTGTAAAAGAGACCAAAAACAATGAACAGCCAATCAGAACAGCCTCACCCCATAGAACCTTCCTTAGAGAGCCTCAGATTTTCTACCGCATGTTGTGCAAGGAAGTCTCCACTGAGCTCTGCTCAGTTTTTTTTCTCCATTTTCAACTACTTGGTCATCTCAACTCTTCAAATATTCATTATGTCCAATAAGGAAAAGAAGGCTCTGTTCAAGGCTTGTGCCACCTGCTCCAAAAAGAGACTTTATGTGGAGGACAAACATAAATACTGTATTTATTGTTTGTAGGCTACTGACTGCAAGATTTGTAGGACCTTCTCTACGAAAACCTTGCGGGACAGTGAGGGACGTCTGCTCACCTTCTGTGACAGAAATTGAAGTCACAGAAATATCCTGTTTCGAGTGACCGTGATGATGCCTTCTCTGCAACTTCTTCGAGGAGATCACAGAAAAGGGGTAGGTCTTCACCTTCAACTTCTTCAGACCCCTCTGCCAAAGCCTTACAAAAGACCTCTGCTAGGTCTGATAGGCGTAGCCTCATCAAATCTCCTCACCGAGGTGTAAATGAGACGGAAGGACTGGTTACTAAGGTGGCATCTGGGAAGAAGGACATGGGTCTACTGTTTCTTCTCTACCCTCTGAGAAGAATTTTTTTTTTATAAACCGCTTCTGTCCCACCTGAGAGGAAAGCTGACAGGAAAATTCGTTCGTCGACGACGTCAACATCAGTTCCTTCGACGACCACTTCGAAAATTCAACCGTCATCGACTTCGCCTCCGTCGACGGGTTCGTCGACAAGAGTTTCCTTTTCTCCATTGACTTCGTCGAGTACTATTTCGACAACGACGTGACATTCTGAGGTGCCTTTTATTATGTCATCGATGTCTACAATGACTACTTCCATGATGACTGTATTGGTGTTGACAACAACATCGACAGCTTCCAGCCTGATAATGACGACGGTCTCGACGACGGTCCCGTCGACGGTGGCCCTTTAGTCGCCGACGGTTCAATCTTCGTCGCTGGTGGCTCCTTCGACGACCTCGTCGACGATACAAAATGTGCCAATTTCTTTAAGGAGGCATCGCATTACCCTGGAAATGACTTCACCAAGGAAGGTAACACCCCTGCCTCCTGCACTCCGTTTGGAAGAGGAGTTTTCAGAAGATGATGATAGCTCTTATGGGGATGCAGATAGCCCATCTCAACTGCATGTGAAGTATCAGGACTCGGACTCTGAGGAGTATTATATGGAACAACAATATTCGCCACAATCTAGGTCCCAGGATCAGTATCAGCAGGACATGGTCTGCATGCCATCTTCACTCATTACGACCTCCAATTCATGCTGTCTGACTACAGGAGGAGATTTCTGACTCAGTCGTCTGGCCAAGAGACAGGACAAGTACCTCCAACTGAACCTCCTTGTCCGGTTGCACCTCAGCTTCCTCAAACTCCAGTACCGGAGCTAACGGAACCGCGGAAAAATGTGGTCACAGTCCAGGACGACACATCGGGTGATGGCCAGGGCACTATAATAATCCCAGACCCGGATAGGGAATGGGATGATTACATTAGTCCGGATCCTGCATCTCCTGCTCCTGATCCGGCAGATTCTCCTCAAGCTGATATCGGAGGCTTTCACAATTTAATGGAGAACGCTTCTAAGAGTTTCGATCTTCCCATTCCATCAGTACAGTTGGAATGTTTTTGTATGACTTAAAAGAACCTTATAGGAAGTCTGTTCGCTCTATCCTGATAGTGGACAATGTCTGGGATGTGGGGATAAAGGTCATGAAGTCGCCGGCAACTGTCATGCCTGTTCTTGCTTGTCTGGAAAAGAAATACAAAGCTCCAGATGATAGCCCCGCTTGTCTGATTAGCCAGCCGAAACCGGTCTTTGAAATTTCACAAGCGGCCCAGAGAAGATCATAAAATCCGGCAACACCTCTTACCACACCACCTGATAAAGAGGGAAGACTGTTAGATAATGTTGGAAAAAGGTTTTCTTCCATGTCCAGCCTCCTGGTCAGAGCGACCAATGCCTTGGCGATTCTTGGAAGGTATGATCGCCAGATGTGGTGTTATCTGTCCCCGTATTTAGACCAACTACCAGAGGAAGCAAAGGCTGAAGCCAGGAAGATCTTGCAGGAGGGGGAACGTTCATCCTCTGAAATAATTGATTGTGCAATGGACATTGCTAATAAGGCTTTCCGCTCTCTCGCAGGAGCAGCAGTCCTTCGAGGGGAACAACCTTTACAACGAAACTTTTACAACGCACTACCATTACAACGAAACTTTTACAACGCAACATCCATTACAACGCAACCATTACAACGCATGACACTACAACGCACACCACTACAACGCATGTCTTTACAACACAGTCATTACAACGCAAACCATTACAACTCATAACATTACCATCCAACACTTACCCTACTGTTGCACCCCCTGGAGTTAGAATAGTAATTTTTACCCCTACACTATCCAACACTTACCAAAACATGCGTTGTAATGGTGTGCGTTGTAATGGTATGCGTTGTAGTGGTATGCGTTGTAGTGGTATGCGTTGTAATGTATTATGCGTTGAAATGGAATGCGTTGTAAATGTAGTTTTTGAATTTTCGTTGTAATGGCATGCATTGTAATGGGATGCGTTGTAAAAGTGTGCGTTGTAGTGACATACATCCGTCCTTCGACAGCAAGACTAGCTTCGTGCCACTTGGTTTCGTCCGGAGGTCCAAAAGAAGATCCTGGATCTTCCGTTCGATGGTGAAATGCTCTTTGGAAAGCACATTGACGATGCGCTGCAAGATATAAAGAAGGACACGGAAACTGCAAAGTCCCTTGGGACTCTGCAATACCGCAAGGCTCTTTTCCGTGGAGCGAGAGGAAGAGGTTTTATTTCATACAGAGGCATATACCAGCAACAGCGCTATTCCTCTTACTCTTACTTAATTCAAGGTCCTGCCTTTCGGACTCAGATCAGCACCGTGGATATTCACAAAGGTCTTAGCCCCGGTTGCAACGTTTCTCAAAAAACAGACTCTACAGGTTTTTCCTTACCTGGACGACTGGCTGGTAAAAGCACCGTCTTATCAAGCAGCAGCAGAGGCAGTTGAAGCATGCACTCTGCTCTTCCGTCACCTCGGGCTTCAGCTCAACAAGGAAAAGTCAGTCCTGTGCCCGTCCAAGTCAGCCAAGATCCTAGGAGCTATTCTGGACACAACTTGTTGCAAAGCGTTCCAATCAAAAGAAAGGCTGACAAAACTGATGGCCTCCTCCCGTCGGTTGCAAAAATGGTCACTTTCAGTTCGCCTATACAAGTCCCTTCTAGGATCGATTTCATCCTACATTCCCTTAGTTCTGCATTGCAGGCTACGAATGTGCCCCCTCCAAGAGCAACTGGATTTGCAGTGGCGCCAAGCAGAATGCTCTTTCGACGACAAAATAATAACTCAGCCTATGAAAGAAGCGGCCAGTTGGTGAACGATCAGAGACTGTATCTCTCAGGGTCTCACCTTCAGTCACCCCAGCTCCTATAATACTTAACAGCAGACACTTCTCTAGAAGGCTGGGGAGCAGTATTACAAGACCTTCAGGTGAGCGCCCGCTGGCAGCCCCAGCAGCGCCTTATCCACATCAATCTGTTAGAGCTCAGAGCGATTTTGTCTGGCTTTACAGGCTTTCCTTCTGCAAATCCGACAATCCATCGTCCTGGTCCGCACGGACAACAAGACGGCCATGAATTATGTGAACAAGCAGGGAGGAACAAGGTCTTGTCTCCTATCCAAAGAAGCTCAGGAGCTTGGGAGTGGATTATCCAACATCAGCTATCTCTTTCAGCGGAGCATCTTCCAGGTGCCCTCAACAAAACGGTAAATACACTAAGTCTCCTCAGATCGTTGAGCCACGAGTGGGTACTAGACCAACACACTCTGGAAAGAATTTTCACTCTCTGGGGTACACCGTGCATAGATCTATTTGCCACCCCAGAGAACAAGAAATGCTGACTCTACGCAAGCAGGGAGCACCATCAGGGATCATTGGGGAATGCGCTTTCGATGGCCTGGTAAGGCGCCTTTGTTTACGCTTTTCCTCAGATTCCACTCATTCCAAGGCTACTCAAGAAACTCAAAATGGAACCCTGCAAGGACGATTCTGGTGGCCCCGCCAGTTTTAGTTTACGGAGCTTTTCTTGCTCTCCCTGGATCATCCAATTCATCTGCGCCCAATTCCCTCTCTGTTGACGATGTCACAGGGCCAAGTGGTACATCGGGATCTGAGCTCGCTTCACTCATCAGCGTGGCTCCTGAGCACAGAGAATTTCAAAATTTAACTATCTCACAAGAATGTAAAGATGTGCTAGCTCAGGCCTGTGCACCAAGTACGATTAAGACCTATCGCTTGAAATGGAAGCCTTTCTGCCTGTGGTGCCGGCAAGAGAACATATATCCTAACTCTTCTGCTCCTCATCAAATTTTGCCATACATTTTAACATTAGCTAAGTCAGGTCTCGCTCATTCCTCTTTCAAGGTGCACCTGGCCGCTATTTCTAGATTCAGACGAACTTCTTCTGGTCCTTCCCTCTGGTGAGCAAGAATCGTGAAACAATTTTTAAAAGGTCTTTTTAGAGTTTTCCCACCAGTTAGACTTCCACCACCTCTGTGGCAGCTCAACTTAGTCCTTACTAAACTCATGAGACCGCCTTTTGAACCAATTCATAGGGCGGACCTTAAATTCCTCTTATGGAAAGTGGCCCTCCTTCTCGCTTTAACATCAGCCAGGAGGGTAGGTGAACTGCACGCTCTCACTATCAAGGATCCATTCTTCCAGTTTAAAAAGGACACTGACTCTCAGGAAAAATCCCAAATTTATTCCAAAAGTCCTTTCTGACTTTCATTTGAATTAACCTGTTATTCTCAAGTCCTTTTTTCCTTGACCTACTACTCCACCAGACGGGGCTCTTCATTCTTTGGATGTTCAAAGATGTTTAAAGTTTTATCTCCAGCGCACCAAGGATTTCAGAAAATCTACACAGCTCTTTGTTGCTTTCAGTACCCCTCGCAAGGGTTTCTCTCTTTCGAAGCAAGGGGTTGAACGACAGATTGCCAGCGCGATCTAATACTGTCACCAAGCGGCCGGTAGGCCCCTAGCAGGGCTGGTCCGGGTGCATTCTACAAGATTCATTTCTTCTTCTGCGTCTCTCTTCGCTGGAGTGCCTATCAAAGACATTTGCAGGGCAGCAACATGGAGCAGTTCCCATACTTTCACGAAGCATTACTGCTTGGACTCTTCCTCACGAAGTGATGCTGCAGTGGGACAGGCAGTCTTGAGGAATCTCTTCCAAAACGCGGTGGGCTTTCCCTTCTAACCCTCCTTCCTATGATTGGTTTCCCACATTTTCTATCTAATAATGTTTACTGACTACCGTTTTGGTAACTAGTATCTCTTATGATTATATACATTTTGCAAGGTTATATAATGTATTATTACATAAAATGTGCTTTTTCTTACTGCTCGCTATTCTGAGCTATACAAGCTATGGGAATCTATGAAAGTTCTAAAACCGGAGTAAGAAAACAAGTTACTTACCTGTAACTTTGGTTCTCCAGTATTGGTAACTTTCAAAGATTCCCATGCACCCACCCTCTTCCCCTGGGAAAGCTCAGCCTCTAGCATCTTCTGTTATACAACGGCTACGAACATCTGAGGCTCTGAGGCTCTCTCACGTAAGTTCTATGGGGTGAGGCTGTTCTGATTGGCTGTTCATTGTTTTTGGTCTCTTTTACAAAAAGAGGTGGATATGCTACAAAATTAGATGAGGCCTAGGCCTTTTATCTTTTTTTGTACCTATTGCTATGGTATATTTTATTTACCGGGGACTCCCATTCCGACGACGGGGAATGATACAAGCTATGGGAATCTATGAAAGCTACCAATACTGGAGAACCAAAGTTACAGGTATGTAACTTGTTTTCTTCAGTTACATTTTGATGGGAAACATAGTTGGCAAGCAGCCAAAAGCAAGACCAATGTATACCTCTTTACCGGAGTCGGTTAGGATACTTCGAAGACTCTTCCAGGACAACAATGTGCGATCATCCGGACCCAACACTAGGCGGCGATCTATGCAAAAGATATGAATGTTAGCAGCCCTACATGCCAAGAACAGATGCATACTGGTAAGTAGCATATTCAATCTTAGATTACAGTTCATCTTTCAAAATTAGATGCCCGAATTTCTGAGGCTACAAAGCGAATCAAGTAATGGCCCATGAAAGGTTATGTATCCATGAACTGTCATTAGGGGCAGATAATAAGTCATAATCTGTGTGTTCCACATTAGTCAGTTTCCCAGAACTTCACTCTTGTGTGGCACAAAGTGAAGCAAGTTGGTAAACCTAGGCAAGGTTGAGATGGGAACAGGGGACAGTAATATCTACTCTCCTGCCTCTTTCCTTGCTGAGCACAATCTCTGAATCAGTGACTCTTTTGCTCTGTGGTTGGCAAAGTGCCGATACACAACCTTGCAACGTCCTCCACAATAGACGAAGTACAGGCTGCTGCATCTACAGCAATAAGGCTTTCCGTAACCGACAACTGAAAGTCAAGGAAGGACATCAGTCTTCCTGTGATGGTCTGCTGCAGATAGACAACCTACTTGTTGCGTGTTGCCAGTTGAATCATGTGAATAGCCAACTTTTTGTTGTTGATGTAGTTTTATATATCTTGAACTCGACCCATTATATTGGAGCACTTAACATGAGCACCAGTTACATTACACAAGGACACATTCATTTTTTGTAGGCACGGGGAATTTAAGTGATTTGCTCAGAATCACAGGATGTTGAGCCGAAGCAGAGAGTCGAAAGTCACCAACTCTGGTTGTCACGCCGCATCCTCTCCCAACTTCTTATAACATGTGCCATTTTTACTACTTGCATTATATGGTTGAAGAACTTGATTTCTTTTATCCACACCACCTATGTACTTGTTGTAATCAAGTATATAGGTCGGCTTGTGGACTTCCACCAGTTTTCTGTGACGGTAGAAGTTATCTCATTGCAATGTATAGTGAGCACAAATACTTCCTGCTGTCCGAGAACTTGACAGCCAGCATTTCGTTGCAACTCAGTTCACTACCCTTTTTGGAGCTTTTTGCAAGCAAGCACCTGAGGGAATCCATTGGGGTGCTTTCTAATGGTACCGCAAGCCGCCGTGCCAGCTGTGGACTATGCACCAAACCGCTTGACTCTTGTATAGAAGTTATCTACATAAAGGTTATGACCTTTATGAAGTAGAGATTGGACAAGTTTCAATGCGATCTTCTCAATTACACCTACCTTGGAAGGCCAACCTACAAGCATTATTGCGGAGTCCTTTGCTTATTTAAAAAAAAAAAAATGTAAACAAGCAATCGAACAAGCCATGCAACATGGCAATATAGCAATTATGTAGCATTGTCGCTCAGATCACCTGGACAAAATACAGCGGTCGGGGCGACCCTTCCGGTGGTGGTGCTGGTGCTGGTGGTCGGGAGGGGAGGGGAGGAGGTTATTTTTATTCACTGTTCAACATCTTAACATTCATGCTTTGCAGGGACCAACTCTAACCCCCATCAGATCTGCATCTGCCGTAGGAGAAGGCATTTGGAGGGGGCTGATAGCAGCACGCAACTACTCATCCAACATTACTTGCATTCAGGCTGTCCTCTCACCCTAGGAGGTTCCTACCTCGTCAGTGGGTGAGGCTGGGCCCTGTACCCCCTCCCGCCACATCCCCCAGTCACTCTACTATCCCTCCCACATCTCCAAGTAACGCACTGCATATTCATCAGTCCACACTCGTTTCAACTGACACTTTTGGCTACTGCCCATTCCTGCATGTCTGCCCTCCATCTATGTAGTGATGTGGGTGTTGGGATATTCCAATCAATAGTGATGTCATCTAGCCAGCACCAAGCCAAACAGGGCAAATCTATACCCCATCTAGCTCCCCCGTTGGG
The DNA here is from genome assembly GCF_964261635.1 of Lissotriton helveticus. Taxonomy (NCBI): domain Eukaryota; kingdom Metazoa; phylum Chordata; class Amphibia; order Caudata; family Salamandridae; genus Lissotriton; species Lissotriton helveticus. The sequence continues at coordinate 1,347,581,089 of NC_136057.1, read as the reverse complement.
GAGCGGCACAAGACCCGGGGGGCACTGGTGGACTGTTAGCTCCAACCTGACCTCTGTGATTCTCTGCAGTGTTCGCGTTACGTCCCCCCAGTAGTCCTGAAGTCTTTGGCACCCCATATTATGTACAGAATGTCTGTCTGTCTCCCTGCACACCTGATGCAAGCCTCTGGGAAGTCCAGGTAAAGTCTGTGCAGTAGCCATGACTTTAGGTAAGCCCTACGACGGTAATAAAATTGCATGCGCTTAAATTGTGTTCGAGGCATGTGGGCTGCTAAATTCATATCTTAGCATTAGATCGCCACCTAGTGTTGGGTCCGGATGATCGCACATTGTTGTCCTGGAAGAGTCTTCGAAGTATCCAGAGATAGGTGGCTCCTCCCCTGGACTACAGTGCGCATGGGCATCGGCTCCATCCCCAGATTGTTTTTTTCCGCCATTGGGTTCGGATGCGGTCTCGACTTCTCTCTGTCGGAACCGAGTAAAACTGACTTTTTAAGGCCAAAAGGCCTTATATTTTATAGCGTCGGTATTGTTTGCGCACGGTCTCGAGTTCTTCCAACTCTTGGAGTCGGATTCAGCGGAGTTTTTCACTCTTCGGACGTCGAGGCCTTCTCATCGCGACACGACCACAACTTTCCAGCATGGAGCGGAGTCCGTTTAAGTACTGTCCGCTCTGTGGGTCTAAGTACCCACATATAGACCTGCACCCGGTCTGTAACAAATGCCTTTCACCGGACTATGACGACGGCAAGTGCAAGGCTTGCGCTCAATTCCGGTCTAAGAAGACTCTCAAGCTCCGGCGCGCGGTGCGCCTGGAGGCCAGACAAGCGGCCCCGGATCCAGAAAACATCTTCGGCGACCAAGAAGAAGATGAACAGGGTCATCATCTCCAGATATCCCCACCCGAAACGGAGGTCGAGGCGGATCCGGTGGACGACGACGGAGTCGTGGGTCAAGGCCTTGAATACGTCGACGAGGTAGGGGACGTCGAAGAGATTTATGGGGCTGCGGAAGATAGCTCAGGGGACGAGCTATGCCCCGAAGGTTTAGAAGATCACGATCGGGTCACGGGATCGCCAGTTGGCCTTACCCAAGACCCCGTGCCGCAAGCCACGGCCCCGCCATCAGGCCCGGCCACGGACATACTTGTTGAGCAGGCCGGATCGAAACCGAAACCTACGGTGTCGACTACACCTAAAATGGCCGACCCGAAAACGAAACCGAAACTTATGGACTCGAGCGTCCCTAAAATGGCGGCCGGCCCACATAAAACTACTGCACCCGCCGCCGCATCGGCTCCGTCGACCTCCGGTCCGCAGAAGTCGAAGAAGTCGGTCGATTCCACAGGGTCAAAATCGGCGCCAGAGGAGGGATCCTCTAAAAAGGGTGGTCGGCACGGATCAACCGCGGCGACACCGTCTAAGCACGCCAAGGCCAGCGGCACTGCTCCGGTTCCGCCTGGGACTCCGTTAGTCGGTCGCGTAGTGGACACGGAACCGACACAGGCGCACGGATCGACAGCTGGCACATCTGCGCATCGATCCAAGGACTCTGGGTCAGCGACAACTGCATCGGCGTCCAAACCTAAGAAAGGCCACCATGACGTCGGATCCGAGGGGAAGGTCAAGACATCCTCGTCAGCGCCAAAAGCCACTGTGAGTGAAGCGTCCCCCATCGCCGCTTCGCTACAGAGAATCAGGGACAAGGCCGCTGCTACGTCGGCTCCGTTGCCGTCGCCTCAGACGCCGAAGGACGCTCCGGCAAAGCCTAAGAGTAAGCTTCTCTTCCTTCTGCAGCCGAAAGAGGCTCCCAAGGCCTTTTCCACGAAATCGACGCCAAAGAAGTCGGATTCTTCTACGGCAGGAGCACCTTCAGGTCGAGAACTCGAATCAGAGGACGATTCTGAGCACTTCATCGACGCCAACACAGGCAAATTAACCCTATACAAAAGGAGGATCACTTCAGAGCCTCTGGACTCCTATGTCATCCCACTAAAGAAAAAAAAGGGTTCCTCAGGACGCTTCTAACCTCATAGAGCCTATCCAGCCTCCTCCAAGAAGAAGCCCTACTCCCTCACCAGAACAATCTGAGGGTGAGGGATATGATGAAGAGGACCAATACACCTTCCCCATCAATGAACCAGATGCACATCCAGATGCATATGATGACATTGGTGACCAAGGCACCCAGAGTGTGGGGCAAGACCCACAACCTTTCAGTGCACGTGCATCCCCAACAGAGGATTCTGCAGGTTTTCATGCACTAATTGAGAGGGCAGCTGCTAATCATGATGTGGACATGCATGCTGACCCGGTTGAAGAAGACTTTCTCTTTGACACCTTTTCAGTCTCTGAGAGGACTGTAAAGACACTGCCTATGCTCAAGGGGGTCCTCAAACATGCTGCGGACATCTTTAAAGAACCTACCAGGGCGAGAGTGGTCAATCCACGTATTGAAAAAAAGTACAGACCAGCACCTGCAGACCCTGCATACATTCGGGGACAGTTGCCGCTGGACTCCCTGGTGGTCGCCAATGCCCGCAAAAGGGCCAACTCCCAAACAACGGGTGAAGCTCCTCCCCCGGATAAGGAGTCCAAAGTGCTAGAGGCAGGGGGCAAAAGAGTAGCTGCACAGGCTGCCAACTTTTGGCGTATTTCAAATACACAAGCACTCTTAGCACGTTACGGTAGGGCGCATTACGACACCCTAGAGCAGATTGTACAACACCTGCCTCCGCAGTTTCAAGAGGGCACAAAACTGCTTATAGAGGAAGGAAAATTGATCTCCAACGCAGCCATCAAGTGTGCGCTTGACGCCGCAGACACAGCAGCTAGGGCGATCAACACTAGCGTCATGCTGAGACGACAGGCTTGGCTCCGCATATCAGGGTTTAAACCTGATATTCAGACAACCATCCTTAATCAGCCAGTCAATCCTGATCGACTGTTTGGTCCAGATGTTGACACCACCCTCGAAAAGATAAAAAAGGACACAGAAACTGCTAAGTCCATGGGGGCCCTACAGTCACAACAGTTTCGTGGCAGCAATTTTCGTCGCTCAGGTGCACGTGGAGTCACCAGAGGACAAATGGGTCAACAATCTCAATTCTCAAGAGGTGGAGCACAATCCTCGTTCACAAAACAGAACAAGGGAGGTTACAGAAATAACAGCAACAGAGGTCGCGGCAGAGGAAACAACAGCTCCCGCTCCTCTACCCCAAGCAAACAGTGACTCTCTGTCACTGCCCCCCGACCACTTAACACCTGTCGGGGGGAGACTGCAGCAGTTCCTGCCCGTCTGGAGAAACATCACCACAGACAGGTGGGTGCGACAACTAGTCCAGTATGGTTATTGCCTAGAGTTGAAATCCACTCCACCCAACATCCCGCCAAGGCAAAGGCCTATGTCCGCAGAGCACTTGCACTTATTGCAGCAGGAAGTAGTGGTGATGCTGCAAAAAGGCGCAATCGAGCTCGTGCCGGTGGGAGAGGAAGGCACAGGGGTATATTCCCTGTACTTCCTTATTCCAAAGAAGGACGGATCTCTCAGACCCATTCTAGATCTACGTCCCCTCAACCTGTACATACTATCAGAACACTTCCATATGCTTACATTGCAACAGATTCTTCCCTTGCTAAACCAAGGAGACTTCTTAGCAACCTTAGATCTCAAGGATGCTTATTTCCACATCCCACTACACCCGTCCCACAGGAAATACCTCAGGTTCACTATTCAAGGCAAGCATTACCAGTTCAAGGTCCTACCCTTCGGAGTCACCACAGCCCCAAGGGTATTTACCAAGTGTCTGGCGACAGTAGCCGCGCACCTCAGGAGGCAGAACATCCATGTCTACCCCTACCTAGACGACTGGCTCGTTCAAGCCAAGTCGGAACAACAGTGCGCCGCGGACATGTCGACTACCATTCACCTCCTTCACAATCTGGGCTTCTCGCTGAACTACCCAAAGTCGCATCTTCAGCCGGCACATGTCCGGCAGTTTCTAGGTGCGACGATCAATACCCTGACGGCCATGGCTCAACCAAACCAAGTCAGGATAGACAGCATGCAGTCTCTAATCCAGAAGTTCAGACCACAACACTCGCTTCCAGCGAGAGTGTTCATGCAGTTGATAGGCATGATGGCCTCCTGCATCTTCATAGTCCCTCACGCACGGTTACATATGCGCCCGCTCCAGGAGTGCTTAGCGAATCAGTGGACACAGGCTCAGGGGCAATTGACAGACCTAGTGTTGGTTACCAGTCGGGCATACGACTCTCTGCATTGGTGGACTCCACACAACCTTTGCAAGGGCCGACTGTTCCAAGAGCCAGTGCCGCAGAATTATCCTGACAACGGACGCATCTCTCCAGGGATGGGGAGCTCATCTGCTCACTTACACAGTGCAGGGACTATGGACGACGCAGCAACAGAAGATGCACATCAACTATCTGGAACTGATGGCAATCTTCATGGCGATCAAGTCCTTCATTGTACATCTGTGCAACAAGGTAGTGTTAGTCCGGACGGACAACATGACCGCGATGTACTACATTCAAAAGCAGGGAGGCACCCACTCGCCACAGCTGTCTCATCTGGCTCAGAGCATGTGGAAGTGGGCCATTCAGAGGAACATTTTCCTCATGGCAGAACACCTCCCGGGAAAGGACAATCAGATGGCGGATCTGCTCAGCAGGTACAGCCATCAAATGCACGAGTGGGAGATACACCCATCTGTCCTCCACCCGTACTTCCAGCAGTGGGGTCATCCGGAGATAGACCTGTTTGCCACAAAAGAAAACGCAAAATGCCAACACTTTGCCGCCAGGTTCCCTCACCCACAGTCGCAGGGGAATGCGATATGGATGAACTGGTCAGGCAAATTTGCGGACGCTTTTCCGCCAGCCCCTCTGATACCGCTGGTCGCAAGAAAGCTAAGGCAGCACGCGATGACTCTCATCCTAGTTGCTCCAACGTGGGCGCGCCAAGCATGGTACACCACGTTCCTCGAACTCTCAGTGGTGCCGCATCAAAGACTGCGCCTCACGCCCAGTCTTTTGACGCAGAACCATGGAGAAATTCAGCATCCAGATCCGCAACATCTCAACCTGGCGATCTGGCTCCTGAAGTCCTAGAGTTTGGATACCTTAACCTACCTCCGGAATGCATGGACATCATCAAGGAGGCAAGGAAGCCAACTACCAGAGCATGCTATGCGGCAAAATGGAAGCGTTTTGTCATTTACTGTACTGCCAATGACATCAACCCGCTAGATGCATCTATCCATGACATCATTTGCTATCTGTTGCATCTTTACAAGTGCAATCTAGCGTACACTTCCATTCGGATACATCTATCCGCCATAGCGGCTTATCTTCAGAACAGGCAGCATCTCTCTGTCTTCAGAGTGCCTGCCATTAAAGCCTTCCTTGAAGGTCTGAAACGAGTCATTCCCCCAAGAACACCGCCAGCTCCGGTGTGGAACCTCAATGTGGTCCTCACCAGACTGATGGGACCACCATTTGAGCCACTGCACTCGTGTGAACTCCAGTTCCTAACGTGGAAAGTAGCTTTCCTTATAGCTATTACGTCTCTGAGGCGTGTTAGTGAGCTACAAGCGCTCACAATCCAAGAGCCATTCATTCAAATTCATCCAAATAGGGTAGTGCTACGCACTAACCTCAAATTCCTTCCGAAGGTGGTGTCACAGTTTCATCTCAACCAAACGATTGACTTGCCGGCATTCTTTCAAAACCCACAAACGGTGGCGGAAAGAATGCTCCATACCTTAGATGTACGGAGGGCGTTGATGTACTACATAGACAGGACACAACCCTTTAGAAAAACAAAACAACTTTTTGTTGCCTTCGCACCACAACACAAAGGCAACCCTATTTCCAAAGCAGGAATAGCCAGGTGGATTGTTAAGTGCATCCAGATATGTTATCAAAAGGCCAAGCGCACTTTAACGATACCCCCAAGGGCGCACTCCACACGCAAACTGGGGGCATCCATGGCTTTCCTAGGGAACATTCCTTTAGAGGATATTTGCAGAGCAGCCACGTGGGTTACACCACATACCTTTACAAAACACTACTGTGTTGATGTACATTCCAAGCAGCAAGCTGCTGTAGGACAAGCTGTTCTCAAAACACTTTTTCAGGTTTCTGCAGCTGGCACGGGCAACCGCCGCTGATGGAGGGACTGCTATGTATTCTATGCTAAGATATGAATTTAGCAGCCCACATGCCTCGAACTGAATATGCTACTTACCAGTATGCATCTGTTCTTGGCATGTAGGGCTGCTAACATTCATATCGCCCACCCTCCTCCCCGGTGCCTGTCGCAACTGCAGATATACTATTGTATTCACTTATTAGCATGGACATCCTGTACACTTTTCACTCCATCTTCTGCCACAATGGCGAAAAACAATCTGGGGATGGAGCCGATGCCCATGCGCACTGTAGTCCAGGGGAGGAGCCACCTATCTCAGGATACTTCGAAGACTCTTCCAGGACAACAATGTGCGATCATCCGGACCCAACACTAGGCGGCGATCTAATGCTAAGATATGAATGTTAGCAGCCCTACATGCCAAGAACAGATGCATACTGGTAAGTAGCATATTCATTATTTCCAACTATCACGAGTGGGCGTCATGTCGGTGCGCCTATTGTCCTTCAAGGCATCATACAGCCAGGATAAGAGACCCCTACATGAGCCCACGTCCAATATGACAGTCGGGGAGCAAGATTAATCTGGTTCCTCTGGACATGTCGTCTGTATCTCCTGGGCTGTGCGGAAAATACTTGCATATTGTAGGAACTGTTCGATGTCACTCCAAATATTTTCCCTACCTCCTCTATCGTTACAAATGTGCCATTGAGATACGGGTCCCCTGCCCTCTGACAGCCGGCAAGCGTCCACTGAGACACGTCCATCAGGGACCAGATGTGGAGAATAGGTCACAGCCACCAGAGTGGGAGCAGTCTGGCATTTGGTTTCCCCTCACAACACCAATGTTACGGCTTGTTCCCAAACCTGTGCTACCTGTCGTACTATGAAAGGTTTGTCCTCTGGCACTTTGCGTCTGCAAATTAATAACCTGGGGAGGTCTCTCTCTGCCAGCAGACCTGTCAGGAGCTTCTTCTTCTAGTTGTGCTCATCAGTGCACCACAGCGCTGCATACTGCAGGAGCCCTGCCATATAGTGTAAATGTAGGTCCGGATGTCCCAGCCTGCCATCCGCCTGGTCTAACTTCAGGACATCTAACCTGACTCTTTCTTCTCTTATCCGCCCATACCAATGATGCCAGCAGTCCATTACATTTCTTGAACACGGAGCCTGGCAGAGCAACAAATGAGTCCTGCATAGCTTATAGGCACCGGGGTAGTAACATAATTTTACTCAAGGCTACCCTGCCCATGACGTACAGGGCAGAGTGCTCCAAAACTGTACGGAACTGTATGGAAGCGGACAGTCCAGTCACCACTCGTCATATATTCAGGTCATATTGCTGTCTTTGGGTTGTGTTCCACCTGTTTTTCCAAATATTGGAACATCAGTCTCCCAGTGAAGGCCTATGTAAGGGAGGTCAGTCCTTTGTTCGGATGCCAGGTAGCCATATTTTCCCTTCCGGGCTTTTGGGGAGAGGGGGCAGGGGCCACACCAACAATTTGTGGAGCATCAGAAAAGCCCTTTTAAATGTCCGAGTAGCCGTGGTCGTTTAAACAAACAAGAAAAAACAAACAAAAAAATATTTCAAAACTTTCCCTTCCCTGGGGGGCGCAGGGGTTTTTCTTGTCTCCTCAGGGGACAAATATACAATATAAAACATAAATATACAAGGAGATGTTGACCATGCTTGGATGTCCGACTCCACCCCTCACTGAGCAAGAGTTCTCTGGTGTATAGTGAAATCCTTGCTTGTGGATCGCCGTCCATTCATGCTCCAAGTGCAGGGATCTGTTTCAATAAGGTATCACTGGAAAGGGGACACACTTCCCTTCCCAACAGTGCCTGTTAGACCGGTCAGCCCTTTGGGTGGTCCCTCCTACTTATTTATTTTTGTCCCCTTTCTGCCTCCTAACCTTGTTTTTTATATCCACCGGAATTTCTATGGTGTTGTCCTTGGGGGCTAGGTGTTTCTAGGCCTTGGAACCCCCCTTTTTCCCCCTGCCTTAGGTGCCTTTTCTGACTGAAACCACAGGATACACAAAATGGTGGCTTACAACTGTCACCTGTCTGGCTACCTCAGGAACCAGGGCCATAGAACAGAATGAGGGTTTCCAGAACCTTCTGGACTTCCCTGGACATTCTAGGGTCAGCCTATAAAAGGTGGAATGTTGGGCAGCCATTTTGTAGTGTGTGGTGAGGAGTGTTCTGAGCTGGAGTGGAGGCTGTGGAGCGAGGAGATTAGTGCGCTGAGAGGGGATCCGATTGCCTCGAGGGGCTGCTGTCCCAACTCCTGATACTGTCCCTCACCCATTGACCTGTCCTAGCAAGAACGGACGAAGAAGCTGTGGAAAGCGAGGTGAGAGGGTCCGAGCCTGCCTCCGGTCTGTGGCCAAGACTCGTGCGAAGTGCCATTGCCTTGCTGCCCCCTTCCTGAACACAGCCTGATTTTCAAGACATTCGGTCTGGGTTAGTTCATTAAAAAGAGGAACTTACCAGCGACCCATCTGAAGTCCCCTGGTCTCCCTGGGCTTCCTGAGTTGGCCTGGCCTGGCTGTCTTTGAACCGTAGGAGCGCCTGTGGCCGGTGGAGGCGCGGAGCTTGTGAAGCGGAGCTGGCTGTGGCCGCCTGTCAAGCCTCCGATTATTGGTTCGGGAGGCGGGAGTGAGACTCGGGCTCGTCCGAGGTCCGGGTCCTGTGGGAGAGCCTGTGAGGAGGGGTGCTCTGCTGTGGTGACTCGAGCGTGAGGAGGAGGAAGTCGGATCAGGGCCCGCCTCTTCATTGTTTAGAGGAGCGCCTGGGGAGGAAGTGCGGCGTGACGGGAGTAACCGAGGGAGGAGTCGGCTCTTCCTGCAGCGTGAGGGAGGAAACTGACAAAAGGAAGCAGCTTGCCCGGCGAAAGACGGGTCCCGCCTCCGTGGTCCGCAGACATCGTACCTCGGCTAGGACTCACGAGTGAGACTCCTTGGCTTCCCAGCCGTCTGTCATCGGCTGTGTGGACAGAGCAACGCCCCGGTGTATAGTAAGCTGGGCATACGACTGAGGGGGCTGAAGGGAGGAAATTGGGTTCATAGACCCCTCTGCTTGGCCTGGTAAAACTCGGGGGCTCCCCGTCCCTAATAGAAGATCAATTGGCTGGGCGTAGAGGCCATATATGAAAGAACTGTTAAGAGGGATTTCCCCTTTACCGCTTCAAGGGTTCAGTGAGCTCAAGGACAGCATTTGTTCTTCCCATACTCAACCAGGCTAATGGTGAAAAACCAATAGAAGTAAGTTCATTCATGAGGGCAGTAATGTAACTCCTCTGTTTAAAGAACATAGAATAAGTCCCATTCTTTATTCCTTATATGTTCAAGCTACATGAGAAGGAGTCCAATTACAACTGCAAATGAGAGTGATCGGATCTAAAAGATAATTCACTTCTACTTGTAATCATGACATCAGCTAATTGTTGGTTTGTGCATTGCCTAATTATTGCTATCATAATTTGGAAGGGATGTTCACAACACTTATCTATAGTCAATTTTGCATGAGATCAAAAGAAAGTCTAGCATTGAAATATAGTCTGTGCCGTACTGAAACTTGTGATTAAGATCAGAATTAAGTAACATTTCTTTGTATTCCATGATTTATTGCTGAATTGTTAACCGCAGAGTATTAAATGTGAATTGAGGAGCTACTGAGTAAAAAGTGATTGAAGGCAAAATGGAAGAGGAAAAGATAAACTTTTCTACTGTTATAGAAAAACTGGTGTAGTGTCATTTTTGGAGTGGATGGACGCTGGACTCCTGTGAGAGTGTGACGCAAGCTTAACACTTTGTGCCTTTGGATTAATCTTTCCCCTCTCTGAGTCAGGCTACCCCATGTGGTCTGGTGCCCCAGGTCCAACAGTGCCTTTACACATTTTGTACTGCCTGTTAAAAAGAGAGTATGTGTGTATATCTATCTATCCGTATGTATGTATATAGCTATCTATTTCTATATGTATCTATCTATATGTATCTATATATGTTTGTGTGTGTATGTATGTGTGTATATATGTGTGTGTGTGTGTATATATATATATATATATATATATATATATATATATCTCTCTCTACTCTCTCTACCCTCTCTCTACCCTCTCCCTTCTCTCCCCCCTTCCTGTCTAGTGATGCCTTGTTGATATATATATATATATATATCCATCCTACTGGCGGTCGCCGGTTGGTAGTTTATAGTTAGGACCTAGTTTCCATAGGAAAAGCATTTTTTCATTTCCCAATAACTTTAGCGCGGGTTGATGAATCTTCGTGAATTTTTTTTAAAAGTGGCCAGCTCCAGTCAGCTTCTGTCTTGAAAGTTTCGGTGTGATTCCTCAAGCGGGGGCTGAGAAAAAAAGGGGGGTCCCAAAACGCGTTTTTCCCATATTCATTTTCATAGGAAACTGTATACAAAGCTACAGCCCAAACTGCTAAACTGAATTACACCAAATTTGGCAACAAGGAACCCTTGCTTCAGAAAGAGCCCTTTTTGTTAAATGGTGTAAATCCGTTTAGTAGTTGCTGAGAAATTAGAAAAAGAAAGTTTCGATATCTGAGCACGAAGAGGGATCGCGAACCCTCCCGGGCACGAGCTTCACTCTGATTGGCTGCCAACAGTCCAAACCAGGAAGTGTTGGCAGCCATCTTGTGACTCGGTAACCAAGTCACAAGACAACAGTAAAACACATATAAAAAACATGAAAATGGGGCAGAGTATAAACACCCTGACCCCCTAGTCCTGCTCAGGGCGTCCCACAAGTACCTCTGGACACAAGTGGCTGCATCCTCCGAGCAGCAGTGCACCAGAAGCCGCATTTGCAGCGTGGTGTAAAAAGGGGCGTGGCCTCGGAACACCTCTCTGCAATGCTGCTCTGTGGCTCTTACTGGAGGTACCTGGTGGGCTACTTGGCCAGCAGGGACCTTCAGGATTCAAGGGGACTTAATAGGGATGTTATAGTTCGAAATTAGTATTTAAAAAACCTTACAAATTCACTGAAAAAAATCATAGGTTTCAGGGACATTATAGTTAGTTGGACATTTCACTCATATACAAAACCATAGAAATTCCTCTGTTCTAGTTCGTTCAGCTAACTATAACTCACGCCCCCGCAATGCACTGCTGATGACGTCACATATTATATCATTCATGACCTGGTCAGTGACCTCTCAAATGACATCACTGATTACATCACTGATGACTTCATCCACGTGAAAATCTGATGCACCTCCTCACACTCTAAAATAACCTTTGATACACCCACTGTAAAATACAGACTACCATTTTCGAAAGCATCGACACACCAATACCAGTTACTACATACGCACTCACTGATTGGAGGAGTGTGGCTCACTGATTAGAGCGGCAGACGCTGATGCCGAGGTCTGGCCCGGGACCAGGGTTCAATTCCCGACGCGGCAGGGTCCTGAGCCCAAAATGTCCACGGACTTGATAATTCTCGCCTCGGTGCCTATTCTAATCATGGGGTCCCACGCTGCAACTCTGGGCAATAGTTGCTTAATCTCTACTACGGCGGCCCACCCGCTGCGGGATGCCTGGCTTTCACCCTGGGGATACCCAGTAGGCGTTATCTCACAGGGAAAAAGCCAGGACGGGTTCCCAAGGCAAGCGCCTTGATGCCTTCGGGTGATACGTGCGCTATATAAGTCGCAATACATTTACATTTACATTCCTAGGTCTACACACACATCCACTCATTCACCCATACAGTCACTCATACATGCAGTCACTCATACATGCAGTCACTCATACATGCAGTCACTCATACATGCAGTCACTCATCAATACAACAGTATCATATGCATCTATACAGACACTCACACACCACCATCCAGTTACTCGCACACCTAGTCCGTCATGCAAAGACTCAATTGCACTTCCATTAATTGACCTATACAGTTATACACACAACACATCACTTATTCTAACAGAAACATATGCATACTTACACTCATATACAATCACTGATACAAGTACACATTCATCCATACAGCCACTCTCACAATCAATGACTCTCACGTATAGTTATTCATATACTCCAACTCTCATATACACTGCCTTTTACATATGTAGTTACTTGGCCATGTACCACTGAGACATCCATTCACTCACCAATACACCCATACACACACTCCCCCACCCAGCTGTTTCCACATGCACTCTTGAACCCATACACCCAGTGAATCAACCACTCATATCTATGCACAGTCACACACCTCCAACCCACACACCCACACACACACACACACACACACACACACACCCACACACACACACCCATACAAATACTCAGGCAACCAATTGATAACCCATATAGACACTCATGTAGCTACTGACCAACCCATGTAGCAGCTTATACAACAACAGACAGACTGATACAGACATTTACACAGTTTAGTCACTAACCCATGCATTCAGTAAGACGCATGTAATCACTCTCTTAAACTGTCAGTCAGGCACCTACTAAATCCTCCATCCAGAAACGTATACACCTTGGCATATATATAATACATATTTAAAATGTAAAGAAACAGTCACTAGATGATGTCATCAGTTATGTCATCAGTAATGTCACTGACCATGTCATGAATGATGTAATATGTGACGTCATCAGCAGGGCATTGCGGGGGCGCAAGTTATAGTTAGCTGAACTAACTATAACGGCGGAATTTCTACTGTTTTGTAGGAGTGTAATGTCCAACTAACTATCATGTCCCTGCAACCTATGGTTACAGTTACTCCCGAATGAAGAGGCCCCACACAAAGTGGTTTTGCCCTTTTATTTCAGGACTACCCTGCCCCATACACTTGTCTTTAAATGACTTCAGGTGGATTCCCATCCAGCGGATCTGCAGGACAATTTAAATATCTGCAGGTGTGTTCACATTTTCATTGCTGACTCTCCCTGTGTGATTGCCAATGAACAAGGGCTGTGGAAAGCCCGAAACGCGTTTGACTTGGTTTACTTTTGGGGTGAAGCAGAAGGCTGAAACTGCTGTAGTCTTCAAATAAAAGGGCAAAAGCACTCTGTGTGAGGCGTCTTCATTTGGGAGTAACTTTGTTGGATTTTTAGCAGCCGGCTCTGACCGCTAAGACGCCCTGCTGCTCATCCAGCTGATCTACAGTGCCAAGGAAATTAAGGCGCTGAAGGAACGGAGTGACCGATTTGATGACAGTGTATGGGCAGGGTTTCATGCCTGTCTGTCCCCAACCACACACTGGGGTTTTTAATCATGCACTACGAAAGGGCACGGCAGCACCCACTGTGAATTAATAAGGAATGTGAACTGCAACAACCAGGATGCCATTCGATAAATTATAGTTCAGGGGGTGTGTGGGGAGCACTCCTATCTAAACAGGTATTTTCAATCTAATCTGATGGTGCTGCAACTATTCAGGTTTGTCACGCCCGTGGTTAATTAACAGGTTATGATGGGATGAACTCACATCTAGTTGCGCACTATGCACATGGTGTTACCCTACACCTTATAAATTATACAATATCAACTCTGTATACAATTGCCAATCAGTTATTTAATATCATAATCTGATTCCCTTCAGTTAATCAATTTGTTACATTCCATAATCTTTGTACAATTTGTAATGAACACTTTTTGCCAATATTTTCATTTATACAATATTCGCTGAAAAAACATTTTATACCCAATCATGACTTATGACATTTCACATTTTATCAATCCCTGCCCAATGCATTTCGGCACATAATAGTGCCTTCATCAGGGTCTGATCTCTCAATATTGTGTACGTGATAAATCAGCCAATGCTTTATGGGATTTGGTGGTGTTATCTTGATTGGTTATGACGACCTTTAGAATCAGTGTTCTCTTCCTGTAGTTACTGCCGACGCTGTTCTAAATCAAATACTCGTATCGAGGAAGTTAACTTCCTCCTATTATGTGCCGAAATGCATTGGGCAGGAATTGATAAAATGTGAAATGTCATAAGTCACGATTGGGTATAAAATGTTTTTTCAGCGAATATTGTATAAATGAAAATATTGGCAAAAAGTGTTCATTACAAAGTATAATTTATAAGGTGTAGGATAACACCATGTGCATAGTGCGCAACTAGATGTGAGTTCATCCCATCATAACCTGTTAATTCGATAAATTATGGCAGCAATCACATTATATAAGAGCTCTGATGTAGCCTCTCTGATTATGCCAGGGCTCATACCATAGTAGTGTTTAAATACTTGCAAGCCCCTTATGTTGACACGTTTCCGCAGATCTACATACTGGGGCTGATAGTAGTGGTAAGCAATAGTTCCAGGGTTAGAATGCCCTTTTGAGTCTGCAAACTTACTAACTTGCATGTTTTAAGGGTTTTCAACAACTCGTCTCTAATCTTTTCCCATATTGAGAAGTGTTGGAAATTTAATCCTGACAATGGCAGACGTAAACCTTCTTCCAGAGTTGGGGAAAAAGTGGTTGGAGGGAAAGTGAACTTGCAAATACTCAGATTTTCGCATGAGCAAATCTACACATGCATATTTGCTCATGCTAAAATGCAGTTCACAAATATTTTCTAGGAGTACTATTTCTTGTCCTACTTCTGTAAATTCTTGGGAATTCACGAAACCCGGTTAGCTGCACTTAATGCAAGGACATATACCATGGGTGCACCTTTGAGACTTTCTTTAATAATTGGGCCCCTTATTTGGTCTGGCGTTGACCATGACCTTTTGTGTTAATTAACATTTTGCAGCGTGAATCTTTCTGGATTCACTATGCTGTGCATTATTCGGCCATCTAGTGGTTGGGTCCGAAAGTGTAGTATTTCTTCTTCTCTTTTTTTTTTTTGTGGCCCTGGTGGGCGTCGACATACCACCATTTGGTGTCCTTCGTGATGTCGACGCGCTTCCTCAGGAAACTCCCACCTTTTGTCGCCATCTTCAGATTCTTTTTTCTGCCGTTGGGTCTGGATCAACAGTGAAGGAGCTCCATAACTTTGGAGAGGAGAATCGACGAAAAATCAAAAAATATCAAAAATATCACCGGAAAAGACACCGGAGGACAAGTAGAGACAGAAGTCGCAGAAAGAAGAGAGAACATCGAAGAATTCAACGTTTCTACGGAGAATGCGCATACAGGGGGGTCCCTGGGCGTGGTGATGGACAAAACTCTGTTTAAATTCTGCGCAAACTGCCACCACAAGTACGCGCAAAAGGACCAACACCCGGTTTGCAATTTCTGCCTGACGCTCGACCATCGAAGCGAGGACTGCCACCCCTGTGCAGCTTTCACCCACGAATACCCTCATAGTAAGGGAGAGGCAAAGAAGAGCAAACTACAACATGCAGGGGACATCTCCATCGCTCCGAGATTTGGGACTCTCCAGCGGAGAGGAAGACCACATCGCCGAAGGACAACCTAGTCGTCGATGTAAAAAAAAAAAACGACGAAGGAGGTGAGAGAGTCGTCAAACCCCAAACACTCCACTGATACTCGCAGAAGCGAGTCAAAGCCCTCGAAAGGAGCAGGGCCGTCTAAGCACTCGACGTGGACAACTGCACCCAAGGACAAGCAGCCCGTCGGTTCCTTTGAAAAGGACTCCCAGATGGCGAAATCCCAAGACAAGGGAAAGACGCCGAAGAGCATCTACGAAAAAGAGACCTCGACGTCGAAAAACGAAGGCCTGAAATCGGTTTCGACATCGTCGACAACTGGAAAGAGAAAAGCCGAAACCCTCAAAGCCGAACACGCGGCTGAGATGGAAAAGAAGAAGGAAAGGCTCGAGGCCGAATTGGCAAGCATCTTGCAACGCAAGAGCGACTTCGACAAAAAGATAAAATTCTACAGCATTCCTTCGAAAGCCGAAAGGTGCGTTGAGGATTTTCAACTGCCGACCACACCTGAACCTGGAGAGGAACAGGAAGAGGAAGAGCTGTACTACCGCGATGCCGAAGGGAAGGAAGACGAGCAAACTTACCAGGGCTCGACGTCCTCGGAGGCTCAGGACTTGCAGTGGCAAGATCTCGATGCTGAATCCCCCGAAGAGGGTGTAGAGTCCTTTCCGTCGAGGCCTTCGCTGCCGGATGACATAGGGATCTACAATCAAGTCATCAAAAGAG
Source organism: Lissotriton helveticus (assembly GCF_964261635.1). NCBI lineage: Eukaryota > Metazoa > Chordata > Amphibia > Caudata > Salamandridae > Lissotriton > Lissotriton helveticus. The sequence continues at coordinate 1,347,564,780 of NC_136057.1, read as the reverse complement.
CTGCAGACACACATGGAGTGCAGGTAGAGGAAGAAAAACCCCAGTCTTGTTTCCTCTTGGAGACCTTGTTGCCATCTCAGACTTGTAGCCAGTTCCTGCCCATGCTCCCAAGTGTACTGGACCAGGGGAAGGAGGCCTTCAAGGAGCCTGTTATGTGTAGAGCAGTAACTCCATGAGTAGAAAAGAAATACAAACATTCTTCAAAGGACCCCATGTACATTAGGGGATCAGTCCCAGCCTACTCGATCATCGCATCCACGGCTAGGAAAACAGCACATATACCCACTAACTCTCCCCCACCACCAGACAAAGCACGAGGATGGACCTAATGGGTAGGAAAATGGAAAGAAGTGCGGCGATATAATGGCGCATCGCCAATTCTTATGCACTAATCAACAGGCACACATACCAGCACTGGGAAAAATGGGCAAACTTCTAAAGCACATACCAGAGCAATATCAGAAAAGGGCGAGCCACCTGGTAGAAGAATGGAAAAACATGGCAAATACATGTCTGAAGTCGCCCTGGACGCAGCGGAGACATCAAGCAGGCAGATGATGCTGGGGATCACGGAAAGGAGGCATGCCTGGCTAAGGATATCCGGCTTAAAAAAGGACCTTCAGAACAACATCCTCAACACACCCACCGACTGGCTGGTAAAAGCAAACTCATACAACAAGTGCAAGGGGCACATGGAAGTAGTAATACAGACACTAACCCAACTGGGGTTTTCAATCCATTGGGAGAAAACAACAATAAAACCAGAACAGGTGAAAATGTTCTTAGGGACGGAGATCAACACTATGCAGAGCAATGTGATCCCAAGTGCAAAGAGGACTGTGGCAATATGCACGGAGACACGTCTTTACCGCAAGGGACAAGCTCTGACAGTGAGGACAGTGAGTAAACTGATGGGAATGATGGCATCATGCATACATTTGGTCCCAAATATAAGCCTACACATGACACCATTCCAAGGTTGGATCCAGCAGCAAAGGTCACAAGCCACAGGGAGTTGGAAGGATCTAGTGGTTGTCACGCAAGCAGTACAGCAAGAAATAGCGTGGTGGAACAAAGAGAACATAGCACAAGGGAGACCATTCACACTAAACAAATGCAGATTCAGCAACATGACACTAATACTGATAGCACCTCAGTGGGCCAGACAAACCTCGTTCTCACAGATCATGGAAATGGCACAAACTCCCGGACACAGGTTCCCCTCCAGAAAGGACCTGTTAACAATGCAAAACGGAAGAGTACTACACCCAGAGCGCCTCGGCCTAGCAGCATGGCTCGTGAGGACCTAGAGCTTGCACACCTCAAACTACCGGCAAGCACAATGGCGGTACTCAGAGAGGCAAGGAGACCTACCACAAGAAAGTGCTACGTAGCAAAATGGAAAAGATTCTCCGAATGGTGCATTAGGGAGAAACTACAAAGGAAGATTACAAGGGAATCAACAGTACTAAAATACTGAACGCATTTACTACAGAATAAACTAAGCTACGCCTCCCTAAGGGTGCACTTAGCATCAATAGTAGCTTACACAAGAGGAGAAACGGGGAAAAGATTCTTCACCTCCCAAGTGGTAAAAAAATTCCTAGAAGGAGCAAAAAGAATCGCACCTCCAAACTGCCAGCACCAGCCTGGAACCTCAACGTAGTGCTAACGCAATTGATGAAGGCACCATTTGAGCCTATTCACAAAACTATGCTGCATATGCTCATGCTAAAACAGCCTTCTCAGTAGCTATCACATCGCTACGAAGAGTGAGTGAATTACAAGCGCTAACACTTCAAGAATCCTACCTACAAATACACAGTGATAGGATTGTCATGAGAACGGACCTGCATTTCATGTGAAAGGTGGGGTCACGGTTCCACATCAATCAGACATTTCAAATACCAAGTTTGTTCCAAAAACCTTCCACAAGCACAGAAAGGGCGTTACACACACTGGACACCAGGAGGGCAGTAATGCACTATATAGAAAGGACAAAAGAGTGCAGAAAAACAAAGTAATTCTTTGTATCTTTTGCCAGCAGTTTTTTGGGACGACCTGTTACCAAAAATACCATTGCACTGAGGATTGCACAAACCATACAACTGTGCCACAAACAAGCGGGTCAACCGTTACACTCAACAAGGAAGAAAGGAGCTACAATTGAGTTTCTAGCTAACGCATCAATTCAAGACATTTGCCAAGCTGCAACATCGTCTTCAGTGCACATGTTCACTAAGCACTACTGTGTGGATATGCAAATGAACAAGGAACGCAAGTGGGACAGAAGGTTTTACAACACATATTCAGTAACCAGAGCTCATCTTCACCCAACCACCACACTAAGGACAAACTGCTACAAAGTCTATGCACAGCATAGTGAATCCAGAAAGATTCACGCTGCAAAACGTATAGTTTCTTACCTGTCGGTGGGGTTTTGCTGCTTGAAGACTTTCTGGATTCACTAGCGAAAACTGAAGAAAAGATTTTACAAGATTAAAGGAGAAACAAAAGTAACACAGGACAAGAAAAAAAGAATCAGAAGATGGCGACCAAAGGTGGGAGCTTCCAGAGAAAGCACATCGACGTCACGAAGGACACCAAATGGTGGTATGTCGACGCCCACCTGGGCCACGAAAAAAAAGAGAAGAAATGCTACAATTCCGGACCGCATAATGAATCCAGAAAGTCTTCAAGATGCAAAACTACACTGACAGGTAAGAAACTATTCTCTCTCTCTTTTTTTTTCTCTCTCTCTCTTTTTGAACCCCAGCATACCGGTCCCCTGTACGCTGGAAACATTTACCCTCCTAGACTCTGTCTCTTTAGATAAAATAATTCCTAAAGTCACCTCAGGATCCCCTAGAGACCCAGCACCGCCACAGTTCCTCACTTCGGTCATTGATTCAATCCGTCCAGCCATTCGTGATGTTCTTAAAACCTCAATCATCTCGAGCACAGTTCCAACATCTTGGAAATGTGCAATGGTCAGGGCTCTTTTAAAAAAGCCCAATCTGGACCAAAGCAACTTAGCTAACTTTCGCCCTATTTCCCTGTTACCCTGGATGAGCAAACTGCTCGAGAAGCACATTAACAACATCTTAGTGGATTACTTAGAATCCAACGATCTGCTATGTGCTTCCCAGACGGGATTTCGTCCCCAACATGGGACCGAGACAGCCTTGCTAGCAGTGACCGAAGAAACAAGAACTGTGCTGGACCGGGGAGGAAAAGCAGCCATCATACTATTAGATCTCAGCGCTGCGTTCGACACGGTTAACCATGCCACTTTATTACATCGACTCAATGGCATGGGAGTGTCGGGCACGGCCCTGACATGGCTCCCCTCCTTCCTGGACGAGCGCTTCTTTCAGGTCTTTGAAGGAGAGGCTGCATCCACCAAGCAGCCACTCGGTTGTGGGGTCCCCCAGGGCTCTGCCCTGAGCCCCACACTGTTTAATGTTTACATGTGGCCCTTAGCGGAGATAGTTCATCGATTTGGCGTTCGAATTGTCACCTATGCAGACGACACTCAGCTTGTGGTCTCATTGAACCACGCTGAGGGGTCGTCTAGCACTCGGAGCCCTTGCTTAGAGGCAGTGGCCAGATGGATGGAACTCTCCTGCCTCAGATTAAATGGGGAAAAGACGGAAATCATGCTACTGGGTAACCCCTCACCTACCATCCTGGCCTCCATCTGGCCTACGTGTTTAGGCCCACCCCCTCCCAAACCACAGATAAAAAGCCTGGGAGTTTGGCTAGACAAATCACTTGACTTTACTTTCCAGGCTACTAAAACCTCATCTACCTGTTTTGGGCTGATGAGAATATCCCGGAAACTTCTCCCTTTGCTTCCCTTTCAGGCGAGGAGAATCATGGTTCAGGCCCTGATACTCTCTCGCCTGGATTACGGTAATGCTCTTTACCTGGGAGCTCCGGCGGCCGCGATTAACAAACTTCAGGTCACCCAAAACTGTGCGGCCCGACTGCTTTTTCAAATTCCACGCTGGCAGTCGGCCAAACCCGCCCTGAGGAAGCTACATTGGCTTCCTGTGGCAGCTAGGGTACAATTTAAAGCCATGTGTCTGGTCCAGAAAGCTATACGCAGAACAGGTCCAGCCATAATGTACCCTCTAGCCACTCCCTACCTCCTCCTCAGAGCTCTCCGCTCCAGCTCGTTACATTTGGCTATCACTACTAAGATAAACAAAGCTCGCTGGGGTGGCCGCTCATTCTCACACAATGCTGCGAGAATATGGAATTCCCTTCCTCTTGCCCTTAGAATAACAATCTGCTGGCATTTAGAAAGCTTTTAAAAACTCATTTGTTCGGAAGAGCCTGTTAGCACCCTATCCTGCCGCCTTTCTGATTCTAACTAAAGCGCTGCGAGGCCACAGGGTAGACTATGTGCTATATAAATATAATTTTCATTTTCTCCCTCTCTCTCTCTCTCTCTCTACAGCATTCTGCTCTTTCACAAGGATATACGCACACAAAGTAGTTAAATACCAGTAACTACTGTGGCACTGTGTGCTTTTTGAGTACAAAAAACTATTTTTGCTTTTGCCAATGATTGTTTTAATGGTGAGGGTCTGGCAGCCCTCACACCAATAAAGATATACAAAAACCATGCCAAAACAAGTCACACATTGACAAAACTAAATAGCTGACCCCCAATTCCAGACCTACTGGCTTTGCCAATGCTTTTCTTTTTGTTTCCCATAGTCTTATTGAAACTGGTTACACTGATTTTCAATTATGAATATGTTTGAGAAATACTAGCATGCATCAACAAGTGTTACTAAATGATGCTGCAAACAAATGGTACCTGAAATGTTACAGTACTTTAGCAAAATGTTTTTTCCTGCTTTTTTTCCTATTTTGACAGCAAATAATCATTAATCTTGCTTTCAAGCTTCTGCAAATATTTGCATCAAATCAGAGAATTCTGGGAGCATTATACATAGCCTCATATTGCTAAACTCTGAAAACGTGTGCACATTTGTATACCGGAACCACTCAGTAGTGCAGTCAGAGCTTACAAAATTTACTTGGAGCACTCACCCTAATAATAAAGGCTTTCAATTAATGAACCATAAATACAAATGGGCAAAAATATTACCTTAACTGAACTGTAGACCGTTTCCCTTCCCTGATCCATAATGTGGTACTGCAAACTGGCAGCCAAAGGGTTTGCACTGTTGAGGGTTGAGCCTACTTGGCCCAAGGACAAAACACACATGAAAACTTGTCCTGGGCGTCCGGCTATAAGAAATATATCTCTGTCTGTCTATCGCCCTCACTCTATCTGTCGCCCTCACTATCTATCTATCTCAAATACCCTCCGTTCCGAGCAGACTCCAGGGACACAGCGGGGCTTCAAGATGACTTTTATTAGAGAAATAGGGCATAATGCGTTTCAGCGACTGCCTTCATCGTATGCCATTTCCTTTCAGCGAGTCAATCCCCCCAAAAAAATATATGTGTATATATATATATGTATATATATATATATATATATATATATATATATATATATATATATATATATAAAAAATATATGTGTATATATATATATATATATATATATATATATATATATATATATATATACCTATTGGCAGTCGCCAGTAGGTAGTTATAGTTAGGATCGTTTTCCATAGGAAATCCGCAACATTCTATTGGGAATAACTTTGGCGCCGAATGAAGGATCTGCCTGTAATTTTCCTTAACTTTGCCTCGCTGCGCTCCGCTCCTTCCCTGAAACTTTCAGGGGGATCCGTCAAGCGGGGGCCGAGATAAAAGGGGGGTCCCAAAACGTGTTTTCCCCATGTTAATTTCCATAGGGCGGTTGGACTCACTTTTAGCCCGAACGGCTGAATGGATTTCCAACAAACTTGGCAAAATTGTAGGGACTGGTACTCCGATGTGCCTTTGCTATGTCTCAAGATATATGCTCCAGTGGTTTTTACGAAAATTAACTTTGAAAAAATATATATTGGGCTACATTGGGCTCTGAACTATGTAGCCCAACTATAGCCCACTGTCAGAGTGTCCCAGAGTGTTCTAAAGAACAACTAGAACGCTAACAGTCTTACTTATGACAAAAGTATGGCACATCTGAAGTCATCTTGACTGGAATAAAGTGGCAAACACTTAATACATTTAATTTGAAAAGGAACAAAATGAGGGGGTTCATTTTGCCATAGAAATGTTATATATATATATATATATATATATATATATATATATATATATATATATATATATATATATATATATATATATATATATATACTAGCAGCCCGCCCCAGCGTTGCCTGGGGCAGAAGGGGGCTGGGGGCAGCATTTCCGGATTGCAGCAGCGTTGCCCGGGGCAGAAGGGGGCTGGGGTCAACATTTCAGGCTTGGGTGCACTCCTGCCCCGATATTGCCCAGACCGCCTCCTGCCTCCCTCCCACCTTCCGCCTCTCGCCTTGCCTTTGCCTTACCTGAGCCGCCGCTCTTCCCCGCGCTCCGGACTTCACCGCCACTCCTCGCTGCTGGTCACCGCTCCTCCCCGCCTGTCGTCATCACGCACGTTGCGGACATCGCTAGGTCGCGGCCAGCGTTACGTCGCGGCCGGCGCTACTTTTAGGGGACTACTTTGTTTTTAAAGTTTAATTTTTTAATTTACGTTTTATTTTATTTTATGCAGCCTATGTCCATCTACACACCCTGAGGATTACAACAATGTATTGGGTGTGTGGATTGGCGCTGTGGCTCCAGAGTTTACCTTGCCAAAAGGTTTCTGTTCTCTCTTTATAATAGTAGTATAGAGATATATATATATATATATATATATATATCATCACGCTCAATTTCCTCCAAAATTGTTTAGAAAATCAGCACTCGTAGACAAAACGGTAATGCCTTTCCTGAGTTTATTTTACAGTGTCAACAGACGCGTTTCAGCTACAAGCCTTCATCAGTGTTGTTTACGCGCGCCTGGCAGCCAAACATTTTAAAGGGGTGTCATGTGACCATATCTACAATAGACAAGGGAAATAGGGAAGTGCACACACGCTATTAAAGCATTGCACTTTCCAATATGGCGCGACCCCTAGCTGTTCAGCTTCAGTCCCTTGTCTATTGTAGATATGGTCACATGACACCCCTTTAAAATGTTTGGCTGCCAGGCGCGCGTAAACAACACTGACGAAGGCTTGTAGCTGAAACGCGTCTGTTGACACTGTAAAATAAACTCAGGAAAGGCATTACCGTTTTGTCTACGAGTGCTGATTTTCTAAACAATTTTGGAGGAAATTGAGCGTGATGTGATTGCGGGGCCCCGCCGCCGCAGACTGCACCCACTCGCGAGTGACCCGTCATTTTGCCAGGGAAGAGAGCTTGGAATATATATATATATATATATATATATATATATATATATATATATATATATATATATATATATATATATATATATATATATATATATATATATATATATATATATATATATATATATATATATATATATATATATATATATATATATATATATATATATATATATATATATATATAGATATATTCATCACGGTCAGGAAGCACAATTGAGAAAGGCCACAGGTAGCTTAAGTAACAGTCCTTTTATTGTCCATTCGAAATCTTGCAAGCAGTCCCACACAGTACACCCGGCTTCTAAAATAAAGTGCTCTGCCAGACGCGTTTCTGGAAATACCTTCCTTTCATCAGTGGCACGAACTGTGAAGTGAGCCTCACGTTGCTGTTTCAATTAAGAACACCTGCTCATGTAGGAGTGGCATTCGCAATGCCTCATGGTGTTCGTAGTTTTTTCCCAGTGGATGTGTGGCTCACTCACCCAAATACAAAAAAATTGTTCAGCCCCAGTGGGTAGAAGCGCAGTGTTCAATGCCAGGACTGCCCTGCTTTACAGTTTTCAAATGCGGACTTTTGCAGGCTCCAGTCCTGAATTGCAGCCTGCAAACTGCTTCCTTCTGGCGTTCTCAGACTCGAACATCAAGCCTGAGCAGACCCGCTTAGGCACGGTGAGCCTTCCTCGTTAGGCGTGCAAGCCCCAAAAGTTCATCACGGTCAGGAAGCACAATTGAGAAAGGCCACAGGTAGCTTAAGTAACAGTCCTTTTATTGTCCATTCGAAATCTTGCAAGCAGTCCCACACAGTACACCCGGCTTCTAAAATAAAGTGCTCTGCCAGACGCGTTTAAATTGTGCTTCCTGACCGTGATGAATTTTTGGGGCTTGCACGCCTAACGAGGAAGGCTCACCGTGCCTAAGCGGGTCTGCTCAGGCTTGATGTTCGAGTCTGAGAACGCCAGAAGGAAGCAGTTTGCAGGCTGCAATTCAGGACTGGAGCCTGCAAAAGTCCGCATTTGAAAACTGTAAAGCAGGGCAGTCCTGGCATTGAACACTGCGCTTCTACCCACTGGGGCTGAACAATTTTTTTGTATTTGGGTGAGTGAGCCACACATCCACTGGGAAAAAACTACGAACACCATGAGGCATTGCGAATGCCACTCCTACATGAGCAGGTGTTCTTAATTGAAACAGCAACGTGAGGCTCACTTCACAGTTCGTGCCACTGATGAAAGGAAGGTATTTCCAGAAACGCGTCTGGCAGAGCACTTTATTTTAGAAGCCGGGTGTACTGTGTGGGACTGCTTGCAAGATTTCGAATGGACAATAAAAGGACTGTTACTTAAGCTACCTGTGGCCTTTCTCAATTGTGCTTCCTGACCGTGATGAATTTTTGGGGCTTGCACGCCTAACGAGGAAGGCTCACCGTGCCTAAGCGGGTCTGCTCAGGCTTGATGTTCGAGTCTGAGAACGCCAGAAGGAAGCAGTTTGCAGGCTGCAATTCAGGACTGGAGCCTGCAAAAGTCCGCATTTGAAAACTGTAAAGCAGGGCAGTCCTGGCATTGAACACTGCGCTTCTACCCACTGGGGCTGAACAATTTTTTTGTATTTGGGTGAGTGAGCCACACATCCACTGGGAAAAAACTACGAACACCATGAGGCATTGCGAATGCCACTCCTACATGAGCAGGTGTTCTTAATTGAAACAGCAACGTGAGGCTCACTTCACAGTTCGTGCCACTGATGAAAGGAAGGTATTTCCAGAAACGCGTCTGGCAGAGCACTTTATTTTAGAAGCCGGGTGTACTGTGTGGGACTGCTTGCAAGATTTCGAATGGACAATAAAAGGACTGTTACTTAAGCTACCTGTGGCCTTTCTCAATTGTGCTTCCTGACCGTGATGAATTTTTGGGGCTTGCACGCCTAACGAGGAAGGCTCACCGTGCCTAAGCGGGTCTGCTCAGGCTTGATGTTCGAGTCTGAGAACGCCAGAAGGAAGCAGTTTGCAGGCTGCAATTCAGGACTGGAGCCTGCAAAAGTCCGCATTTGAAAACTGTAAAGCAGGGCAGTCCTGGCATTGAACACTGCGCTTCTACCCACTGGGGCTGAACAATTTTTTTGTATTTGGGTGAGTGAGCCACACATCCACTGGGAAAAAACTACGAACACCATGAGGCATTGCGAATGCCACTCCTACATGAGCAGGTGTTCTTAATTGAAACAGCAACGTGAGGCTCACTTCACAGTTCGTGCCACTGATGAAAGGAAGGTATTTCCAGAAACGCGTCTGGCAGAGCACTTTATTTTAGAAGCCGGGTGTACTGTGTGGGACTGCTTGCAAGATTTCGAATGGACAATAAAAGGACTGTTACTTAAGCTACCTGTGGCCTTTCTCAATTGTGCTTCCTGACCGTGATGAATTTTTGGGGCTTGCACGCCTAACGAGGAAGGCTCACCGTGCCTAAGCGGGTCTGCTCAGGCTTGATGTTCGAGTCTGAGAACGCCAGAAGGAAGCAGTTTGCAGGCTGCAATTCAGGACTGGAGCCTGCAAAAGTCCGCATTTGAAAACTGTAAAGCAGGGCAGTCCTGGCATTGAACACTGCGCTTCTACCCACTGGGGCTGAACAATTTTTTTGTATTTGGGTGAGTGAGCCACACATCCACTGGGAAAAAACTACGAACACCATGAGGCATTGCGAATGCCACTCCTACATGAGCAGGTGTTCTTAATTGAAACAGCAACGTGAGGCTCACTTCACAGTTCGTGCCACTGATGAAAGGAAGGTATTTCCAGAAACGCGTCTGGCAGAGCACTTTATTTTAGAAGCCGGGTGTACTGTGTGGGACTGCTTGCAAGATTTCGAATGGACAATAAAAGGACTGTTACTTAAGCTACCTGTGGCCTTTCTCAATTGTGCTTCCTGACCGTGATGAATATATATATATATATATATATATATATATATGTCAGTTCAAATTCCTCCCAGCTGTTTAAACAAAGACCAACGAGTCCCAAAGTTTTTGGCAAAAGGGTTTATTCCTGCAAACTCAGCAGCGCAGTAGATTCTATATACATATATATATTCACTGAAAAAACCATAGGTTTCACACCAGTTATAGTTAGGTGGAAAATTTACCCGCATAAAACCATTGAAATTCCCACGTTATAGTTAGTTGGACTCACTATAACTTGCGCGTGCAATGCACTGCTGATGACGTCACATATTACATCACTCATGACATGGTCAGTGACATCACTCATGACATCACTGATGACATCTCAAATGACATCACTGATGACAACATCCTTGTGACAAAGTGGCAGACCTCCTATCAGCGTAAAATAACCTTTGACACACACATTCAAAAATAGAAACTAACATTTTCTTAAAGGAGAAACCAATACCAATTACATCAACTTATTAGGTAATTCCAATATATATATATATATATATATATATATATATATATATATATATATATATATATATATATATTTTTTTTTTTGAAAAAAACATAGGTTTCACACATGTTATAGTTAGCTGGACATTTCACTCATACAAAAACCTTTGAAATTCCCCCGTTATAGTTAGTTCAGCTAACTATAACTCGCGCGCCCGCAATGCCCACTGCTGATGACGTCACATATTACATCACTCATGACATGGTCAGTGACATCACTGATGACATAACTGATGAAGATGGGATTAATGCCGAGACTGTATTGAACAACAGGGACGAATGGGCCACAGTTGAGGTAACGACAACAGCAGGATCTATCTAACAAGTGAAGTCAACGCCAATGAGGGAATCAGTCTTCCAAGTCTGATGTAGAAGGAGGTAGAGTCTGACTTTTTAAAGAGGCCTTGCCCTGTAATTCAAATGCCAGTGGGAGGCAGGGTAAAAATACTTTCTGGGTTACTGGCAAAAGATAAAAGGTAAATGGGTACTAGACCTTGTAAAGCACAGTTGTACACTACTTTTTCTGGACTAACCACTGTCCTGTCCACAAAAGAAAGAAAACACGAGCACTTAAAAGAATTAGAAGAGGAGCTACTGAAATGTTAAAGAAAGGAGCCATAGAGGAGGTTCTAGTAAATGGCAGGAGCATAGGGTTCTACTCAAGATTTTCTCATGTAAAGAAATCGGGAGAGTAGCGACCACTGTTGGATATATTGAATCTCAACAAATGTCCTAAAAAAACAAAGTTGTTGCATTATCATATTGCGGAAATGTTTGACATTCCAAAAGAAAGACAAAACCATAACATCTACAGAACTAAACAGCGCCTGCTTCAACATCCCCAATTCAAGCAAAGCGCAGAGGATACTTTTGGTTCATGATCGCTGGTCGCCATTAACCGTTCAAGGCACTTCTATTTAGGCTGAAGTCAGCGCCTCATCGCTTTACAAAACGCATGGCTCCAGTCGCAGAATTTGTAAGAAATAGAGGTTGTCTGGTTTACCCATTCGTGGGGTTGATAAGAGCATAAAATCTGCAAGTATCTAAGTATATGATACAATTGATGAACACAGTGTTATTGAACTTGGGGCTCGCCATCAGCAAGAAAAAAATCAAACATTTTTCCAAGCAAATATTTAATATTTCTTGGAGCAAGCATTTACACACCTTTGGGAGCAGTCTTTATATCTCGGTATAGAGGCTATGCTAGGAACAATGTCATTATGCATCCAGCTGATTCCTTGTTGTTGTATGTAAATCATACAGGAACAATTAAATGAGTAGTGGTAAGAATCTGCGGAGATTGAGATGATATCATCCAAATAACTCCACAAATGAAGAAACCACTTCTGTGGTGGATCTTAAAAGAGTACCTTTTTATCGTTCAAATCTGTTTTTAATAATATTTTAGAACATATGATACAAACATACTTATTGTAGTACTCCCTCTTCGGTGTCCATTAAGGCAAGGAGAAAACAAGTACAAACTATACAATGCCCCTTGCTACGCTCACTCTTCTCCCTCCCACGTACTCACTCCAACAATAAATACCTAAGCGCAAGTCTACCCTTCTGCAGCTAGCTCATCATTATATGCACTCTAGTCTCTTCCCCTAGCTCCGTCAATCTCAAGCAAGCGCACAATAATTAGTACAAGTCAATTCTTAGAATTCTGTAGAGAGCAGGGAGATAAACGGCAGCCACAAGTCAGGGTAGGCAGTTAGCTTATGTGTTAAGGCAAGGGTTTTTGCACTGATGCTGCTGGTCTTTCGACTTTAGGGTGCGCTGGATCCTGCTGTTTAGATATGTGCTCTGACCCCCAAAGTACATGTACGATTGACTCATTTAACTTACTTAGAAGTCCCTAGTATATGTTTTAAGAGGTACACGGGGCTAGTAAGTTAAATGTCACTAGTGGACTGCAGCACTTAATTGTGCCACCACTGATGTGACGAGATGCAAACATTATTTTAGTCTTTCCAATGCAGCCTAGTCAGGCTGCTTTAAACCTGCCAACTCGACATGGCAAAATAAACCTTGCTTTTTATTATTAGTAAGCCACCCTAGGGAAGGCCTTGTTAGTCCACCAGGCAGAGTGCTTAATATTAAAAGAAGGGTGTGTTTCACATACCCTGACAGTGGAAACACAAAATTGCAGTTTTCACTGTAACAAGGCTGGTGGTTCTATTGTCTGACATTGGTTTAGTAGCCACTGTGCTAAGTGCAGACTTCCTTTTGGGGCCACCAAAGAGAATACTCCTAGGTATTAGATTAAATGTCAAATTAAATCAGACTCCTACCGGAGATCACATTTAAGATAACTTTTAATTGAACTGTGACTTTAGAAAGTAATCACTTTATTGCCCAAACCTGTGGTAGCCTTTCCTGACTGTCTGTAGTAGTTGTCACCAGAGTCCTGCGAGGAAGAATGAAGCACTCCCAAGAACAGGGAATGAAGAGAATTTACTAATGGCAGTAAATTTGCTCTCCTTCAGCAGGATGTCTACTGGGCGGTGGCCACAGATGGCCCCGTTTCAAAGAGGTTACTGGCTCCGAGAAGCAAATGGCGATTACACCTTCACCTGCCCGCTCCTTTCTGTATTCATACAGGTGGACGTCTCCTTAAAGGGGGAAAACCTGTTGCAGAACTGGTTTTCCAGTGTTGTCTCATGCTGGGTATACCCTAAAGGTGGGCCTTGGGCTCCGCACAGGAAGAAGGCTTGCACCATCTTGATTTAGGGTAGAGCAAAGTTAAACTAGTATCAATATTTATATTTTTGACAATTTGAAATAACCAGACTTGTACTGTGCAAGAATTGTTAAAGAATACATGAAAAAACAGTTCAGATATTAAATTCCATCTTGTACGCTGTACAGCTTATTTCCACCGGTAAATAAATTGGCTCCGGAATGGGAGTTAAGCTCCGTACTGAAGGCTTTAATGCAGCCACCGTCTGAGCCTATTCACAAGACATTGATGAAACGTTTGTCCTGGAAGACAGCATTCCTTCTAGGCATCACACCTTCAAGAAGGATACGCGAGCTTCAGCCACTTTAACGTAAAAAGAACCATTTTTCATGGAATGTCGTTATTTTGGTTACCAACCCAGAATTTATTTCCAAAGTTTCATCTGCTTTTCTCATGAAGCAAAATATTACATGACCAACTTTCTTTCCAAATCCAATCACAGCGGCTGAAAATCCAAGCATTAGTTAGATGTAGGGAGATATTTTAAATTTCCTTGAACTGGAACAAATAATTTTGAAATGTAGATCCACTGTTTGTAGCTTTTGGTCTAGTGAGTAAAGGTAAAAAATTTTCAAAAGCCAGGACATCAGATGGACCTTCTTCTCTACACTGAAGGACCTGGGCTATGCAGATGATCGTGCTTTGCTCTCTCGCACACATCAGTGTATGTAGGAGAAGGCATCTCACCCTAACATCTATTCACAGCAACTGTGCCTGAAGGGAAAAAACGAAGAAAGCAGAAGTCATTCCTCGCAACATCCCAAAACTTCACAAGTAAAGGTGGATGGAGCAGACCTAGCCATGACTGAAGAGGTCATCTACAAAGGCAGTACTATCGGACATGATGGAATGGCAGATGGTGATATCAAGAGTAGACTGAAAAAAGCCAGGAATTGCTTCAAGGTGCTAACCAGTGTGTGAAGATCATCTCCGTACAGCACTAACACCAAGCTGCTGCTTTACCAGAGCTGTGTTCTGTCCGCCCTCTTGTATTGATCAGAGTGCTGGTGGATGTCGAAAAGCGACATTGCCAAACTGTCAGCCATTAACGCCAGTAACCTGAGAAGAATCTTTTGCACATTTTCTAACAGTGAAACATCTCTTTCCAGGAACTACTCACCAGATGCAAGCAAGAGAGCATGGATACCATTGTTTTATGAAGAAGATGGAGATGGCTAGGGCACAACATCAGAAGGGAACAAGACTGTCAAAAGAACAGCTCTCCTCTGGACCCCATATGGCAAACGGAAGTGAGACAGGCCATCTTCAGGTGAACAGTCGTAACAGAAATAAAGGCCCTGAACCGCATCTGGAGCATCATAACGAAATTTGCTCAGGGCAAACAGAAGTGATGGTTCTTCGTTGATGCCATGCGTGCCAGCCAGCATAACAGGCAGTAGTACTAATTACAAATCAGAACTTGTCAAGATGGTTTACTGATTACATCACAACAGCTCATTTGTCAATGAAAAGACCCTTGACAAGGATGGTCAGTGCGTATTCTGCAAGGACTGTGGCGACAACCACTGACGTTTTTGCTGGGATTTCGCTTAGGCATTTGTAAAGCAGTAACGTGTAGCACAACGTAAGCTTTTGCTAATTACTACTGTATTGATGTGCCTTAAAGCACAAAAACAGCAGTGAGACAAGTTATGCTCTGAAACTTTTGACACAAGGTAAACTTCATTCCTGCCTTCCTCTCTTACTTATACTACTACTATTGTAATCTTAATTCAAGCATGTGAATCAAATGAAAGATAACATTCTGGAGCATTAAAAAAGTTGGTTTTAACATCGGTTCTCCAGCAGTGGCATCTTAACTGAATTCACATGCGACCACCCTACTACCCCCCCCTCAGCTAAGGGTGCATGCTTATGGCTGGAGTTAAAATCATTTGTGTAATCATTATTGCTAGGATGTAAATGTTAAGCTCATGTCCGTGTTATTGAGTGTAGATGTACACTGCTCTATCAACAGTTAGTCGGGGTTCCCAGTCTGACGACAGGGAATAATTAAAGCATGTGTATCATTGAAAAGTATCAGAAGTGTAGGGACTCTGTTACTAGCAAGTAACTTTTTTTCCTTATAACAACTTCACTTCCTTGGCATTAGATTATTAATAGCATCCCAAGCACACAATCCTTCTATGCTGGATTGTTTTCCCTGTAACTAGGTAAGTGCTTCCCGACAGTGAGGGAATGTTTGAACACATTTGTGATCCTATAGAAAATAAGTACTGAAGACTCATTGATCCAAGTAAGTGACTTTGATTCTAGCTTAGTACCCTACATATCGTGCACTATTGCAAACCAAGTTCTGAATTTGTGTGGTGCCTTTGTAGAATACTCCTGAAACATCATGTGTGTTTCTCTTTTGCTTCTTTCTCAGATTTTGGCTGCAGCCCTAACCGAATGCCATAAGAAATCAGATGCTGTTGGCAAACCCCTTCCCCTACGTGTTTTCATTGCTGGCCGGAACCGCCTGGAGAACGATGGTGCCAGTGCGCTTGCGGAGGCATTCACGGTAAGGTGTAGATATCTGGATATCATCCTGACTACGAGATTAGGTGGTGATTTTTATAGGGGACGCTTTTCGTGTTCCGGATAACCGCCAGCAGCTTGTGCCAACACAGGAGTCTTCTCTACCAATGAGCGTAGGAGTTAGCAAAGTGAATATTTTAACTTCGGAAACAAACTATTCGAGGCATTTGTGGCTGTAGACACATTATGTGCATACTCCTACCATCAAGTTGGTCTGGATGTGAACACTTTTTTTTCTTCAAAAAGTCTGTCCGAGGCATATGAGCTGCAGATTACACACTGTGCATAGATCGCCACCTAGTGTTGGGCCCGGATGTTTGCTGTTTGTTGTTGTCCTGAAAAGTTCTTTGGAAGTCACGAGATAGGTGACTCCTCCTTTGGACCACATTGCGCATGGGCATCGGCTCTATCCTCAGATTGTTTTTTTCTGCCATCGGGCTCGGATGTGTTTCCTGCGCTCCGGTTTGGAACCGAATCTCCTTCGACGCGCAATCCTCACCTGGTTCAACGGTATTGTCTCGATCGCGATCCACATCGGCACGATTCTTCAACAACTTCGAAGTCTTCGATTCCGGTCGTCGACGAAAGCCTTCGGGCCTACTTAGGCCTCATCTTCTGGCTCATGGAAAGGACACCATTCAAAAAGTGTCCTCAATGTGGGACGAAGTTTCCCCACACTGATCTACATGAGGTGTGCACCCTTTGCCTCTCACCGGAGCACGAGGCCAAAGACTGTTTCGCTTGTGCCTCTTTTTCTGCTCCAAGAAGACTATTCGGGACCGACGAGCTCGAAGAACAATGGCTCGCTCGCCAGATTCGATCCCAGACGACATCTTTGGAGAGGGCGTCGACTTGCCAGAACACCAGCACGCCGAAGAAAGCTCCAGCTCTTCTGATGCCGAAGACTCAGACGTCGAGGACATCACTCCAGCTCAACGGGTCGCAAGTAAGACTGTCGAAACCCAACCCTTCCTAGACACCCTCAAAAAAGGCTTCGGTCACACCCTCACCTTCGGGCCCGGGTGCACACCGAGAGACTTGCTTCCCCCGCCTTCAGGCGGCTCGGCCTCGAGCCAGCCTATTCCCGGTGCCGATCCGATACCAACACCAAAGAAGAAGCCATCTTCCTCAACCACGCCGACTGTTGCTTCAACACCTAAGCACTTGGCGCCGAAGACTGGCAGCGGCTCTTCCATGCCGAAACCTCACTCCGAGCCGAGTAAAAAACCACCCAAAGGCCTCGACTCACACGCTTTGGAGCCGAAGAAATACCCGGAACCGAAAATACATGTTCCGGTAAAGGACATTTCAAAAGGCCACAATTCTAAACCCAAAGACTCTAGACCATCTACAGACTCTGTGCCGAAAAAACCTCTGGAACCAAAAACTTCGACGCCAAAGGATCTGCCCTATACAGAAGAACTTTTTACACCAGATCCTCACCAAAAAACTCTTCTTAAAGACCCTAAGACTGGCCAACTAGCTCTTAGTTCCAAGAAGAGACCACTAGAAGTGCCAGCACCTCCTCCTCCTCCAAAGAAGAGAGGCAATGCAACCTCTTCATTAAGGGTCCTTTCTCCACCACCTCCCCGTCCTGTTCATCTTCCTACACCTCCTCCACCACATCATTCTCCTACATCATCCACTAATCCAGATGATGATGATGTGGATGCAGACTCTGATGACACAGGTGGGGGTGCACATGACCCAGCAGCAGGGGCGGCTCTAGGCTCATGGTGGCCCTGGGCAGGGAGCGTAGGTAGGGGGCCCGGAAGAGGGGGTCCGGAAGGCGGAGCGCGCAGGCCAGTAAAGAGGGGAGGGGGTCAGGGTGTTTAGAAGTGGAACAGAGCCGGAGGGTGCCAAATCCCTGTCAGGGGCCACCACGCAAATATGTATCCATCCTCAGAGGATTAATATATTAAGGATATATATTGGCGTGGTGGCCCCTGGGGTTTG
This sequence comes from Lissotriton helveticus, assembly GCF_964261635.1. Taxonomy (NCBI): domain Eukaryota; kingdom Metazoa; phylum Chordata; class Amphibia; order Caudata; family Salamandridae; genus Lissotriton; species Lissotriton helveticus. The sequence goes on along the minus strand of NC_136057.1, from coordinate 1,347,546,687 downwards.
TTGGCCCTGTGCAGGTGCACAGCTTGCACATGCCTAAGGCCGGCCCTGCCAGCAGGGACCAATAGTCCCCCTCAGTCACCTAATCCTTGGGATGATTATAACACCCCTTATGTGCCTTACAAGATGATGTATACCCTTCCAGGCCTTCCCCACCAGCGGACACTATAGGTTTTAACCTACTAGTCCAAAGAGCTGCCCAGTACCATGGGGTTGACATGCACACTGATGCTGTGGAGGAAGATTTTCTTTTAGACACTTTTGATAACACACAAAGGTCTACTGCCATTTTGCCAATGCTTAAAGGCGCCATTAAGCACACAACAGAGGTTTTTAAAGATCCTGTTAGGGCTCGGGTCCTCAACCTTCGCATTGACAAAAAATATAAAGCTGCCCCTACAGACCCTGTTTACATCAAAGGTCCAGCGCCACTAGATTATTTAGTAGTGTCTAATGCACGTAAACGTGCTAATTCACAAACATCAGGTGAGGCCTCGCCACCAGATAAAGATTCTTAGCTCCTTGACGCCTCTGGTAAACGAACAGCGCCACAGGCAGCTAATATTTGGCGCATTGCCAATACCCAAGCATTGTTGGCAAGATATGACAGGGCACATTATGATGAGCTGGAGTCCATAATGCAGCATCTACCAGACAAATATAAAAATAGGGCCAATGAACCCATACAGGAAGGTAAAGGCAGCGCTAGGAGGCAGCAGAAATGCACAATATATTTGTAGATGTGCAAGCATTTTTCAGTTTCACGCAGCGCAGCAACTTTGCTTGCGGCCCTGCGTTGCGTAAAATGTTTACTACCTTAAAAATGCATGATGTTACTACAAATGTACGTAAGTGAGCTTTTGGGTGTCAGGGTTGCCCGTGTGTTCGTGCATAGTGTCTGTGCTCGAGAGGATGTAAAACAGCTGTCCGGCCGTGTTGAGCGCTAGATTGCAGTATTCCCGAGGCGCTAGTTCACAAAGCTTTTGGCGCCAACATGTCTAAATGAACTGAGTGCCGTATTTGACGTCACACCCATTAACCCGCAGTCGCTCCAATGAATAGAACATAGGGATCGTTTCCTCTCAGGGCACTATACAGATGTTTTCATTTATCCACTATGCTTAGTGCCTAGAAACTTCCCTGGCAACGTGAGATATATTGACGCGTAGGTCTCGTTCCGGCGAATGGAATGGTTCACTACCAGTCTGAACAATAACTTGTCTTTTATAGCGCTACATACAGCAGTTCCGAGCACTATTCCGTATGTGCTGCAAACAGTGCGGCGTATGTGCTGCAAACAGTGCGCTATTATTTCCATATTTAAAGGCAAGTCATTTACGGAAGTCGGCAGAGAGAGTGGGTGATACTGGCATTCAAACCCGCGACCGTCAAGCCCATGATCTGAATACAAAGGGGACACGTGTAATGTTCTGAACCCTTTTGCCAACTGTAACACACTTCGTATTACGTTCTTGTTATGTAGGATTTGCATCTTCCAATAGGAGGCCGTTATTTACGTCTAGTTGCGATTTCCACGGATTCTTTTGCAAACTAAACACGCAATAGTGTTACACGGAACGCCTAAGATTTTTGAGCATTTTGAAAAAAAACAGTACAATAGAACAGATGCTAATCTTACGGATTCTTCTTCGGTCTGTGAAGCGACCTGGCTGATTGCAGGCTGTGCATCTACACAACCACGTGGCGGTCTCGGGAGAGGTTGTGGCAGCTGACAAATTCAAGGCTTGCATGTTTACGGAAAGGCTGCTGAAATGAGGAGTTCCCGTGCCAGCGACTAGTCTAGGGGAACATCTGGAGATAGGATGAAAGTCCATGCATCTGAATGGCTAGCCGGGCTGGGGCAGAGCCAGTTGTGTGACATGTATGCTGTGGGCTCGATGGCTCCTGAAAGGTTAGTGGATCTGAGTGGAAACTGGACAGGCAACTCAGTGGGTTGACGTATTGCTGTATCAATGATGTAACCTGCAAAATCAACGGTTTCAATCCCAGAGTTTCTGACTCAGCCCTCCATCCGTCTCAGTGTAATAGTAGTGTGTTACCAGCTGCTTAGAAGCACGACTAACGCCTCTCCAAGAGGAAATAATGAACAAGGAACACGAAGCAGGGGCAAGTGCTAAATGTTAAAATAAGGGAAAAAATAAGAAGGGAAAAGAAACGAAGACTGGGAGTACGGGGGCAGACAAGAGATAGTGGGTAAAGAAAAGGCAAAACAAGCTCTCGGCCGACTATGGCCTGCAGAGACCCGGAGCAGTGGGGGTCGTGGAGAAGCAGGGGCGCTATCAGAGGGTCAAATAATACGCTGCTGGGAGAGAAAAAAGGAATGGGAGTAGGACGGGCCGGGCGGGTGCAACAGGCAGTATTTCTGCAAGCTGCAGGGAGAGCTCTGCGACGGAACCAAGCTCTTCACAAAACAAGGAACAGGAAGCAGGGGCAAGTGCTTTGGAGGTGACTAGGGTGGAGGCTGCCTCTAAGAGATAGAGAGGTCGGAGAGTGGTTTAAGAGAAGAATAGTAGATCATGTCTGGAGAGGGGAGAGCTGAAGGTGAAAAGGGGTAGAGGCTGCTAGGGAAACAAGCTCTCTGCATTGCTGTGGCGGGGGAGCATTCCTTTGAAGACTGATGCGGCGGCTGGGGGAGCGGCAGCCTTTCTTTGAAGTCTGATGCGGCGGGCGGGGGAGTGGCAGCTTTGAAGTCTCTCGGGGAGCAAATGGCAAGCGCACACACGGAGCACATCCACTGTGCGTAATCCGCCTGCCAAAGCCCTCTAGGTAAGCTTTCCTGATGCAGCTCTATATGTCTCGACAGCTGCAAATGCGCAAGCGCATTGGCAGGTCGAGACCTAAAAAGAACAGAGAACGCACTGAGTAGACTGCCAGCACTAACCATCAATGAATCTGTATTCTTAAAGGGAGAAGAGTGCATTGCTTATTTCCTGCAGCTGTAAACCGGTCAGGCTTTTTTTTCTTCCTTGACTAGATGTGTTCGGTATCCGGTTTTGTTATAGGTGATGTAGGAGAGCTTTGAGAAGGTGTTTATTTATTGAGCAGTTTAAAAATTCAGAAAATGTTGCTGAATTATGATTTCTGAGACTGTGTTGCTAGATTCAGTAATACCTAACTCTTCGCTCCCTCACAATGAGTGATCTACTGGATGATAGGTGTTCAGAATGCATTCACGCAGCGGGGAATTGTTCATTTATAGGTTCAGTGAAGATACCTAAGACAGAAGCAGGACTACAGGTAGCCATTTGTCTGCTGAAGTTGAGCACCCCACAATGTCTTCAAGGTAACACTCTGCTGCCCATTTAGAGAACAACTTTGTTAGTTGTGTTTCAGCACTCTGAGAGTGCATATGTTTTCAGGATCTGTACCCTCATGTGTAGCTCCCGTACCACAAAAACCTCACCCCTTCTGAAAGAGCTCAGTGTTACTCAATCGCCCCCACTTGTGCTTTCCTTTCCGTGCTGCTTTTTGTGCCACCCCCTATGCCCGCCTTTTTGCTCCCAAATGCCAACTCTATCCATTGCTTCCACCTTTATAGATTTATTTGAATACATGCCCTTCTTCCCTTCCCCAAGTCATTCTCCCACTGCAGATTGGTCCCTCTGCCTGACTTCCTTTGCCTCTCTTCCACCTGGTCATTTATTGCTCCCTAATCTCTCGATATCATTTGCTATCGTTTGCTGCCCAGCTGCTTTTTTTAAAGTAGCAGGTGAAAAAAAGTACCCTCCCAAGTGACATCTGCCCTTTTTGATCAGTAAAAAAAAAATGGAAAACCTCGCTCGCGCCAATCAGTAGGGGCACACGTTTCTGCAGTGACTCGTGCTTGTGCATATGTAATCTTGCATGTACTTAAGCCTGCAGAGTGACACCGCACTAATCGTCATGAATGTTTTTCTTTTATCGTATTCTGTTTCCTGCCATTTACGTTTTACCAATGCTTCCCAGCATTTCAATTGTTAATAATCCCCAACCTTGAGATTGATTGGAGTTTCCAATGCTTATTTCCTCCAACTTCTTTTGCCACTTGAATGGGGCGTAACTAGGGAGAGACAATTTCATACATTGTAGTTCTAAATGAAATCCATGTTCCCTCTCAAAGTGGAATCAAGTCTGGTTTGATTTTGAATGTTATTTAGACGTCTCTTCCCTGCCAGTTGAGTCCCTCCTTACCCCTCAACTTGTTATGCAACAGTACACCAGTTATCTGGCTGCTTTATCCCTGTAGATCCCTGGCTTTGTTGTATCACTGACTCTTCCAGATATTTGCTTTTGCAGTTTCTGCAAGTAAGTTATTTCCCCTAAACTGAACACCCTTTCCAATTTTTTGTATGTAAAAAAGATTTGTATTGTCCAAGGAGCAGTGGGTTCTACTTCCCTCCTTTTGAAGGTGTTTTGTGTAATACTGTCTGATTTTGTGTAGCATTGTATAGTTAACAGAATCCTTACTGATGGCCCTTGTTTGGGCACGTTTTCTGAAATTCGCCATATCACATGGTCTCCTTTCTTCCCTACACTGCACCCAGGCCATTGGAACTCTGCAGGAGGTGCACATGCCTCAGAATGGCATCAACCACAGCGGGATCACTGCACTTGCCTCAGCTTTCAGCTCCAACCCACTTCTGAGGGTCATCAACCTGAATGACAACACCTTCACGGACAAGGGCGGCATCGCCATGGCAGAGGTAAGCACTTGTCTGTCCCATTGCTAGAAAAGAGCGAAGGGATACTGGCCAATGGTACAATGCATCAGCATAGCCTTGTGTGGGACCTTAAGTTGAAGTAACACGGGGCTGCTGGGAAAGAGTGAGATATATCCAGATCTGTTTGTGAGTCCTGCTCAAATTCAAAAGGTGTTGCAGTGGTGCTCTGTGGTGCATCTGCAAAGCTTTGGGAGTTCAACCATGTAATAATGTGATGTGCTGCAGGTCAGGATTTAGGGGCATTTGTAGGTGTTTGTCCAAAAAGTGGTTTAGGTGGTTTTAGGATTAACGTTTATCGATGTATTGTCAGCTGTATTAAAGAAAATGTTTTATGGGCTCACTGGCAGTGTGATGAGCTTCCTGTCAGAAGTTTGGATCCTAAGAGTAGCAGTGGAGGTGGTTGCAAGTGCTATGCCAAATAATTCATGCTCAGGAAACTGCGACCATCTTTATCTTTCCGAGGTTGGAATATTGAGTTCAGTTAAATTGGGTACCATACCACCTTGGTGTTGTGCAAGCGCTGTACCTGGTTTCCATTTCTCTACATCACCTGCACTATATCACCTAGGTTTGATATTGCTAGCAAATGTTGCTTATGTTTATAGGTCTCGCCTGGCGACCAAGCGCGAAAGTGCTGTCGCTAGTGAGATCTATTGTTACTGACTTGCTTCTGAAGGGAAACAGGAGATGGACACGTGCAGGGGCGACTGGAATTGTCAACGCGCCCATGAACACGCTCTAGTTAACTTGCGATGTGCACATTTCCTGTCCCCCTTCCGTCTTCTCAAGGCTCATGCAGTTTGTGTCTTAATGTGCTCGCGCGTTCAGCTTGAGGTCTTCAAGCCCCGGTGAGCGACGCGATTTCGCTTGTTTTATGAGCCCCTCTCAGCCTGAACCAGAGGCAATGAATCCAGATCCGCCCCTGCTCCTACTCTATCATCTCTCTTCCGATCTGCTCCTTCTGATACAATATGGAGAGGAGGTCGTAATACAACCCTTCACACAGTGCCCCCCAAAGCCCAACTTCAGGGTTTCTCAGCAGCCCCTCCATCCTCACCTGGTTGCAGCGGCTCGGTCAGGGTCAGCACCAGCAGCAGGAGGAGCAGGAAGGCGCCGCTGTCCACCGGGGCCACCATTTATCCTCCGCGCATCCGCCCGCCGCGCAGGACGGGGGCTCCTCGAGTTGTACTGCCGGCGGGAGGGGGCCTCTCGGAGCGCCAGGGCCCGGCCTCTTGGGGACCTGCAGTGGGTCTAAGCCCTGGATAAAAGCATTTAACTTTCAGTTATCACGTGTGAGTAGTGATAGACGTCACGTACGTAAGTAAATTCTATACAAAACTGCGCATGCACATTGAGAAAGTGAAACTGCATGAGGCTTAAAACGGCTGACGGGTGCGCAGGGGACAAAGTCTTACTCTGCACGTCTGGCACATAGCAGTTTCTCTGGTAGGTCGGTGTGTCTGGATGCGGCTTGTTGGTTTCTAGTTTCCCACTGTGTACATCCCACATTAGCCCCTTGGGTCCACGTCCCTTTTTCAGTCTAAGTAGTGTTAGTGTGTCAACTTCTGCCTTTGCCCACTTCAAGAGCTGTTTTGCCCAGAGTCCCATGTCAGGGACTGCACTCGCTTTACATGACATTACTGTGTGTCTTTTGAATAGTATGAGCACCAGGTCCACGAATCTGCTCAGTAGTAGGTCATCTTTAAGACTTGGCATAAGCCCTAGAAAACAGGGCTTGAGTGTGCACTGTATTTGGGGGCCTGCTAGCTCTGACATGGCTGTCATTACCTTCACCCAAGTGGTTTTCTATACTGTACATTACAATACCATGTGGTAGAACCCAGCGACTGCCAACATTGTTTGGACGCCCCATCGAAAATATGGTGTAGGCAATGTGGGGTGAGGTGCATTTGGTGTACATAGTTGAATTGGGAACATTCTTTGTTGCTCTCCAGTAACCACCCTTAATCACGATTGATGTCATACTGCTATTACACGCACGGTATCCTATACTCCATTTACACGCTCATGTTCAATTAGGGCCACTAGAATCCTGCGGCAGGGGAGGACCAAATTACGTGGCAGGAATGACTAATTTGTGTGACAAGTAAAGGTAAATGATGTGGCTTACATCTTATTTAGTCTGTAAGCACTATTTCCTTTAATTAGTTTCTCCAACTGCAGACACAACATGCTTTCCTGCAAGATTCAGCACGCCATTTGCGCTTTCACTTCCAAGCAGCCCGGGACAATGGCGGCCGCTTCTTTAAAATGAAATAGGTCTCGCATTTGCGAGAGTTTGAGCTATTGGCATTCTAAATGACAATGCTTTTTATTTATCTGTTCACAATCAAAATAGATAAATAAAAAGTATTGTCATTTACAATGCCAATAGCTTAAACTCTCACAAATACGAGACCTGTTGCATTGCAAATGCTTGTTTTTTCTACCATTGTCCTGTTATTGTCTTCAGACTACATTACTAGTCTTTATGGTAATTGTAACGTTGCCTGGGATCAAGCTGCTGTTGTCTCTTTCTAGTGTAGCAATTGCTAATCTTTGCCCCCATTGCTCTCCCCCCCTCCTCTAACCTATCTTCCTGCATTTTTTCCAGGCCTTAAGGACCCTCCGCCAGGTTGAGGTGATAAACTTTGGAGACTGCTTGGTGCGCTCCAAAGGGGCTTTGGCCATTGCTGGTGCGCTGAAGGATGGGCTCCACAAACTGAAGGTGTGTTTACTCTGCCACCATAGAACAAAACAGTTCTGTGCGAGGCCTATGGATTGTAAGTTCTTTCCAGAGGAGTATGATATTGGCTGTCGTAAGTGGACTGCAGTTAGTGGCCGTGTCCACAGACCGTGTCATACTCTGGCATAGGGTTGTTGAAAGCAAATGTGCTCGAAATCCCAACTTCTGTTTGCCTATCACTGTTTCTTCTTCGTTTTATGTGTTATGGTGCAAATCAAGAAATAACCAAAGATGTGACTTTGAGTCTGCTCCTCTGGTGGTACCTTGTTAAAACGAATATGGCTGTTGTATGTTGACATTTTTCTTTCCATCTGCACAAGGTATCCTTTTTGTTTTGGTCAGGGTTTTATATTGCTTCCCTGTGGTCTGTAGAGTCTTGTTTTCAGTTCATTCCCAACTTGGACCACATGTGACTTTTCCATTTAAGGCTTTGTAGTTTATGTCGGAGCGAGCCACCTGACTCCTCTGGTTGTTATTCTTTGTGGCATATTTATCTAAAGCATCTAGCATACATCCTGTTTTTTTTCCTAAGTGTGTTTTTCTTTTCTGTATAATTTAATGGCTGATGCCTTCAGTTCTATGTTTCATTGATTAACTTGTTAACCATGCATATTAGTCTTGCTGATGTCCTTTAAGTAAGGACGCAAATAAGGGGCTCCAGGTCTTGCTATAAAATTCACCCGTTCTGCTTTCAGCAGCATGTTTCCTTCAAGGCTTGCCTGGGCCAATACGGTTTGTTCCTCTCCAGTCTAGGCTCTAAGTTCTGCTGTCAATGAGTGGGGAATGAGAAGGCTGTAAGTGGTGGAAGAGGAGACTCATTTCTCTTCTATTGGCTAATCTTTCTCTTCATCCCTTCTCAACATGTGGCCTGGTCCCAGATGTATGTTTCTAACTTGGGTGAGGATGCAGTGACCTGTGCGTACAGGCGCACAAATACCTTACTGGTGGTTTTTTATTTTTATTTCTACCCTCGCCCGCCTATTTGCCCCGTCCCCCCACCCCGTGTGTATCTGGTTGATTCAAAATGCAACACTTAAGTTAAATGTGCAGGACGTAAGGGCTAGCACTGATGGTTTCATTGTTTTTTTGGTAGCAGGGATGCCATCGACCCGTCCACTGGTAGGGCATTTTAGTGGGTGGCTGCAGGGAGGGAAACAGAGTGCTTTTCCCTTAACTTTGGTCCTAGCCCGATTACTCTGTCCTCATCCTTTTCGAGCTTATATTCCGTTCTTTCATTTTATACCCTATTTGCGCCTCCTCCACGCCTGACTTAATGTTTTGTTGGACTTCCTCTTTCTTTTCTCCTTGCTGCCTCTCCACTGCTCCTTGTTCTTGCAGCCCTCACCAAATAGAGCACATCCTGCTCCATCTTTATTTATATTTGTACAGTAGCCATGTATGTCATATTTCTCTAGAGTTCCTCTTTTCATTTTTATTTCTTGAATCACAACGTTGCTCATTTTTTGACAGCTTGTTAATGTATCAACTGTCAGCATGGATGACATTTCTGGCAAATGGAGAGTGATTTCAAAGATCAAAAAGGAGCAGATGGGCATGGTTTTTATGGGTAATCTTAGATTTGGACGTGCTGAGGTTCGGTCATCACACAGCTTTGGCTTTCAGCAATTTCCCTTTAGATTCTTTATGAAAAACTGAGAATATATTTTGATTTCTTCTGATAGGAACAGCCTACATTTTTGGTGATCTTTAGGGAAATAGAACTTAGTAAAGTCAGTAGGGGGGGGCGGTAGACTCAAGTTATTTATCCCTCTGCCTTCTGTCTCTTCCCCAGGAGCTGAACCTATCATTCTGTGAGATCAGGCAGGAAGCTGCACTTGCTGTCGCCCAGGCTTTGGAGGACAAGTCTGAATTGGAGAAACTAGATTTGAATGGTGAGTGATATCCACCTATGCTGCGTCTAATCCTTTGGGACTGAAACCCTCTTCTCTGTTTGAACTAGCACATAGCGTGGAAGGCCAGCTGCATCAGCATCGCATGCTTTATGTAACTGCCTGCTTAAAAGCTTCAGCTGGGGCATGTTTGGAGGTGTGGAAATGAGATGAACTGAACTATCAGTAGTACAAAGAGATGACCACATTTCATTAGCGTATTTTTTTTAATATGTTCTGTTTCAAACATCCACTGCTGTTGCCCTTTCTTGAGATTTTAGTAGTCTTTCAAGTCTTTGTATTCTGATGGCTGTCCCTTTCGTTTTAGCAAATGATGTGCAGGATCATTTACCTAATCACGTGCCTTTTATTTATTTATTTTTTTACTTTGTTAACAACATGACTGAACTAATGAGCCTGTTTTACAGAACCAGCTTTATTAACTGCCTCGTTTTTGCCTCATACTTCACTAGAACATTTTCTGCCATTTCTTATTTACTTAAGCTCCCTTTAGTCAGGGGTGGCTGGTAAGTTTTGGAGCGAGGGTGGGCGGAGGACACACGCACACATGCACAACTCACAGCTATGCATACACACACTCACACTCACACTCTCACTCACTCTCTCACTCTCTCACACACACTCACACTCACACTCTCTCTCTTTCTCTCTCACACACACACACTCTCTCTCTCTCTCTCACACACACTCTCACACACACTCTCTCACACTCTCTCTCTCTCTCTCACACTCTCTCTCACACACACTCTCTCGCACACACTCTCTCTCTCGCACACACTCTCTCTCTCGCACACACTCTCTTTCTCACACTCTCTCTCATACACTCTCTCACACACTCTCACACACAAACTCTCTCACACTCTCTCACACACACACACACTCTCACACACACTCTCTCTCACACACTCTCTCACACTCTCTCTCACACACACTCTCTCTCTCACACACACACTCTCTCTCACACACACACTCTCTCTCACACACTCTCCCTCTCTCACACTCTCTCTCTCACACTCTCTCTCACTCACACACTCTCTCTCTCTCGCTCTCTCTCACACACACGCACACTCTCTCTCACACACTCTCTCACACACTCTTTCTCACACACTCTCTCTCACACACACACACTCTCTCTCTCGCTCACACACACACACTCTCTCTCTCACACACACACACTCTCTCTCTCTCACACACACACTCTCTCTCTCCCACACACACACTCTCTCTCCCACACACACACTCTCTCTCCCACACACACACTCTCACACACACACACACACTCTCTCACACTCTCTCTCACTCTCTCACACTCTCTCTCTCACACACACACACACACACTCTCTCTCACACACACACACACTCTCTCTCTCACACACACACTCACACTCTCACACACACACTCTCACACTCTCTCTCTCACACACTCTCTCACACACTCTCCCTCTCTCACACTCTCTCTCTGTCTCTCTCTCTCACACTCTCTCTCTCTCACACACACTCTCACACTCTCTCTCTCACACACTCTCTCACACACTCTCCCTCTCTCACACTCTCTCCCTGTCTCTCTCTCTCTCACACTCTCTCTCTCACACACACACACTCTCTCTCTCTCTCTCACACTCTCTCACACACTCACTCTCTCACACACACACTCTCTCTCTCTCTCTCACACTCACACACTCTCACACACTCTCTCTCTCTCTCTCTCTCTCTCTCTCTCTCTCTCTCTCTCTCTCTCTCTCTCTCTCTCTCTCTTTCATTCACAACACTCTTTCCCTAAAATTAATACATTCATACATGCACGCACCAAACAATTTAAAAAGAAAACAAGACACACTTTTACCTACAGCCAGCTCTGCGCTGCCTCAGCGGTTCTAGAAGGCTTGGGACTGCTGCCTTCCCTCATTGGCTGCCAGTGAGGGAAGGCAGCAGTCCCAAGTCATCTAGAACTGCTAAGGCAGAGCAGAGCTGGCTGGCTGGCAAGTCCTAAGGTCAGCCAATGAGGGAAGGCAGCAGTCCCAACGTCATCACAGAGTGGGTTGGGGGTCAGTGATACTACTAGGTAGGGTACCCCTTCGCACCCCACTGTGTGGTGAAATGTCACTGATTGACTCTCGACCCTGGGCGCTTCAGGGGTTAAAACTGAAGTGCCCAGGCGCGAGGCAATCAGTGACACTACCCCTTGTCACTGAGGGGAGTGCCTCAGGAACCTTTGCTGAGCTTAGAACGTCACCCCCACAGGAGCTGTGACTTTCTCAGCCCAGCAAAGTTCAGTTCAGGCAGCCTTGAGCCCGCGCTAAATGTGCATGTCTGGCTCCTGGCTGCCTGAACTGAAAGTAAACAGTGTCTGTCAGACTGATTATTGTTCAACCTGACAGACACTGTTCGTACGGGGCAAACGGTGGAGGGGCATGGCTCCTCCGTCCAAATGGACTTGCCGCGCCTGCCTTTAGGACGTCTGTGTTCCAGAGACAATTTAGAGAAGCGCTGTTTTTGAACTTTTCAAACTCGTCAAGGGGAATCCCTGAGTGTCAATGGTTCTGCAACATGTCACCTGCCCAGGCACCATCTTGAAGTCTACTTTATTGCAGGTGATACTGCAGGTCATATTTTTGGATGATTTCAGTCTAGAAGCGTTCAAAATAAAAATAACTGGGACTTCTGCAAATATCATGGCCTGGTCACTGCTGTTTGACTACTTTTCGACTATAAAACCATTTTAGACTGGGTAAATGGAAGCAGGCTCTGAAGGACACTAAGAAGGGGGCTTGCACACCTGGTACTCTTAAGAGCAATGAAACATCTGTACTCTAATACCTGGGTCAGACTTCAGTTGGGAAGCGAAGCCAACCTATCTAGGACCATTCCAACATTCTGCAGACTTCAACAGGAGTGTGTTCTGCCCCCTACATTTTTTTTAATCTATTTCTGGCAGATCTACACCCTGCTCTGACCTTATTCGACTCCCAAGACCCAAAGTTCGGCTCCATACCGCTCTTAAATCCTTCTCAACATGGATGATCCGGTGTTGATCTGTTGAACAAAGGTTGCTTTTGCAGCGTCTTCTGAATGCCATCCAAGTATACTCCACCATGAATGGCCTGACAATAAACACTGAGGAGACAAAAATCATGAACTGCTGCAGAAGTACCAATGGAAAGGCTTGTTGGTTTCTTGGCTCCATAAAGGTTGACGAAACTAGTGAATATAAATTCCTCCGTCTGTTATGTGTCAACAATGATTTTTCACAACCCAGAAGGAGGAAATCCAAAGAAAGGGGATTGCCCTGGCAGCGAGCTAAGGACCCTATTCAGAAATCTAAATAGTATTTCTCCTAGCCCCATTTTAGAAACTACCAGGGCCAAGGTGGGGCCTACCCTGGCTTACAGAAGTGAAGCCTTACTGGGCAGAAATTCAAATGACCTGGATACCATTATTGCGAGAATATATAGGCTAATTTTCCAACTCCCCAGCAACACATCACCTGCACAGATCAGGCTGGAGTTTGGTTTAGTTAAGCAGATGTTTGCCAGGTGAGCTGCATTTGCCTATATCTGCTTCAGATTTAAATCTGCTGAGGAGAACACCATAAATCACAATGCATAGTTGAAAATAATCAATAGATCTCTCATCTGCCAGAGAGTATCTTAATGCAACAATTAATTTATTCAGTTTAGCAGAATAATTGACTGCAGCAACAAGCTATGAACCATCAAAAGAGCTGTCAACAAAACTTCCAAAATATTATCATCTGTAGATAACGGAGAACCTCTGGAGAAACGTTATCACACCTGGATGGTATTAAACCGCTATATATCCTTGAAGCCACAGCAATATTTGAAATAAGTTTTCAGTAGCAGGATAAAAGGCCAATATTTGAAATACTAACTAGGGATCTTGCCTTCAAACTCGCACTCCACCCCCTGGTTGAGGACAGAAGGAAAGGTTGTAGGCTGTGCGGCCACCCAAAAGATGGTGCGGTTCACATTATATGCCTTTTTAAGTCCACTCTAAGCCTCCGTCGATGTTGGCTGCTTCTTCTCTGGAATCAGTCCAGGGTGCTCTTCTGTAGACAAGCAATGCTTGTCTGCCTTAATTCAGCTGAGCCACATTTAATCTCCTGAACAGTGAAATATTTCCAGGGGTTCGAAGGAGCCCTGAAGAAGGCATCTAATTGGACTGAATAAAAATACCCACCACCCAACTTTGCCTCTTCAAGGAAAGGGGGGACATACCAGCCTCGAGATCAAACCAGTCACATAGTTAATCATTTCTTCTGTCCTCCGGGGTCGCACAATCTCACTTTAGCTTACCCCTTTGCACCCCCTCTCCATCTGGGACCCAATCAGCAGTCCCGTAGGACATGGCGCAAAGGGGCAGCAGAGCAGGTTGGAAACCTCTGAATACTCCCTGCCAACATCTTAGTCATGTCCTCGGATCAACAACAAAAACCTTTGTATGAAGCTGGATCTCTATGTAGAGCACCAAAATGAGGTGCACTGTTTAGAGAGTCCATGCAAACCCCAAAGGAATTACAGAGGCACAAATGACACCCCAAATGCTCTCTTTTGTGGTAGTATGGGCAAACAGTTGGGCTTATCAAGGGTAGTTCTAAGCACCAATGTACAAAAGTAACACATACTTTTATATAAATGTACATACGATGATCATCGAAATGGGATAAGTACTTTTCGACTTGTGAATTTTTACAGTTTTCAGAAATTGACACTTAGTGCGTTTTTCTGGGCCGGCAATGTTATCCTATGGAGGAAAAACACGCATTGTATTCGGGCACTTACATCGAGTTACATGACTGATGTTCTGGACATGTGCTGAGTATGGGGACAAGGTACAAGGCCACACCAACAGGTCACCTTGCGGAGCTCTGGGGCGTCTGGGTGCAGAGGTGTCATGGCGTCACCTTGCGGAACTCTGGGGCGTCCAGGTGCAGAGGTGTCATGGCGTCGGGTATCCAATTCACTTCAATGGGAGAACGGTCCAGTTACAAAGAGGCTGCAAGTAGGGACTGGGGCACCAATCCAGGGGAACCTACACAGAGGCTCGACCCTTGAGATCCTTGGGCATGCAGGGACACCTTTGGTCCACTTCTCCTCTGGCTGTGGGGCTTGGGTGCAGTGGTGTCTTATGGGTTGGATTTCGGTGCAGGAGTTTGTCACGGTTGGAGGAGGCCTGCAGAAATAGGCTGCAGGCGGCAACTGGAAATCCAGTCTGGGCAAACCCAAACGTGGGCTTACCTCTTGTGGGTCTGGGGACCCTTTTGGCACCATCACCTCCCTTGGACTCTGGCTCTGGAGCGTGGTTGTATAGGTGCTTTAAAGCGTCGGATGGCGGCAGTCACAGACTCTTGTGTGGGTCTTTGTATTTCAGAAGAGGGGCAAACAGGACAGCTGGGCCACTATCAATATGGGCCTCACTGTACCTGATGTCCCTCGACATGCGGGTCGTTCTTCCTCGCCATTGGGTTTCGGGCTGGGCACAACAAGCCTTAACTGCTTCAAGGGGTCTGATATCCCAGGGATTGGTACTGTGCTGCTCCAGTCTGTCCTGCGTCCCCACACTTGGAAGGAGGACTGATCTGACCTATAGGAGCACTGGTGCCTCTTCCTGGATGGTTGCTGCATCAATAGTACCCGTAGGTGGTAGGCCGGTGTACTGGGTCTTGCTTCTTTGATGCCTGAAGCTGCAGGGAAGTAGCTCCTCTAGTCCAAGGGAGTTCCTTTGGCAATTTGCACAGCACTGGAAGCCCTCTGGGTTTCTTGAGGTCGGTACAGCGACAGGACAAATAAGTTGCTTCACAAAGGTGGGGTCCGGTGGACAGGCTGGCAGGGTTGGCGCCAAGTCAGTCGTGCTCTTTGGTTCTTGGGTCAGCAGTCTTTTTCCAGAACTAGTATCAGGAGGTCCCCTGAATACTCAATTTAGGGGAATTAATGTTAATGAGTGGTGGTAGCCAATGGGGTACTTACCCCAGGGGTCACTACACCCCCTTGATTACCACTTATTGTGGGGAATGGGAATCACCCTGTCCCAGAATTCCTAATTCCACCACACACAATATGGTGGCATTTCTAAAGTTGTATTCACACCAGACTCAGTCACCCTAGAGGTGTCCCCAGCCTGGCAGTGCAACACGCCTCCTGCATAGCTAATTTTCCCACCTGTCCTGGCGCCAGATAGCTCGGGGCAGGATGGTCAGCATCCTCTCCTGTGAGACAAGCCAGACTTGCATACCAAAAGGCAATGGGCTCTTTGAAGCCCACTGCTTTGGAATGCTAATTTTTATAGCCTTCCTGGAGGAGGAGGTGATAACACCCCTTTCTCTCAGGAGCAGGCATGGTTCCTGACCTCCTGAGAGCAAATGCTCTCACCCCTGGGGGTCATAAACTCGTCTGTGGCAGAAGGCTGGACACTAGAGAGCTGGTAGGTTTTAGGGGGTACCTCTAAAGTACCCTTTGAGTGCTTGTAATAATATATCTATCTCTGAAATCAGTGTCTGTTTATTAAAACGAGTTGTTTGATACCAAACACCTTATGTTTGTGAAGTCATTATGTAGCTGGAGAACTTGTTTTCACCAGTGTCCAGCACATGGTCTTAAAATGGTTTTCCCTGGTCACTTGCAATATCTAGTAATAGAGCTAGACATTACAGGAGCACATCTGCTCCTGCAGATATGTTCTCATATAAAATATAATGCACCCTGCCTTAGGGCTCAAAGGCCTGTTGTGCGGTGACTTACATATATTAGATGCAGGGACTTTGGCATGACACACAGGAGTGTGTCATGTCGGGTTTCCACTCATGTTTTGCACCATGCCATACAGCCTGCAATGGCAGCCTTTGTGGAATTTGTATGTGGGTCCCTTAGGGTGGCATAAGATATGCTGCAGCCCTTAGTGATCCTCTTTAGTACTCTTGCCTTAGGTACCTGGAGTACCATTTGCTAGGGACTGACAGGTGTGCTGAAGTCCTTAGCCAATTGCAACACAATTGGACATTACCTTGTTTTAGGGAAGGAGCACTGGTACTAGGGCCTTGTTGGCAGGCCTCGGTGCACTCAGTCGAAAACCCGCATCTAGTAGCTAATAAGAGGGCAAAAAGTGTGGGTGTGTGGAGGGGTGGGGGTGGGGGGAGGAAGTTACTGCAACAAAATCCCAGTTCCCTACAAAAGACCAGTTCCCACTGTCATGACTGGGTGATGGAGGACGTCTTGCGTCCAGACTTTGTCAAACGAGGTAACCCTGTAGGTATCGAGGGGGTTCACGCTGTGGTACTGTTATCAATTCCTCACATCCCGACCCCCCCCCCCCCCTCCCCATTTGTTTTAGGACCCCACGCCTCTCGGGGTTAATCAAAGTAACATAACTAACTCGAGGAACACAAGGAACCCAATATGCTCACGATCAGAAGCTCAAGTACAAGCACGCCAGATAAGTCTACTCATGCACTCTGCACTTACTGCACTGAATTGAGACAAACACCTTTTTATGTTTTTTAAAATGTTTTCATTCTAAATCAATGCTGAGAATGTATATGCAAAGTTTTTATTCATTTTGCATAGTAAATCATTACTTACCTACTGGGTCAAAGGGCGCACCTAAATGATCAGAAGACCTAGACACAAGACGCTGCGAACACCTTTATGCATTCGCACCTTTGTTCTTGATTAGATCACTGCTCCTTTTTTTAATTTTTACCTATTTGTAGTGTCAATACTGCTCTTCACAATCCAGGAGCTCATCATTGTTTAACTAAAACCTGCATCCTGTATGAAGCATGCCCTTCAGGGTGTCTGAACACCGTAAGAGGCCAATGATATGACACTCTTAATTAAAACAACACAATTCAAGATTAGAGTTTGGAGGCCAAGTCTTGAACTGTTTTTCAAAATCCTTTTGTGGTTTATGAGCCCAACACTTTACTGCCTTTTTTGGTCCTTTGGAGGAGTATGTTGATCTCTAATAAGAGAGAGATTGGTTACTGTTTAACAAGGAAACCGCAGAATATAATAGCTCACAATTGGCGCATGAAAGAAAAATCCTAAATGCTAATGATGTTGAGTGCCAAAACACATATTTCTTAACACTGGGGAATAGCTCAAGGTGCCTGTGACTGTTATAATGTCTGTTAAAAACTTCTCAACTTAATGATCGTGACAAGTTACCTGATCTTTTCTTCTGCAGGGAATGCCCTAGGCTCAGATGGTTGTGAGCGGGTTATGGAAACTCTGGAGAATTTCAACATGGCTGATGTGCTGGGATCCTTCAGGTAGAATGGCTGCAGCTGTAAAAAATAGTTATTTTACAGATTACTCTGATTTTATGTTACTCTTCTCCATTCTGATCTTGACTTTGTTTACCTACTTGCAGGCCGCAAGCTGGGCTCCTAATTGTATCACTTAACCCAAGTTTACCTGAGGGACTGATGAGCTATTGTAATGTGTTTTAGGGTACGGGCATTAATTCACTTGAGGTTGTAAGCTGACCAAATTGTGTCAAAGTTTGACTTGAACTAGAAGAATCATGCAGGTGCTACCCTGTATGGAGCCCTCCTCTAGGCCTCTCAACTTTAACATAGGGCATTTGAGAAGATTAGAAGAGCTGTGTAGAAGAGGACTGGTTCATTGGGAGGCATCATCTGCTTTATGAGCATTTAGGTGTATTGCGGCTCAGAATTGAGGTGCATTAAGTGAGAGCTGTATTCATGTCTCTCCATACTGCAGTAATACGGCCTTCTTCGAGTCTGGTTGGTGATGCATTTGTTGAGAAGAGGCCTAGCTACAAGTGCAGGGAAAGCATCAAGGCATCAGAGTATGTTTGGGGTGCATAGGGTTCTAGTAATCGAATAGAAGGTCGTGGGACCTGGCCAGAATAGCTCTGATTGCTTTAGTTTGTGCAAGTGCACTTGTTACTTGAAATAACTGCGTGCAAATGACACCTATCCGTTTAGTGCCTATTGTCTATTTCTATCTGTGGTGGTCATTTTAAAATATTAATGAGAATCTATAATTTAAAAATGACTTGCAGATTCAACATCTGTGCTGCACTCCTTTTTAGGTCGAGCATTCAAGACCTCTGGTATATACTTTAGTATATACTTATTATATACTTATATGTGTATGTACTTTGTGGGCTCTGGAGATCAATCCCTAGGACTTGTCTGCTTACGCCTAGGAACTTTTTTTCTGTTCAACTGCCTCTATTTAATTGTCTTGATATAAAATGACCAGCAGAGGTCAGTAGAATACCTGAATTGCTATCTGCTGAGGGACTTCTTTTTTTAAAAATTTCTGGCCACTGCCTCTATTTAACCTTCATGATAAAAAAGCGTCCAGCAGAGGTCAATAAAATACCAGAATCACTTTAGCATTCTCTAGATTCCAGTCCATAGAAATTGTCTTCCACAAGCACCCATAGACAATAATATATTTTTTTAATCTTGTATTTTTGAGTGATATGGCCACCGGAGGCCCTGATTTTTATATTAAAAACAGAACTTTGGACTAAACCAATTTCTGCTGAAAGGCAATATTTCACTTCATATGTTCCCATACCTGGCATGTCACACAGTTTGGTGCTTACTTTCCCTCCATTTTCAAGAACAGTAGATGTTTCAGCACTCGGGCTAATGTGCTGCATAGCTAAATACATATAAGGTCCAAAAGGCGAGACCGATTGCATTGCAAATGCTTGTTAGTATATCTGTCCTTGTCAAGCCCTGCCTCTTTATGGCCTTCCACAAACTGTTAAGCAGGAGCAACATCCTACCATCCTCTCAAAGGAACTACCTACTGGACATCCAGACATCCTAATGAATGCCATAGTACTTTGTGTTTATCTAGAGATATATTGTCTGGAGAAGCAGCAGGCAGATGGAAAATGCATGTGTAGTACTGCTGCAAACTCACAGCCAGCATGTGTCCTTTCAATGTGCTTCTTTACAAGAGGCTATTTAGAACATAGCTGCCATCCCTTCTTTTCCTCAGAAGCCTGCTGGTATATTCAGTTATGATTTTGTGATTGTTGCACATGCCTCCTTGTATTTTGGCAGTGCCACATATGAATGAATCAAAAAGACAGACGTGTATTCTGTGTTTGACTATTTTCCAGTTTTATGATTTTATCTGTTTCTGTAGTAGGGGATCTCTGTGTATAGTCATAATCTAGTGAATAGTCCCGCCCATGTGTGCGGACCCCGGAGCAATCAAAAATAATCTCTTAAGTTGTCAAAAAATGCAGAACTGCACAGACACTTCAGAGAGAATTTAAAGACAGATAATGCACCCTATATCCACAGGCTACACTGTCCAGTACTTCAACTAGAAATTCCACCAAAAATTCACAAACCGCAAAGCCTGTCCAGATTTCTCCACATAGAAAAACTTGCCTTTACCAGCAAAAACCTCTGGAATGATAGAGAGGAAGGAGTGGACAGACAAGCCCCATAGGCTGCCATTATGTGGCTCAGAACAGGATACTGTGCCTTTAAGAGAACTTCCCAGAACTCTCTCAGTATCCCAGAATGCACTGCAGGTCCCTTTTACTTTCAGTTCTTTTTTTGGCTCCTGCAAGCAGGACCCTAGAGCCATGAGCTCACCCTTTTCAAGGGTTTATTGGTGATTTTTCACTTTTTCAAGTATTTGAGTGCTTTCATTGAAGTACTTTGGTGTTTTCTTCCTTGTGTGTGTCTTGGTCACTCTTTTATTTGTCAAAATCCCTGCTTTGTTTGAAAAATGCCCAGAGTGTCCGAGGAAGAAGGCCAAGTCGGATCCACATGAGGTGTGCATCGTCTGCCTTCCCTCATCTCATGTCCCAGAGGAGTGTGGCATCTGCCAGACATTATCCACCAGGACCCTGAGAGAGAGGATGAAGATCAGGCTCCAAGGCCTTGAAGATAGAAGACTGCAGACACAAAGTGGGTCTGGGCATGCTTCCTCTGCCCATGCTGAGGCCTCTGGGGGGGCTCCCCAGAGGCAGGAAGGCCAGCAAACGTCCTATTTCTCCGCCGACGTCGATAGCATCGACGACTGTGTCGAGAGGGATGACAGCAGTCTGTTCCCCGTCTCCCCAGGGCTCTGGGTTGAAGCGGCGTCGAAGGGACTGACGAGGCCGCCGTCGAGATCGCCGTCGACGGTGTCGTCGTCAAGTCATCGACGTCGAAGGAGTTCGGCCCGGCATCGGCGCTCGCAGTCGAGGCGACACCGCCGCTCGCTGTCAGCTAAGAGGAGGAGATCGGCGTCGAGGGGATCCTCGACGTCGAAGACTCGCAGGCGTTCGACGTCGAGGAGACGTTCGACGTCCAGATGGCGGTCGCCGTCGAGAAGGCGTTCGACGTCGCAGAGGACACGTTCGACGTCGAGAGGTCGACGGTCGCCGTCGAGGAGGAGATGCTAGTTGTCCAGACATGACTCGACGTCGAGACGAGGACGCCGATCGATGTCGAGACGTCGAGACTCGACGTCGAGACGGCGTTCTTCGACGCCAAAGAAGCGCAGAAGGAGTTCTGGTGCCAGGAAGTCCCTCTGGGTCCGCTGAGGTGCCTCGGCGACCTTCTCTAGTAGGAGACACGGCCTCTACATCGCCTCCGCATAAGAAGAAAAGGGAGTCACAGGGCTCTGTGTACTCCGAGCTATATACACCTCCCAAGCCCAGATCGGCTACCCCTCTTCCTCCCTTGCCCAAGGAACCTCTGCCACGGAATCCCATTCCGCCTCCGCTTCCACCTCTGGTTCTGTAGTAGGGGATCTCTGTGTATAGTCATAATCTAGTGAATAGTCCCGCCCATGTGCGAGGACCCCGGCAATCAAAAATAATCTCTTAAGTTGTCAGAAAATTGCAGAACTGCAAAGACACTTCAGAGAGAATTTAAAGACAAATAATGCAGCCTGTATCCACAGGCTACACTGTCCAGTACTTCAACTAGAAATTCCACCAAAAATCCACAAACAGCAAAGCCAGTCCAGATTTCCCCTTGCTTTAACAGCAAAACCCCTCTGGAATGATAGAGAGGAAGGCTTGGACAGACAAGCCCCATAGGCTGCCATTATGTGGCTTAAATAGGATACTGTGCCTTTAAGAGAACTTTCCAGAACTTCTCCCAGTATCCCAGAATGCATAGCAGGTCCCTCTCACTTTCAGTTCTTTTTTCCGGCTCCTGCTTACAGGACCCTGGTGCATCGAGCTCTCCCTTTTTCAAGGGTATATTGAAGTTTTTTGTACACTTTTTGGATGTAAAAGTGTTTTCAGTTGCTACTTGGTGTTTCCTTTCACTTCTGTGTGTTTGTTCAGGCTTGTTAGGGATCTAAAATGCCTGCTTTATTCGACAAGTGCCCAGCATGTGGAAGGAAGAAGGCCAAGACTGATCCACACGATGTCTGCATTCTTTGCCTCCCTGCAGAACATGTCCCTGAAGATTGTGACATCTGCCAGACCTTTTCTACAAGGACCCTGAGGTAAAGGCTGAGAATTAGGCTCCAAGGCCTGGAAGAGAGGCGACTGCAGGCTGCAGGTGGGTCTGGGCAGGCTGGGAAGGCTCCCTCTGCCCCTGCTGAGGCCTCTGGGGGGCTCCCCAGAGGCAGGAAGACCAGCAAAAGGTCCCGGTCTCCGTTGACGTCGATTGAGGGATGACGACGATGTGTTCCCCTTCTCCCCGGGGCTCCGGGTGGAGACAGCGTGGAAGATCGGCGTCGAGAGGCCTGGGTAGGCCGCCGTGGAGGTCACCGCCGACGGCGTCTTCGTCGTCTACGTCGGAGTCGAGGCATCGCCGTCGACGAAGGAGGCACCGGCGCGTGCCGTCGAAGCGACACCGCCGGTCGCCGTCGAGCAGATCGCCGTCGAGGGGATCCTCGACGTCGAGGACTGTGAGGAAACGGTCGACGAGGAGGAAGAGTTGACGCTCGCCGTCGAGGTCTGACCGTTCGTCGTCGAGGGGGCGACGGTCGTCGTCGAGGAAGAAGCACTCGATGCCGAGGAGACGGCGTTCGACGCCGGAGTCGAGGGGTCGCCGTTCCACGCCTGAAAAACGACGCTCGACGTCGAGCAGGAAGAGATCAGCGTCCCCGAGGATCTCCGCCTCCCCTAAGCGGCGCAGAAGGGATTCTGGCGTATAAAGTCATGCTGGATCTGGGGAAGGACGTCGGAGGCGTCGCTCACGCTCTGGAGGGTCTGGGTCACAGGCTCCTCCCCCGAAGAAGTCACCGGGCTCGGTGTACTCAGTGGTATATACACCGCCAAGGCCTGCGACTCCTCCACCTCTACCGAAGAAGGCTCCTCCGGTTAATCCGCCGCTACCTCCACTTCATCCGCTACCCCCTGCGGGGCAACCTCCGCCGCCGGTCCCACCTCATGGGCCCGCGCCTTTGCCGGAGAGGCCTCCTGTCAGGCCACCGAGGTCGGTGTCGCTGCCTCTGCTTCCGACACCTCCTAAGGGGACACCTACTCCGAAGCCCCAGGATAGACCACTGAAGACGCCTCCACGGAAACCGGTGGAGCGCCCACGTGCTGGGAGGTCGCGCTCCCGTTCCAGGAGAAGGGAACGTTCGCGCAACAGGTCTTCTACACGATCTAGACGGCGCCACAGGAGGCACAGGTCTCGTTCCCGGACCATGTCGTCAGGGACCAGGGACTACTCCCCGACCTTGTCGGATTCGCCAGACACGAGAGTTTCACCGATCGATGATCTGGTGTCCTTCCAGGACGTACTGTTACGTGGTGCGGCGAAATTGGGCATTACTTTGACGGTGCCCACTCCCAAGACATCAGTCATTTTCGAGACGCTACACCAGAAGCATTTGTCTCGGCCGTTACTGCCACTGGTGCCGGGTCTGGAAGAACCGGCCATGGATCTTTTTCTCACGCCAGCGGTGACTAAGGCGGCACCCTCGAGACTGCAGAAGAAATACCAGGCTCCGGACTCGGACCCGGCCTTTCTAAGGGCGGAGCCCCCTCCAGATTCGGTGAGTGTGACGGCGGCGCGCAAACAGCATGCCACCACCCCTTCCTCCACAGTTCCACCAGATAAGGAATCTAGGTGGTTGGACTCGTCTGGGAGAAGAGTTTGTGGGACCTCGGCTACCTCAATGAAGGCCGCTAGTGCCACTGCCTTGTTGGGTCGGTATGACAGAGCCCTCTGGGAATCGCTTCAACAGTTTGTGGAGCTCCTACCGCGGGACAAGCGGGAAGACTTCCAAGAGGTGCTGAACGAAGGGATGTTGGTGGCGAATCAAGTCATCAGCGCTGCAGCCGACTCGTCTCTGCTGGCGGCGCATGGTTTCTGACACGGAATTAACCAGCGACGACATGCATGGCTCCGCCTTACGTCTCTGAAACCGGACGCTCAGCAAAGGGTTGCCAATCTCCCTTTCTCTGGCGAAACCCTGTTCTGGAAGCACGCTGATGATGAAATGGCCCGCATGAAGGCGGAGGCCGAAACGCTCACAGCGGTGGGTTTGGAGAAGCCCAAGGAGACCAAGAAGTCATACCGTCCGTTCCAACGTCGGTTCGGTGGTCAAGGCAGAGGGCGTGGCCAGTCTTCTGGACAACAGCAGCAACAATAACAGCAGCAGTTCAGAAGACCGTTCCAAAAGCGCCAGAGAGGCAGAGGCGGCCATCAGTCGACTCCAGCGACTAAAGGCCAGGCCGGGTCTAGGCCCTGAGCACTTACTTCCCCTGCAACTGTTACCCGCTCCGGTGGGGGGAAGCATTCAATCTTTTCTGGCAGAGTGGAGAAAAATTACTCCGGACAAGTGGGTGCTGAATATTGTTTGCAATGGATGCAGTCTTCGGTTCACCAGCCCGCCTCCATCAATTCCTCCGGTCAGCTCGCAGTATCAACTGCGCGAGCTCCAGGCGGAGGCCGATATCCTGTTAAGGAAAAGGGCGATAGAAGACGTACCTCTGTCTCAAAGAGGAAGAGGTCTGTACTCCCGGTTCTTTCTGGTTCGCAAAAAGGACAAGAACAAGTTCAGGCCCATTCTGGATTTGCGACAAGCAAACAAGTGGATTCGCAGAGAAAAGTTTCGCATGCTGTCGTTGCATCAGATTTATCCTCAGCTGCAACGGGGAGACTGGCTGTGTGCCATAGACCTCCAGGATGCTTACTTCCATGTGCCCATTGCACACAAACACAAGAAGTTCCTGCGGTTCCAAGTCGGCGCCAATCACTATCAATACACAGTACTGCCATTCGGACTGAAGTCTGCGCCGAGAACATTCTCAAAGTGCATGGCGGTGGTAGCCGCACACCTAAGGAGGAACAAGGTGTTTGTCTACCCGTACCTGGACGACTGGTTGATCAAGGCCTCCTCCTTCACGGAAGCGCAAGCGCACTTCCAGAAGACGTGCGTTCTCTTGAACAAGCTGGGGTTGCACATCAACATGTCCACGTCGGTTCCGACTCCAGTCCAGTGCATTCAGTACTTGGGAGCCTCCATCGATACGCTGTCAGCAAGCGTGTCTCCTTCGGAGGAGCGACGATTATCACTGCTTCGGAAGGCTCGGGCTCTTATGACCACTCCATCCACAACAGTGAGGACGGTGTCTTCTCTAATAGGATCGATGGCCTCGTGTATCTTCCTAACGCCCCATGCACGGCTGCACATGAGACCGTTGCAAGAGTGCTTGGAGGATCAGTGGGATCAGAGGAGAGGATCTTGGGACGACAAGATACGTCTATCTCTGCATGCTCTTCAGTCTCTGAAGTGGTGGTGTTCAGCGGAGAATCTCCTCAGAGGGGTTCCCTTCCACAAGGACATTCCCACTCAGACTATCGTGACGGATGCTTCTCTCCAGGGATGGGGAGCGCACTCCGGAGACTTACAGATTCAAGGGACGTGGTCCCCGACGGAGTCCACGTACCACATCAATTTCCTGGAACTCAGAGCTGTTCACTTGGCACTGAAGGCCTTTCACCCGTCCTTCCAGACCAACTCTCTACTTGTACAGACGGACAATACGACCACAATGTATTACCTCAACAAGCAGGGAGGCTCGAGGTCACGCACCCTGTCGCAGGAGGCGCAGGCGATCTGCCGCTGGCTTCTGGCTCGAGGACTGACGATAACGGCTACCCATCTGCCAGGTGTGCAGAATGTTCAGGCAGACGCACTGAGCAGACTGATTCAGGAAAACCACGAATGGGTCATAAACGACGAAGTACTAGGAGAAGTCTTCGCAAGGTGGGGGACTCCAGACGTAGATCTGTTCGCCACCGCCGAAAACAGCAAATGCCGAGACTTCGCCTCCAGGTACTACCAGCCGGGGACGCTGGGGAATGCGTTATGGATCAACTGGTCGAACAGCTTTCTGTACGCTTTTCCACCCATTCCCCTGATTCCGACGGTTCTCATCAAGCTGTCCCAGTCCAGGGCGCGGATGATACTGATTGCCCCGGAATGGCCCAGACAGTGGTGGTTCACGGACCTGCTTCACCGGTCTCTCCTTCCTCACATGAAGCTGCCGTGCAGGCCGGACCTTCTCACGAAGTTCGGGGGGCTGATGTTGCACCCCAAACTCTCGTCTTTGAGTTTGGCAGCATGGCTCCTGTGCAATATGGTCATTTGAATCTCCCTGCCGATTGTATGGACATACTGAAGGAGGCTAAGCGACCTTCCACTAGGACTTCTTATGCGTACAAGTGGAAGAGATTTTGTATCTGGTGCAAGTCCAAGAACTATGATCCAACGACTTGTAAGGAAGATGTCATCCTTCCTTATCTTCTACAGCTGGCGCAGTCTGGCCTTAATGTCCATTTTGTTAAGGTTCATCTTGCTGCTTTGACTGCCTACAGGAAATGTCCTTCGCAGACTTCATTCTTCCAGATCCCTGTGATCAAAGATTTTTTGGAAGGTCTGAAGAAAGTGTTCTCTCCTGTTAGGCTTCCTTCGCCTTCATGGGAACTGAATGTGGTGCTGTCCAGATTGATGAAGGAGCCTTTTGAACCTATTCATAAGGCTTCGTTGCAGCACCTGTCCTGGAAGGCGGCGTTCCTCGTGGCCATTACATCGGCCTGCAGGGTGAGTGAAATTCAGGCGTTGTGTTGCCAAGAACCTTATACTGTATTTCATGCTGCTAAGGTTGTTATGCGTACTCACCCTAAATTTCTTCCCAAGGTTATTTCTGATTTTCATGTCAACCAGACCATAACTTTGCCTACGTTTTTTCAGAATCCTTCATCTCCAGCGGAAAGGTCTTTACATTCCCTGGATGTTAGGAGGGTGTTGAAATTTTATCTGGATAAGACCAAAGATATTCGTAGGTCTGACCAATTGTTTATCAATTATGGATCAGTCAGGACGGGTCTTGCGACCTCTAAGCAGTCTATCTCTAGGTGGATTGTGTCCTGCATACAGTTATGTTACCAAAAAGCTAATAAGACCTTAGGAGGTAAGCCTAAGGCTCATTCCACCAGGGGCAAAGCTGCCACGACAGCCTTGCTCCGTAATGTTCCGATTGCAGAAATCTGCAAGGCGGCCACTTGGAAGTCGGTTCATACCTTTGCTAAGCATTACTGCCTGGACACTAATGCCAGGACAGCCGCTCAGGTTGGGCAGGCTTCACTGCGAAATCTGTTCGCAAGGTAGTGGTGTTATTTCTTTTTACTCCACCGCCGCTTTGGTGTGGGGATGGGCTTGCCATTCTATTCACTAGATTATGACTATACACAGAGATCCCCTACTACAGATGGAGTAGTTTCGGTCCTGTAACTCCAGTTATATACAAACAGTTCATCTGATGATAACTTTCAAGTGCCACCCTGGAGATAATCTCCAGCCTTTAATAGAGCCAACACTGTGGTCCTGGGCCCCCCCTCAGGTGGTGGCTTTACAAGGCCTTCAGGAAGCAGAGCCCACACCCAATGGACACTACTGTGGCAATGTGAAATATGATCTCTTCGCAAACCAAATGCCCCCGCCTGCTTACACCTTCTGTTTCAACTCTTGCAGAGTAGCAATGACACTTTCCGATGCCACACATTTGGGCAGGACAGCAGCAGTGACCACTTCACGTCAAATCTACAATTTACACCAAAGTCCCCCATAAGCTTGCGAAAGCACATCACAGCGCCTTGGACTCCGGGCCATCAGTGGGTATCGAAAGCATTCAAAGCCGCGCTCGCCGAGCAGCTGTGAGCCCGACAAATTGACACAGTATCGGGCGTTTTAAACATGATGTCTGATTTGTACTTTCTGGAAAGGGGCCCGAGTTCTTTCAGAGAAACTAGAGGGCTGCTCCGCTGTCTCATTTATTAATCCGTAACAGGGAGGGGCAACATTTCTTACCGCCCTGGGCGCTATCCCAGCAAACTCCGTCTCTGGGTGGGGCTGATGGGAATGTTTAAAGTCCTAGGATGAGTGGGCACAGAACGCACAAGCTGTCCTCTAAAGACGCTGCATTTCACTGGTGTCACCTGATCGGACCTCAAGTGCCTGCGCCCAGGTTCACTAGTGGTTCACCAGCGGGAGTGTCCACTGTTGTAAGAGCCTCAATCATAAAACCACCTCTTCTGGAGGCCCAGCCCTAAAGCACATTGCTTGCGTCCCATAAATCAGCAGCTGGGAGCGTGGTGCACACGAGTTACAGAAAAGTCGTATTATTTGCACACATGTGTGAAAATGGAGAAGTCGTGTATACAGGATGCAGCCTTGGTCGTCCGGGCAGTGCAGTTTCCAGGCTCTGGTCTTTACTTTGCAATGGATCCAAGCAGGTACTAGCAGAGCTGGAACAACAAACAAGATATTGTGACTTGTGAACTGCTGTCAAGAGCATGGTGCCCGCTTCTGGGGATTTCACCAGTGCCGTTCCCTGTATCAGGAGCATGGTGCCTGCTTCTTGGGGTATCACCAGTGCCTGTATCAGGAGCACGGTGTCCGCTTCTGGGGGTTTCTCCAGTGCCTGTACCTGGTGCAGGTGCCCGCTTCTGGGGGTTTCACCAGTGTCGTGCCCTGTATCAGGAGCATGGTGTCTGCTTCTGGTGTTACACCAGTGCCGTGCCCAGTATCAGGAGTATGGTGCCCGCTTCTAGGGTTTCACCAGTACTGTGCCCTGTATCAGGGCATGGTGGCAGTTTCAGGGGGTTTCACCAGCGCCATGCCCTGTATCAGGAGCACAGTGTCTGCTTTTAGGGGTTTCACCAGCGCTGTGCCCAGTATTGGGAGTATGGTGTCCGCCTCTGGGGGTTTCACTAGCGCCTGTATCAGGAGCATGGTGTCCGCCTCTGGGGGTTTCACTAGCGCCTGTATCAGGAGCATGGTGTCCCCTTCTGGGGGTTTCCCCAGTGCCTGTATCAGGAGCATGGTGCCCGCCTCTGGGGGTTTCACCAGCACCTGTATCAGGAGCATGATGTCCGCTTCTGGGGGTGTCACTAGTGCTGTGCCCTGTATCCGGAGCATGGTGTCCGCTTCTGGGGGTGTCACCAGTGCCGTGCCCTGTATCAGGAGCATGGTGTCCACTTCTGGGGGTGTCACCAGTGCAGTGCCCTGTAGCAACTATCAGGAGCATGGTGTATGTTTCTGGTGTTACCAGTGCCGTGCCCTGTAGGACTGCCTCCCGCCCCCTCTCCGTCTGGTTTGTTTCTGCTCCGGGTTCCGTCTCCAGGGCCCCACCCCACAGCCCCACTGCCTGCGGTGTTAAGGGAGCTCTGCCAAGTAGGCGATAAGTGAAGGGCAGGCGTAGCGCTGCTCTCTCTAGGTAGGGAGGGCACTGGGAAGCGGTGGTGAGCCGGCCGAGGGAGCCGTGTGCCTGAGAGTGGATGGGGATATGTGGGGCTGTGCTCACCGTACTGAGGGGAGCTGTGGGGCTGTGCTCATTGCATTGAGGGGAGTGGTGGTGAACCGGCTGAGGCAGTCGGAGAGGGGAGGGGGAGGGGGGCTGTGCTTACTGCCCTGAGTGGCGCCTTGGGGCTGTGCTCATCGCACTGAGGGGAGCTGTGGTGAGCTGGCTGAGGCAGCCCATGTGCCTCAGGGGAGCTGTGCTCACCGCACGTAGGGGAGCTGTGGTGAGCTAGATGAGGGAGAGCGTCTGATGTTCGCAGAGCGTAGATGCAAGTGGAGCGGACGAAATGGCAGCCCAAAAAAAAAAAAACCACCTTCGGAAACATGACCCGTGATCACACGCCTCCAAAGAGAAGAAAGATCGTCAAGCCATCAAATGAGGGGTGGGGCTTCAAGCCCCCTTCTGAAAGTCCTCACCCACAATATCTCTCGCCGAGCGTGCAGCGCATGTGCGCTGCAACGTTAGGTGATACCTAAAAAGATGCTAAGATGCAGTGGCTATTTCATTTTGTAGGTATGTGCGCCATACATGCACAGACGGACAATGCACCAGAGGTGTGTATCTTTTTGTGAAAACATGTGGTTTAATATATGTTGTAGTTGTTGGCTATTACTGTAGGAAGCTGGACTTCTTTGCTGATGCCCCCCCCCCCACACTTTTTGCCCCCATTTGAACTACTAGAAGCTATTTCTTTTACTCTGACAGTGCACTCAAGCCTGCTAACAAGACTGTTGTGCCAGTGTTCTTTCCCTTAAAAACAAAATGTCTAATTGTAACCCAGTTGACAAGGACTTTAGCACCCTTGTAAGTCCCTAGTGAATGGTACCCCTGGTACCTAGGGCATGGGTACTAAAGATAGTCCCTAAGGGCTGCATCATGACTTATTCCACTCTAAGGTACCATCCAAAAATAACACACAGACTGCTACTGCAGAATGTGTGAAAGGGTGCAAGCCCTTCTGAAAACACAACATTGCACACTGCCTGTGTGCAATGCCCATGCAGTGCATGTACTATGTGTAAGTCACCCTTGCAGCAGACCTTAGGGGGCATTATAATACATGGTGCGATCGTCCCTGCATGAACAGTTATTCCCTTATGATGTCTAGTCCTATTACTAGATACTGCAAGTCAGCAGGGAAGCCATCTTCAGTATATGTACTAGTCAGCACAATTTCCACAGTTACAAACTGGCTTCACTGAAATAATGGTGTTTGGTATCAAACACCTCTTCTTAAGAAATCCATACTGATGTCTGTGTTTAATTTATTATGACATGCACCCAGAGGGCACCATAGAGGTGACGCCTAAAATCCTACCAGTTGTATACTGTGTTCGCTGACTGGTATCTTCTAACCTGCTTCCACAGACATGTTTGCCCCAGTATTGGAACTTTCATAGAGTCCCATGTTTTGTATCATTCCCCGTCGTCAGGCTCCCAGGCTGACGACGGGGAATGATACAAAGCATGGGAATCTATGACAGTTACCAATACTGGGGAACCAAAGTTACATGTAAGTAACTAGTTTTCTTGGCCCAGTATTGGAACGTTCATAGATTCCCATGCTTTGTATCAATTCAATTCAATTTCAGCTTTATTCGAGTTACACTCATAAAAGAACACAGTAGAAAAGAATAATTGTCTCCTGGACTTCACATTAAAACATGTTAAAACTGATTAATGTATACATTCTAAAAGATCATGATAAAAATACATTGTACACAATAAGAAATGTAAAAACCGTCAAGGTACAATTAAAAAGCATTAGTGTAAAATTCACCCTTGGAGCCTGTTTCTAGCTTCGTGCTCAGACTAAAAAAACAAAAAAATCACAGCAAAGGCTTCAGCCTTATAGCCCAAGCCCACCCCAGATATTTGGCTACCGCCGTCGAAATTAATGGCAAAGTGCTGGTGCATATTATTCTTAGTGCTACTGCACTGCTTTTTGTACCCATGGTTCTACACATTGGGGTTAGCCAAACTCGTCTGGGACCTTCATAGGCAGGGCAAACAAACATAAAATGGGCAACTGTTTCTGAGTGTCTCTGGCAAGCCGGGCAAGTGTCCACACTTGCTCCAGCCCACCTTCCAGTAAAGGATTTTAGTGGCAAAGATCCAGCTCTAAGCTGGAAGTAAAGCTTCCTATCACCGGGTTTAGTGATGGAATCCCAGTATGGTTCCAATTTGGGAGTAACTTTTGCCTCTAAAAAACACCCCTTGATTCCAAAGGAATCTGCGTTACTCCAAGCACGGAACGCCACCCGTTCCCAATAGATCTCTTTTAATATCTGTTTTGATGGAAACGAAGCTGCCATCGGGTCTTCCCAGAGCTCTCACATGCCCATTCCCGTCAGGGTCTCACAAAGTTTTTTTAGCCAGCCAATCTTATGGAAGACGTCCAGATTAATGACATCCATGAAGCCTCCAGCATAATGTGAGAGCTCCGACGTAGTCCAAATTCTTCTCCAGTACAGAATAGGGCGTAGCCTCGCTATATCTGCAACAGCCCTTCTTCCCAAATCGTACCTTAATGGGTTCAATGGGGTACTCTGTGGAAGACCAGTGACATTCTTCAGAAATCTATTTTCAGAGAGAGATAGCGGAGTCCGTTTTTCGAAGCCCCACAGCTCAGCGCCGTAAAGCGCTGAGCTCAGAGCTTTTGCTTCATAGACCTGGAGCACTGCCGTAATTGGCTTGGTTAACGACTTACTGTGTTCCAGGTTCAGGACCCCCGAGACTTGGCGGTGTTTTAGGGCAGCCATGCTTATGTGTTTATCCCATTTGCTACATTTTTCTATGTCCATACCCAGGTACACAAAATCGTTGACCCTTTCCAGAGCTTGCCCACTCATATAGAACTTCCCTCTAAAGTTTGAGTGTGGGTTGAATGCCATGAGCTTGGATTTAGCCACATTAACCTCAAAGCCGTGGTCAAAACAGAATTCCTCGAACACCGCCAGAGCGCGTTGTAGACCACTTTGAGTTTTGGATACAATGAGCGTGTCGTCCGCAAACAATAGCATTGGCGTCCTGACCCCTGCCAACTTAGGTGCATCTGTGTGTACTGATGTCATGCGGCCCACCACTCCATTGACATACAACGAGAAGAGTGTAGGGGCCATTGCGCAGCCTTGGCGCACTCCACGTTCGACCGGAAATTCAGAAGTGACATTCCCCTGGCCACCCCACTGGATTTTAGCATAATTGGCCTCGTGGAGCCTCATGACCAGGGTCAGGATTTCATCTGGCATACCCAGTTTTTTTTAAGACAGCCCATAACTTGGAACGTGGGACAAGATCGAAAGCGGCACGTAAGTCCACGAATGCCGCAGAAATACTGCCTTTGCCCAAAAGCACTGTCTTCCAATGGAGTAGCGTAAATCGGAAGACCTGGTCAATTGTGCTGGGGAATTTACGGAAGCCCGCTTGGAAGGTGGACAATATATTGTTTTCTTCCACCCAATCCAATATTTTATTTAGGGTCATCCTCCCAACCACCTTTTGGATTGTGTCTATGAGGCTGATGGGCCTGTAATTGCGAGGCTGCGTTCTGTCCCCTTTTTAGGTCTCGCTAGACGAAAGCAAAAGCGAAGCTTTTGCTGTCTATGCGAGACAACTTATGTAGTTACTTTTCGGGGAATGTAGACAGCAGAGTTCCACGCGCTTTCCCTTGCCGAGATTGAACCTTGGGAGCGCGCACGTCGCCGTGCCTCATATTCCCATTGCAAACAAAGCCACTCTCACGCATGCGCACATACACACACTGCATACACACACGCACCCCCCTTAAACAGACACACGCACGCACAGACACACTCAAACAGACACACGCACGTACACCCCCACCCTCAACCCACTCACCGGGCTCCTCTTCCCTTACGCATGGGAAGGCACTGTGGAGCTCTGTGTCAGAAGGAGCGCTGTCTTAAATCCCCGCCGCCTCCCACAGCGGCATTGTAGGGAAATTAAAAGTTGCCTCCCCGTAAACACCGCCGCAGCCCGGGAGCCTCGGGAGCCTCAGAAATCACGAGCGCAGCTCCTCCGACGTCAGACGAGGAGCCGCGCTGGGATTGGTGCCGGTGGGGCCGTTGCCTAGAAACGGAAGACTCGTCGACGCCGGGCGGGAGGGGCTGCTTCGCTGCTCACCCGGGCAGCCTAACAGCGTGCTGCGCAGTTTTCATTATGGACGCCAGCTTAAGTAATGGCGGCTGCTTCTTTGCATTTCTTTTAAATACACTCCCTGCACGTAATCTGCTTGGACGCTTCCTCCTTTGTTACCTCTCCCTCCTGCATCTACACCCTTCATATGCCTTTGTTTAGTTTTTTTAACCATAGCGCCGGGCTATAAATTTAAAATGCGCTCCGCCCCTTCTAAATCTGTTGGTGTCACCTATCGTGCGTGGGGCTAAACCCTTCTATTTACAGCTGTTTACAAACTATTGTGCACCCGGCTGGAATGCCCGGGCGGGCGCGGTCATGTTTATATGAAATAAAAGTGAAGGCTGCTATTCCAAACTGTGCCAGAGTCAAGGACGTACACAATAACAGTCCGCGCTTTTACAAAAACAAGAAAGAACCGAGATGAGGCAGAGGCGCTGTTTTAGTGTTGTGCGGCGCGCTGAAAGTTTAAAGACAAGCATTTGCAATGCGATAGGTCTTGCAATTGTGAGAGTTTGAGCTATTGGCGTTGTAAATGACAATGCCTTATTTTATGTTTTACAAACTAACACGTAAATAAAAAGCATTGCCATTTACAATGACAATAGCTCAAACTCTCATAATTGCGAGACCTATTGCATTGCAAATGCTTGTTTGTAGACAGGAATTATTACAGCCCCCCCATGATTTCGGAACTGGAGCTCCCTGGGCCACCGCAGTGGCCAATAATGTAATGTACATGGCCCAACGTTCTTTATCCTGCAAGAAGACATCCGAAGGAACCCCGTCTGGGCCTGGTGCTCGCCCCCCCCCCCCGACAGAGAATTAAGAGCAATCATAGCATCATTGTCATCAAAAGGGGCATACAGATATATAACATACTTTACAACTTCCACGGGAATATCATTAAGGTTGCATGCATATTGAGGTTTAAAATAATTTATCCACTCGTCCTGGGAAACATAATTTGCTGGGGAATCAACCCGACCCCCTCTGCCCCATTTGACAATGCTCCAAAATGATCTTGTGTCCTTGCTATCGCTTGCTGCCTTAAGATCCTGCCAATGGAGTTCGTCCCACTGCTTCTTGGCCTGGTGTATACATTTTTTGTACTCTCGCCTAGCTGATCTAACACCTTCGGGTTCACCTTTCCTAATGGCAGCACTCGGACGTACTCTAGCAGACCTACATTCTGCGTTGTACCAACTTAACTGCTTAGGTGGTGGATGTTTACCCTTTTTCACTGACTTGAAGAAAAGGGGACTAATACCCCCAAAAAAATCCTTGTGTTGCCTGGGTATAAGCGCCAAGTCCTTGTCCGATGAGGACAGACACACTGCATCCTTTAGGTGAGTGTCAAGTTTATTACTAATGATGCCCATCACCTCTGGTGTATTCGCTATCTGCGGCCATTTGAGCCTGCGAGTGTCGTTGGAAGGAACTACATCTGGGGGGCAGTACGCTGCGCCTCAGCCCCTGGGTGGTTGGCCTTCCACAATTTGTGTTACACAGAGAGGATTATGATCACTTTTTGCTCTCCCCATCACTACCATGTCCACTATTTCGTGCCAGAGCTTTAGACTACATAAAACGTAGTCCATTCTGCTTACATGACGTCCATTATCAAACGTGGCTGTCCCAGTCTTATCACCCAAGGTTCTACCATTCAATGCCATCAAACCCTTTTCGTAGCAAAGAGCATTGACCTGGATGATACTTTCGGTCCACCTAGCTATGGGCTTTAGATCCAGAAACGGAATCCCCCATTGTTGGTCTTCTTCATCCTCCAACCTACACTCAGAAATCGTAAGGGGTTCAAAAGTTAGGTTAAAGTCCCCGGATATGATCACAGCGTTCTCGTTCGAGTGCTGATCAAGGAGGGAGCTCAATTTCGCTAAAACCTGGGATTTAGCCCCTCTAGTCCCCCTGACATATATGTTGTAGATGTCAATGTTCCTCCGAGGGCCCAGAGGTAATCTAACAAGCTGGATATCGTTACTCCTAATAGGTAGTTCATTAATTTTAGAAATAGATTTTGTCGAATCCAGATCGTAAGACCACCCATTGGGCGACCTTTAGCCCCTTTCACTGCTGGGATATAGAAATTCAGGTAGCCCAACGTGAACTGGGGTTCGCTTGACCAGGTGTCTTGGAAGACACAGACATAGTAGTTGTTAATGAATTGAAGCCACTCTGGCGATTCCAACCTAGATTTCATGCCAGCCACGTTCCATGAGATAAATGAGCCCATCCCAGTATCTAAATCAATTGTAAGAAGGGGACTTACGCCCCTAGATTGGTTTGATATCGATTGCCCAACCCTGCTCTGGTCAGGATCTATCGTTACACATGGTACCAGGGTAGCCTTGCTAAGTAGATGGCCTGATAGATTCTTGTTGCTAGCATGTTTTATGGCCCTTTGCCCACTTCCCCGTCCTTTACCAGACTCGACATATGCCACTGCCGGCGCAGCGTTGACACTAGGTTAACCCTAGTAGCAATGTCGAGGCTTTTGGGAAGATCCTGCTGAAGTCATTCGACTCCCTCCATACTACCTTCCCCCGTCACCCTCCACCTGTCTTTCCTGTGTGCCTGAGGTGCCAAAAAGGCCCAGGATGAGGAGCAAGTCTTCCTCAGCTGAATGTTAGAAAGGACTGGGGGGCTAGATCTAAATTCTAGTGAGAATAAGTTCTCAGCCAGAGACTCAGAGCAGAGAATTAATTTGATCGCATCGAATCTTTCTAGAGAGGAGGTTAACCTCTTAACCTTGATGATGTCTTCCCTAATGATTGAGCGGCAGCCTCTGACGTGCCGCAGCCAATGAATGGCCTTATTTGTCAGAGAGTCTGCTCCCTCCAGTTTACTATTTCTCCCTGCCTCTATCTTAGGGACATTGGTCATGTAGATTTTGTTTGTTCTAGAATCGCCTTTCTGGTACTGGTGGTTACTCAATTTGGCTGGTGAGGGGATGGACTTCGTACCACCTGATGCCTGTGCGGAACCCTGTAATCTGGGAGCAAATAGAGGCACCTTGTTCAGTCCCTGGTTTAGATGTGGTAGTCGCTTATCTGGGCCTATACTCGATTTTAGGGCGGAGGTTTCATATTTTTTGGATAAACTATCTGTACTGTGTTTGTTGCCACTGAGCCTATTAGTACGGCACTCACCAATGCTTGTATTTCCTGTGCCCTTGTCAATGCCGTTGCCAGTTATCAATGGGAATAAGATCTCGTAATCTCGGCCAGCACTCCCAGCACTGACGATCCCCCTAGCCGTGCCATGTTTCATTATACCTACTAGATTTGAGATCTTGTGCTTCATGGCATCAATTTCGTCTCTCAAAAGGGAGACTAAACTAGCTAGGTCCTCAATGTTTTTAGGGGCCATTCTGTCCCTATCACTCCGAGCATCTAGACCTTGGCTTGAATTTAAATCCGTTATGGTTACGGCCCTGGGGTTTTGCATTGGCTCTAGTACTTTAACCTCCACTGGGGTATTTGCTGAAACCGAGAATCTGTTCGAGCATTTTATTCGAGCGACCTCTTTCTCCCGGATACAGTGGGTTGACACACACTCGTTGCAGACCGTTACGAAGACATCAGTTGTATTTTGCTTAGCCGGGGAGGATCCTGCCTCCCCACCTTCCTTAGTGTTTGTATCTGGGATCGTTTGTTTTGACCGAAACATGGCAGGAATGGTAGGAAGAGGATTATCGGGAAGCCCACTTTGATCAAGCCCTTTCTTGTAGTACTTGGTTCTCCCGCCCTGATCTATATTCATATCATCCGTCAGAATAACATGACATTCCTCAATAATCGTGTCTATGCGGTCAATAATAGTTTGTGGCAGCATGTCTTGGCATCCGCTTGGCTTTCTTTCCCTTTCTCTGCTTCGTAGGATTAGCCATCTCTCCAGCCCCCCCCCGCTCCTTCCATGATCTTCCTTTTGCCCATAGTCCCACACCAATGAGTCTAATG
This sequence comes from Lissotriton helveticus, assembly GCF_964261635.1. Classification (NCBI taxonomy): domain Eukaryota; kingdom Metazoa; phylum Chordata; class Amphibia; order Caudata; family Salamandridae; genus Lissotriton; species Lissotriton helveticus. The sequence goes on along the minus strand of NC_136057.1, from coordinate 1,347,509,393 downwards.
ATCGGGGTTCACAAGTAGTTAATGTACCACTGGCTAGGAGATCCACGCTGTGTCCCCCGGGGTTGGCTCTCGAGTAAAATAGGCGGATTCACACCTTAAGCTTAGTCAGGACCTTTCAGCACAATGTCATCAGAGGGGGAGCCTGGCCCGACCTTTTGTATCATTCCCTGTCGTCAGCCTGGGAGCCTGATGACGGGGAATGATACAAAGAATGGGAATCTATGAAAGTTGTTTTCTTTTGACCCCCTGCAAGTGAGAGCCCACGCTCTCTGAGGCCAGAAATCATGCCTGCTCCAGAGGAAGGTGTTCACACAGTACTCATACAGGCTTGCATAAGTAGCCCTGCACAGCCTTATTATTGATGAACATTAGTGTCTCCCTCACTTTGCCTTGTGGAAATGGTGTGTACGATATGAGAGGTGCTATTTCATAGACTGGCCTAAAGAAGTCATCTGAAACCATCAATAATTGTGATGTTTCCAACATGTGAAGTATTGCTTTGCAAACCTTGTTCTCCAGTATTGGATCTTTCATAGATTCACATACTTGAATCATTCCCCGTCGTCGAAGTGGGAGTCCCACGTTTTTATAGCAAAGCAATCATATTAGTAGCATAGGCTACAATGGCACTGGGACAGGAATTTAATAGCCTATCTATGACTTTCGTTAATAAAAAGGACTAAACTTGGACACTAACCAATCAGATAACAGCACCTGTGAGAAAGTGCCATCTTTCTTGCATTGGTATGCCCCCACTTTTTTCTGAACTGCTGATGGGCTTTGAGTGTGCCCTGGGATCCTGCCAACGAGGTACCCAGGGCCTTTGTTCCTTCCCTAAAACTGTGATGAAACTAAAACCCAATTGGCATCTCTGGCCACCTGTCAGTCCCTAGTAAATGGTACCCAGGGCATGGTGACCAGAGAAGACTCCTGAGGGCTGCAGCACTTATTGTGTCACTCTCAGGGATTCTGTACCCTGACACCCACACACTGCCCTTGCAGGCTGAGTGTCTAAGTGCAGAACTAAACAAAGAGTCGACATGGCACACATCCCTGTGTGCCATGCCCACAGAACCCACTGCCCTGGCATACCTCAGTCACCCCTCTAGCTGGATGCCCTATGCCAGAGGTGTGGGCACAGGTGCATGAGGCCTGTGCCCCTACAGTACCCAGGGCCATTGCTGGGCACTGTAAGTGCAGTGATGCCATTTAGAGTATGTGGTGCTGGGACGTTGTCATTACGAACTCCACAGCACCATAATGGCTACACTGAAGACTGACAAGTTTGGTACCAAACTTCTCAGCACATTAAACCCGCACTGATGCCAGTGTGCGATTTAATGTAAAATGCACCAGAGGGCATCTTAGAGATGCCCCCTGAAAACCTAACCATCAATCCACGTCTGGGCTGAGTGGGTGCAGAGGCTGCCACACAGCAGACATGTTGCTGGACCCCTGGGTGGAGCGCCCCCTGCTCTTCTGGGCCTGCAACAATGCACATCCTGGGTGAGGTGCTAGGTCTTCTCCCCCAGGATGGGAAGGGGGAAGCTTCAAAGGCATGCCTCCTCTGTGAGCTTCTCCAGACCATTTGCTGTACTCAGCACCTGGCCCCACCGGTTCTAACCCCCACTCTGGCGGTAAGACTGGCGGGAAACCCTACGTCAGGAAGGGGGTGTGCCAGCCTGTGCCAACCCCACCCCTCAGGTGGGAGAGGCAAGGTGAAGCACGACCCCGGGCTCCGGCTATCTTGAAGATCGGGAGCCCTGCCCAATCGCAGCTAGGCTCCTGCCCTCCTCCCACAGGAGAGGAGCAGGTTAGGGGGTGTACCCACCCCAGGACAGGGACCTATTGGTCCCTGCCCTTGCCCTACCTGTAATGCCCTTCAATTTAGTATTTAGGGGTACCCTGAACCTTCCTCAGATCCTGATACGAAAAGAAATCTCAAGAAGAAGACCACCCGCTGTGCAGCTGCTAACAGGACGACACCCACTGACTTGGCCCCAGCCCTACCGGCCTGTCGATCCTGGAACCTGCTCCTGCTTAATCCCGGCGACACCCGGAGGACCTGCCTGCCTTGACCCTCTTAAAGACTGGGACTCCCATAAGCAGAGGCTCTGATTCAACAACCAACCCCTGGTGCCAGCCAGGAAACTCAAGACCTGCACCCGCCAAGCCCGGCCCGTGCCCGAGTGATTCATGACCACGAGGACGTCCCCCCCCCCCCCCCCCCCCCAGCGACTGGGACCCGAAGTCCAGTGCCCAAAGACCCTCCTCGATGAACCAGACAGCGCTTGCAGCCTCAGAACCAGGGACCCCTCCAACCGCGACCAGCCGAGGGTAAGGTTTCCCGACACCCAAAGACACCCCTGCACCAGGCGCCCTGTGACCCCCTGTGCCTCCCTTTGGGGTACCTACCTCTTCTCCAGGATCCCAACCTGCCTCTCGAAGTGGTGGTCTCACCTGATGAGTCACCGTCCCCGAGTCTGCAGCCTTTGTTCCGTTTCTACCTTTCCCATTGAATAACATTGAGCGCCCGACAGCTCAAAGGCACCCTGCACCCAGTCGCCCGAGTGCCCCTGGCAGCGCAACCTGTGCCCTATCCTACTTCCCCATTTGCCCTGAGCAAGTGACCAGGAGCCCACCTCCCACAGCCGTGTGGCCTGCTAACCAGCAGCCACCAACCGGAGGCCCCCTGCCCTCATTGGATAACATTGGGCCTAACTACCTCTGCACCCGGCCGCCTCTGTGCCGCTGAGGGTGAACCAACTGTACCTACCTGACCCTGGGGGACCAGAGTCTATGCCCAGAACCCTAACTTCCCCAGCCGAGTACTCACCTGGCAACCGGTAACTCACTTACCTGCCATTGGATAACATTGACTGGTTTGACTCGAAAAATCTTCTAAGTGCCTACTTTTGAAAACTTAAAATATTCACATAAAATCAACCGAATTCCGAAGTACTCACCTGTGATCAGGAGTGAAGCCAGTACTGTATCTTGTCGCCCAGTACTGAACCGCAAAAGTGTAATCCTAGTCGGGTTTACTAGTAACTTGAATTTTCTCCATATGAATCCATTGTGTGCTTTTCTGTGAAATTTCTTCTATTTTTGAAAACTTGAAATATTCTTAAAAAATCATACCAAATACTGAAACGTAATTACTTACCTGTTTTAAGCTGAGACCCCAGTGCTGGACCTAGGAGCCCAGTACTTGATTACAAAAGTTACAAGATTGTACTTTACCTGCAACCTGAATTTTCTCCCATTGGATAACATTGCCAGATTTCTGTTGAAAAGTTTTTAAGTGTGAACTTTTAAAATAGCTTTATATTCCTGAAAAATCACTGCAATACCTAAAACGTTTTTACTAAATTGTTTTCAGCTTAGACCCCTAGAAAAAACCAAAGTAATCTACAAAGTAATCAACTGTGTTTATATAGAAAAACCTATTGAGCTCAATGCTAAATTGTGTGTAGAATTGTGTTGCCTACTGCAACCCCTGTACCTTTGGTGTTTACAAAGTTTATTGCCTTTCTGCAAAGTACCACCTATGGGACTTCCACGTCCTAGGCTCCCTCCTTTACGGCCAGTGGACAGAGATCTCGCTCCAGATGGAGGGACAGATCCAGAAGTGACTGTCGTTCTTCCAGACAGCGCCACAGGAGGGACAGGTCTTGGTCCCGCCACACGGACTCGTCCAGTACCCGGGACTATTCGCCTACATTGTCGGACTCCCCTCGGACGAGGGTATCTCCAGTAGATGACATAGTCTCCTTCCAAGTGGTGTTGTTACGTGGGGCGGCGAAACTGGGCATTACACTCACTGTGCCCACGCCATCGACTTCAGTCATCTTCGAGACCCTGCATAAGAAACAGCTGTCTCGCCCCTTGTTGCCCTTGGTGCCAGGGCTGGAAGAACCTGCCATGGAGCTCTTCCTAACCCCTGTCTCTACAAAATCGGCACCTTCCAGGCTGCAAAAGAAATACAGGGCCCCGGACTCCGACCCGGCGTTCCTTCGCTCGGACCCTGTACCGCACTCGGTGACGGCGGCGAGAAAACAGCACTCCACCGCCCCGTCGTCAACGGTAAATCCTGACAAGGAGAGACGCTTGATGGACTCGGCCGGCAAGAAAGTCTGCGGTATGGCCTCCACTTCTATGAAGGCCGCGAGTGCCTCGGCTCTGTTGGGCCGTTAGGACCCGGCCTTATGGGAGTCCCTGCAGCAGTTCATGGAGCACCTCCCCAAGGACAGAAGGGAGGATTTCCAAGAGATCATTAATGAGGGGATGATGGTCTCCAACCAGGTGATAAGCTCGGCTGCGGATTCCTCGCTCTTGGCAGCCCTCGGGTACTGCCATGGGATCAACCTGCGACGCCACGCCTGGCTGAGTCTGACGTCACTGAAGCCAGAGGCGCAGCAGATGGTCGCCAACCTACCGTTTTCAGGAGCGACCCTGTTCGGCAAACATGCGGATGAGGAGATGGCCCTCATGAAGGCGGAGGCTGAAGCCCTGACGGCTGACAGGCTGGAGAAGCCGAAGGAACAGAGGAAGACCTTCCGCCCGTTCGAGGCGTTACGGTGCGCAGGGCAGAGGGCAAGGTCGGCAGGCTGGACAGCAGCAGCAGTGCCAGCGGCGGCTGTTCCAAAAGGGGCAGAGGTGGTCAGCAGTCCTCCTCCACGAACAAGGGCCCGCCGGGTCTAAGCCCTGAGGTGCGACTTCCCCCTCTTCCGTTACCCGCTCTGGTGGGGGGAAGCATACAAAATTACTTGGCAGAGTGGAGAAAAATTACTCAGGACAAGTGGGTGCTGAATTTTGTTTGCAATGAATACAGTCTTCGTTTTTTCAGCCCGCCTCCAGCGATTCCACCGGTTTGCTTGCAGTTCCAACTGCGCGATCTCCAGGCAGAGGCAGATACCCTGTTAAGAAAAAGGGCGATCGAAGACGTCCCTTTTTCTCAAAGGGGAAAGGGTCTTTAGTCACGCTTCTTTCTGGTGCGCAAGAAAGACAAAAACGAGTTCAGGCCGATTCTAGATTTGCGACAAGCAAACAAATGGATTCACAGAGAAAAGTTTTGCATGCTGTCTGCACCAGATTTACCCTCTGCTGCAAAGGGGAGACTGGCTTTGCGCGATAGATCTACAGGATGCGTACTTCCATATGCCCATTGCACGGAAACACTGGAAGTTCCTGCGCTTCCAGGTCGGCACCAATCACTACCAATACACCGTACTCCCGTTTGGACTGTAGTCTGCGCCCAGGACTTTTTCAAAGTGCATGGCAGTGGTGGCGGCACACCTGAGAAAGAACAAGGTGTTTGTTTATCCTTACCTGGACGCTTGGTTGATCAAAGCTTCCACCTTCCAGGAAGCGCAATTGCACTTCAACAGGACGGCCGTTCTGTTGACCCAGCTGGGGTTGCACATTAACATGTCCAAGTCTGTCCCGACTCCGGTCCAGTGCCTACAGTACTTGGGAGCCTCCATCAGTACGCTGTCAGCAAGCGTGTCTCCTTCGGAGGAGAGACGCTTATCGCTCCTTCGGAAGGCTCAGGCTCTCATAGCTGTTCCATCTACAACAGTGAGGACGGTGTCTTCTCTACTTGGGTCGATGGCCTCTTGTATCTTCCTCACTCCACATGCACGTCTACACATGCGGCTGCTGCAGGAATGTCTGGAGGATCAGTGGGACCAGAGGCAAGGGAGCTGGGATGACAGGATACGACTGTCTCTGCACGCTCAACAGTCCCTGAGATGGTGGTGTTCGGCAGAGAACCTCCTCAAGGGGGTTCCGTTCCACAAGGACATTCCCATTCAGACTATCGTGATGGATGCTTCTCTCCACGGCTGGGGACACATTCCGGACAGTGGCTCTCATAGCTGTTCCATCTACAACAGTGAGGACGGTGTCTTCTCTACTGGGGTCGATGGCCTCTTGTATCTTCCTCACTCCACATGCACGTCTACACATGCGGCCGCTGCAGGAATGTCTGGAGGATCAGTGGGACCAGAGGCAAGGGAGCTGGGATGACAGGATACGACTGTCTCTGCACGCTCAGCAGTCCCTGAGATGGTGGTGTTTGGCAGAGAACCTCCTCAAGGGGGTTCCGTTCCACAAGGACATTCCCATTCAGACTATCGTGATGGATGCTTCTCTCCACGGCTGGGGACACATTCCGGACAGTTACAGATCCAAGGAACGTGGTCCCCGACAGAGTCCACGTACCACATCAATTTCCTGGAACTCAGAGCTGTTCACTTGGCGTTGAAGGCCTTTCACCCGTCCTTCCAGACCAACTCTCTGCTTGTACAGACGGACAATACGACCACGATGTATTACCTCAGCAAGCAGGGGGGTTTGAGATCGCGCACACTGTCACAGGAAGCGCAGGCGATCTGGCACTGGCTGCTAGCCAGAGGACTGACGATAACGGCTACCCATCTGCCAGGTGTGCAGAATGCTCAGGCGGACGCACTCAGCAGACTGATCCAGGAAAACCACGAGTGGGTCATAAACGACGTAGTGCTCGAAGAAGTCTTCGCATGGTGGGGCACTCCAGACGTAGATCTGTTCGCCACTGCCAACAACAGCAAATGCCGAGACTTCGCATCCAGGTATTACCAGCAGGGGACCCTGGGGAATGCGTTATGGATCAACTGATCGAACAGCTTTCTGTACGCTTTTCCGCCCATTCCCCTGATTCCGGCGGTGCTCCTCAAGCTGTCCCAATCCAGGGTGCGGATGATCCTCATTGCTCTGGAATGGCCCAGACAGTGGTGGCTCACGGGCCTGCTTCACCGGTCTCTCCTTCCTCACATACAGCTGCTGTGCCGGCCGGACCTTCTCACGAAGTTTCGGGGCCAGATGGTGCACCTCAACCTCTCGTCTTTGAGTTTGGCGGCATGGCTCCTGAGATAGTGCAATATGGCCATTTGAATCTTCCTGAAGATTGTATGGACATACTGAAGGAGGCTAAGCGTCCTTCCACTAGAACTTCCTATGCTTACAAGTGGAAGAGGTTCTGCATCTGGTGCACGTCCAAGAACTATGATCCGACGACATGCAAGGAAGATGTCATCCTTCCATACCTTTTGCATTTGGCGCAGTCTGGCCTTAATTTCCATTCTATTAAGGTTCATCTCGCTGCGCTGACTGCCTACAGGAAATGCCCTTCACAGACATCCTTCTTCCAGATTCCTGTGATAAAGGATTTTTTGGAAGGCTTGAAGAAATGATCTCCTCCTGTTCGGCTTCCTTCGCCTTCGTGGGAGCTGAATGTGGTGCTGTCCAGGCTGATGAAGGAGCCTTTTGAACCTATCCATAAGGCTTCGCTGCAGCACCTGTCCTGGAAGGCGGCGTTCCTCGTGGCCATAACATCGGCCCGCAGGGTGAGTGAAATTCAGGCATTGTGTTGCCAGGAACCTTATACTGTATTTCATGCTGCTAAGGTTATGATGCGTACTCACCCGAAGTTCCTTCCTAAGGTGATTTCTGATTTTCATGTTAACCAGACTATAACTTTACCTATGTTTTTCAGAATCCTTCCACTCCAGCGGAAAGGTCTCTTCATTCCCTGGATGTCAGAAGGGTGTTGAAATTCTATCTGGATAAAACCAAGGATATTCGTAGGTCAGACCAATTGTTTATCAACTATGGGTCGGCCAGGACTGGTCTTGCTACCTCTAAACAGTCGATCTCTAGGTGGATTGTGTCCTGTATCCAGTTATGTTATCAAAAGGCTTATAAGACCTTAGGGTGTAAGCCTAAGGCTCATTCCACCAGGGGCAAAGCGGCTACTACAGCTTTGCTCCGTAATGTTCCCATTGCAGAGATCTGCATGGCTGCCACGTGGAAGTCGGTCCATACCTTTGCGAAGCACTACTGTCTGGACTCTGATGCCAGAGCAGATGCTCAGGTTGGGCAGGCTTCGTTAAGAAATCTGTTTGCACAGTAGTGGTGTTGTCTTTTTTTCTCCACCGCCGGTTTGGTTGTGGGGATGGGCTTGCCATACTATTCACTAGATTATGACTATACACAGAGATCCCTTACTACAGAAGGGGTTGTTTCTTACCTGTAACTCCAGTTCCGTAGTAGGGGTATCTCTGTTATAGTCATAAGCGCCCACCCTCCTCCCTGGTGGAGAAAAGGATGGAATATTGAATGCTACAGGTCTAGCTTTATACACCTCCAAAAAGATCTGAAAGTGGAGGGAGTTGCTGTGCATTCTGGGATACCGAGAGTTCCGGAAAGTTTCCTTAAAGGCACGGTATCCCTTTTTAAGCCACATAATGGCAGCCTATGGGAGACTTGTCTGTCCATTCCTTCCTCTCTATCATTCCAAGGATTTTGTGAAGGGGGAAGATTTCTCTATGGGTAAAACTTGGCAAACTGTGCTGTATATGATATTGGTGGAATATCTTTTGCATTTCTAGTTGAAGTACTGGATAGTGTAGCCTTGCATGTATAGGCTGCATTATTTGTCTTTAATTCTCTCTTAAGTGTCTATGCAGGACTGCACAGAAGACCGCTTAAGAGATTATTTTTGATTGCTCCGGGGCTCCCGCACATGAGCGGGACTATTCACTAGATTATGACTATAACAGAGATACTCCTACTACAGAACTGGAGTTACAGGTAAGAAACTACTCCTTACTTCCCATCTGAAACAACTTTTGAAGGAATTCACTATCCTGTAGTAAAAAAGGGCAATAGAGAAGGTTCCAAAGCCTCAATGGGGTACGAGCTTCTATTCCAGTTTCTTCCTGATCAGGAAAAAGTCAGGAGAATGGCGTCCAGTTTTTTTTTAGATCTTCGAAAATTAAACAAATACCTGAAAAGAACAGTCCTTTCGAATGGTCACCCTACAGGATGTCTTAAACCTTCTCAACCATGGGGACTACAGGACAGCCTTGGACATTCAAGACTCATACTTCTGGTCCCAATTAATCGCAGCCTTCAAAGGTTTCTGCAGGTTCAGGTAGCCCGCACACACTTTCAGTTCAAAGTTTTCCCCTTTGGACTATGCTCACCTCCAAGAATGGTAACCAAGTACATGGTCACAGTGGCAGCACTTTTACGGCTAAACGGAGTTCAGGTTTTTCCGTACTTAGACGATTGGCTCATAAAAGCTCCGTCATTCCATCAGGCCACAGTGGATACTGCACAATGCCTGTTATTATTCAAGCAGTTGTGTCTCCAAGCAGACCTACAGAAATCAACTCTCGAACCAACTTCATTATTAATGTTTCTAGGCGCAGTCTTAAACACTCAGTCAGACAAAGCTTTTGTCTCTCCAGGACGGCAAGACAAGATAAAAAAATACAGACCCAGAAGCTCTATAAAATAAAGTCCGCTTCTGTCCGACTGTTCCTGGGAATGTGCTCCTCCTGTGTTTTTCTGAAACCAAACTGCAGACTTCATATGCGTCCTGTACAGGAGCAGTTAGAGAAAAAATGGCTGCATGTTCTGGGTTCATTTAACGAAGTGATTCAGATAAAGCCAACCATGATAAAAGCTATGCCTTGGTGGCTGGTATCCGCCAACATTTCTCATGGGATGACGTTTCTCTCTCATGCAACACATCTCGTCATTACCACAGATGTGTCCCGAGACGGATGGGGCTCTCCTCTTCAAGAGCGATCAGTCAGTGGCAAATGGACGATTGTCGAGAAAACAATACATATCAATCTCCTAGAATTGAAGGCCTCCGCAGGAATGAAGGCTCGTTGATACTTATCAGTACGGACAATACCACCAGCATGCACTACTTAAACAGGGAGGAACAAAATCAGTGTCTCTATCTCCTCAGGCACAAGCCATTTGGAATTGGGCCTTCAATACAAGGTAACATTAAGGGCCGAACACATCCCAGGAGTATCCATCCAATGTGCTGGTGGACACATTGAGCAGATTGACAACCACTTGCCACGAGTGGGACCTCTATTCTACGGTTCTGTAGGACATTTTCCTTCGGTGGGGCACTCCGAAACTCGATCTTTTGCAGACAAACCAGAAATAAAAATATTACACAAGCTGACATACCCAAAGAGGATCGTGGGGAAATGCTTTTTTTGATCAGATGGTCGAAAATATTTGCTTACGCTTTTCGCCTAATTCCTCTGGTACAAAAGGTCCTAAAGAAAATGAAGAGGGAACCATGCAGGTTAATCCTCATTGCTTCAAAATGGCCCGGCAGTTCTGGTACATGGAATTTCTTCTCTCGGAGCAACATCACATTCCTCTGACAGCTACTCCGGAGCTGCTGTCCATGAACAAGGGCAGAGTACTGCATCCCAACCCAACTTCACTTGTCGACCTGGATTAACAATGACAACAATGAGCTTGGAGCAGTAAATATACCTAAAGAGTGTAGAAAAAATATTTCTAAAGCACAAGCAGATCCACAAATAACTGATACCAATTTAAGTGGAAACATTTCTGTATGTGGAGTCAAGAAAAAAAATTACATCCATTATTTGCTACGCCAGGGCAGATTCTGCCTTATTGTCTTCATTTAGCTAGGAATGGCCTTGCATGTTAGTCAATAAATGTGCACCTGGCAGCAATTTCCAGTTTTTAGGAGAACGAGGAATTCGTCATCTCTATGGTCGGCAAGATTAGTTAAACCGTTCCTCAAGGGACTATTTAGATCTTTTCCACCTGTGAAACACCCTCCTCCATCTTGGCATTTAAATGTGGTATTGAGCCAGCTAATGAAAAGCCCTTTCCTACCAATCCACAAAACATAGCCGAAATTTCTCTTAGGTGCACTAACCTCTGCAAGAAGAGTTAGCGAACTGAAGGCATTCACTATCAGGCAACCGTTCATGCAATTTAAAAAAGGCAAAGTAATTTTAAGGACTAACTCTAAATTTATACCAAAAGTCCCTTCGGATTTTCATCTCAACAAGCCTAATGTTCTGAAAACATCTTTTCCAAATCCACAGACTATGGCTGAGAAATCCCTACATACTTTGGATGTTAAGCTGTGCATTAAAGTCTAGTTACACAGAACAAAACAATTTCGTAAATCAGATCAATTGTTCATTGCTTTTGGCAATATGAATAAAGGGCTACCAGTCTCCAAATCTTCCATTGCGAGATGGATTGCAACAGCTATTCAGTTCTGCCATAACGCTGCAGGATGACCCTTCTCTGCTAGAGTCAAGGCTCATTCAACAAGAGCTGTTTCTACATCCACTGCATTATTAGCTGGGGTTCTGATCCAGCATATCTGCAGAGCGGCCACATGGTCCACCAGGGGCCCGATGTAGGTAGGCATTTACCGGTCGGTAACGTCCGAATTCGGCCGTTTCCGACCGGTAAATGCCTTTTCCAATGTATGGGGGCATGTATTTACAGATTCTGTATTTTTACCGAATCTGTATTTACCAAATCGGTAAAATTACCGATTTGGTAAATACAGACTCTGTAAAAATACAAAATCTGTAAGTGCAGATGTAGGTGGCGCTTTAAACAGTGCCACAGGCCCCTAAGAATTTGTTATTTACCATGTAATACTATTGCATGGTAAATAACGAATTCAGGTGTACATGCACATCTGTGCACGTACACCTGTGCCATGTGACACACAGACATGCCCCTGGGGCATGTTTGTGTTCCACATGGCACACAAGCCTGACATTGGGGTGCTACAAGGTGTCAAAGTGACACCCCGTTCCCCCTGGCAGGATTCGGTATTTACCGATTCGGTAATTACCGAATCGGTATTTGCCATTGATTCCTATGGGCTTCAAGGCCCATAGGAATCAATGGCAAATACTGATTCGGTATTTACCGAATCGGTAAATACCGAATCTTACAGATTCGGTAATTGCAAAAGAAAAATTACCTACATCTGCCTACTTCCAATTTACCTACTCTTAAATACCGAATCATACCGATTCGGTATTTAAGAGTAGGTAAATCAAGATTACCTACATCGGGCCCCAGGCACATACCTTTACCCAGCATTATTGCCTGGATGCTACGGATAAAGTGGTACAATAGTGGTACAGGCGGTGTGGCGGCATCTGTGTCAGTAAGGTGAGCCTCTTTGCTTTTATACTTTCCTATTCCACCATCCTCTGTGGTTATGTTACTACTGTCACTATGGGTATTGCAACTATTTGCTATGTTTGCAATATGATGATATGATAATAATTATTCATTTCTGATAGATACATCTGCCGTGTGGATTCCTCACCTTGTGAATATCCCCTTGCGTCAGCAACATTCGGAAATTCTTTTCGTAGCCTCGCGCCGACGTGGACTTGGACGTCACAGAGACACGGCCTCGCACGCGACTCCGCTGACGTCACCGACGCCTATAACAGGCCCACGCCGGCGTGATGACATCAGTTCCCTTTTTTCCGCGTCGTCGACGCTAACGGTTATCGGGAATCTCAGTAGCCAACTGATACTTTGTTGTCTGTTTGTTGCCATTTTCTGCTTCTCTGTATCCTGTCTCTTCAGCGATGACTTCAAAGAAGACCGGCTTCAAGCCCTGCAGGGAGTGCGGTAAAATGATGTCTATTACCGACCCACACAGTGACTGCATCTGGTGCTTAAGTTCTGACCATGATGTAGATGATTGTTCTTCGTGTAAGAAGATGAACCCGAAGGCCCTGAGGGAGAGAGAGGCGAAGCTCCTGGTGGCTAAGCTGAAAGCTAGAGAGGATAAATCGTCGAGGTCTCGTTCTCGAAGGGCGAGGTTGAGGTCGAGATCGAAGTCGAGGTCTGGATCTCGAGGGAGGTCGTCTTCGAAGTCGGCTTCGGATCATGTTTCGAAGAAGAAGAAACATAAGAATAGGAGACATGAGTCCCGACATCGTTCCGGTAAGGGGTCGAGGGCGAGGTCACCGAAGAAGGTACGTTCGAAGGTGGTTACTCTTCATGTTTCGGATCCTGAACCTGAAGGTGAGGCCTCACCATCTGAGTCGCGGGTGCAATCTCCGACTCCGACTCCGGCTCCGGCTCCGGCTCCGAATCCGTCTCCGGCGCCGTCCCCGGCGCCGTCCCCGGCCCGAGAAGAGGAAGAGGTTCAGGAGGATGTGGATTCCGCGCCTATCGAAGAGCCGAATCCGAGCACTCCTCAAGGCCAGCCTGAGGGTTTTCAACCACACTTTCCAACCCCAGACCAGGACCCATCTGCGTTTTTGAACGCGATGTATGGCGTCTTTTCAAGGGCGTGGTACCCCTCTGGTGCACCTTCGGGTCCCATGGGTCCTCTGGCTTTTAATTTAGGAGTTCCTCACTCCTATCCTCCGGCTCCGTTTATGCCTTACATGCCGGCTCCGACGCCGCCTTGGCATTTTCCGGCTCCACCGAAGCCATCAACGCCGATCCCGACGTCGCCTGCTCCGAGTCGTCCTCGAGCACATCCCTCCGAGCCATCGAGTTCGATTCCGACGTCGATACCGAATCCGTCGGAACCGGTGGTGGATCCGGTTGCAAAACGTGTCAAGGTGAGATCCAGAAGGGAGGCTCAACGCCTTTTGGAAGAACGGAGATTCTTGGATTCACATTCTGATATGGAAGAAGGTGAATTAGATGAGGATTGTTTTGAGGACTTGGCGGACACAGGAAGCCTGGATTTCTCTCTCCAGAGTGGGAATTGCCCTCAGGCTCTAGTACGCCTTCTAAGGATGTTCAACCCTATCATTTAGTCATGAGGAAGGCTGCTGATCTCCTTAAATTGACTTTGCCGACTGTGGAATTTAAATCTAATATTCTGACTGAAGTCTTGCATTCTCCAAGTTCAGTAGTGGAACCTCTTCTTCCTTTTAATGATGCTCTGACAGAGCCCATTTTGGAGATATGGAAGAAACCATTGTCAGCTCCTGCTGTTTCTAAGAGTGTGGCCAGGAGGTACAGGGTTGCCCCTGATGACCCTGCCTTTTTGACCTCTCACCCTTCACCTGAGAGCTTAGTCATTCAGGCTGCATGTTCTAAGAAGAATGTTAGTGCTTTTCCCCAGGTTCCATGTGAAAAGGAGGCAAAGAAACAGGAGCAGGTGGCAAAAAAGACCTTCTCCTCTGCTAGTATGGCATTAAAGTCAACAAATGCCACTTGTCTGATGGGGAGGTATATGCATGCCCTTATGGACTCTTTGCGTGTTCTTGCTCCAAAGGTTCCTGATGCCAACAGGAAGGACTTTGAGGAGGTGATCTCAGACGCGCAGGCAGCAGCTCGCCAGGTGATTCAAAGTGGTCTGGACACTGCAGACTCTGTGGCGCGCATCATGGGCACTGCTGTCGCTACTAGGAGGTCTGCCTGGTTAAAATCCTCGGACTTTTCGGCGGATGTTCAGGCTACATTGTTAGATCTTCCCTTCGATGGGTCTGGCCTCTTTGGGAAGAAGGCTGATGCAGCCCTTGAGAGATTTAAGTTTCAAACAACAGTGGTCCCCAAGAATATGTAGATTCAGGTTTTCAAATAAAACATAGTCCACAATGGGAGCTATATTGGCCACTGTCCAGCCGGACAGGGTATTTTATTTTCTTACAATGGAAACAATAACGGAATATGAAAACAGGCACAGTCCTGTACCGTGTTGGGAACAAACAGGGAAGGGGAATTTTAGGCAAGAAGGAGCATTATTGGCCACTTGTAATTCAGTAGAGGTTGTAAGTAGTGCCAAACAAGTGCTAGACACAGCATAGATCAAACATAGTAGTTGGGCTGTGAAAACACTTCAAACAAGTCGACGTTTCGATCCCGTATGCTCAATAATGTGGGATCATCATCAGGACTAACAATACATACATTTGCTTGCCTGGTATATACATTTTAACACACAACCGCCTGTGGGAGGAAAACTAGGGAGGAAGGTTGGGAAACAGAAAAAAGGAAATAATCCCACTGTATTAGACTCTGAATAATATTGGCACTGCACTTTATTCGGAACCGACTTATCGTGCTGGCTAATTCCGTGCAAGTAGTGTCTGTAGACTTGAATCACGCGAGCAGTGAAGTTCGTGACATGTGCTTGAAAATATATTACTTAACTTTTTGTTCCACACCTAGTTCGAATTATTAAAACTTTAAGATTAAAAGTAAAAATAAATATAAAAATACACACGGAGGGCGTTTGGTATAACTAACCATTTTCATGCATACTACGCATATAGTCATCATTCGTGGGCATTCGCATCTACTCGTGTAACGTGCACATACTTGCTCATTCATTCAGTGCCTCTCAGGGTAGATGCTTACCCATGTGGGTCGGTGGGGTTCAGGGAAAAGTTAGTATAGGGATGGACACCTGGATTTAAGTGTCTCCTGTAAAATGGGAGAAAGCGATCAATAGAGGGTTCTTTTATGCTAATTGCGCAAAGTTTCTGGTAGCAAGTAAGGCTATTACCTGTTTAAAATTACAGGTTGTCACATATGCTCCGCCTCGTTTCCAATCGGAAAAAATGCTGCGGGTTACAAAGGAAGGTATCAGGGAGGATTTTGTTAAATTAATTGTCTCTCAAGTTTTCGGAGCGGTTGCTCGGGCTTACCTTGAGGGGAGAGTGGCCTACGGGGTCCAGTGGTGGCTCAAACGAGTCTGTAAAAGATACTTCGTTTTAGAATAAGTGTGTACTAAAAACGGGGCCAAACTAGCTCGGTTCGCTTGCACGCTTACCTTGGGAGAGTGGATCCTCCGCGATGTATGTTATCCCTGGGTGCTCTGCCAAATCGCAGTCACTGTAGAACCGTGGTGAGAACGCCACATAAGCGTGCAACCCGGGAAAGAGAGGTAGGACTAGGCGTGTTTGGACGCCATCTTGGAATGGGGTAATATTCAATACTAAGGGAGTCTTTCAGAACAAAAATAGCGGGTAGTGGGAATGTGCTAAGGTGTAGCGGCGCAGTGACATTGTGATTGTGATTACAATTAAAGGCGTGAGCAAGACATTGTTCAAATATTTACAAACAATATACAAAACATTAGCTTGCATACTCCTGTACAAGGAATAGATTGGTAGCCGGTGGGGCAGACCCAGTCTCTCAATGTTATTTGCACAGTTTATAGTTCATCAATATTTCATTTTAAATTGTTCATGTCATTTCAGGTTGATCCTTTCATAGTAATGTGGTCCAATCCTCAGCGCGGTTTAGGCCATTACGGATAGTGTTGAATTGAATCATTGCATTGAATCATGCACAAGAGTCTCCACAACCTAGGGCCGCACTATCTGGCCGAAAAATTTGTCCACCACCGCCCTTCCCGTAACTTGAGGTCCAGCAATCAGCTGTTACTGCAGATACCCAGACACAATAAGACCAGACAGGGAGGTCGTGCCCTCTCTATTATGGGCCCTCGTTTGTGGAACAGCCTTCCCCTTCCCCTTAGACAGTGCTCGAGCCATCAAGCCTTCAGGAAATGTCTAAAGACAACTCTGTTCTAGTATGAGCGCATGTCTTGACCTGTTCACTATACAGCACCGCGCGGAGATACACCTTCGGGTGTGAGGCCGGCGCGATACAAACCCATAAATAAATAAATAATAAATAAATCATGATTCTCAGTTCTTCTCTGTTGAGCATCTGTGGTAAGTTTCTGCCTCTTGGTGGAGGCTTTACGACTTTCAGAATCGTCCATTTAATGTCATTTTCATTGTGCCCTGCTGCATTGTAGTGGTCCACCAGTGGGGCATTGATTGTGCGGCACCTGATTCTGCTTCGATGCTGGCAGATGCGGGTCTTTGCTTTTTGCGTCGTCTGCCCTACATACAGTTTTGGACATGGGCATTCAATAGCGTAAATCACATTATGCGTATTACAGTTGGAAAAAGAGCGCCTCTCATACGTGATACTATTGTGTGTGAAATCTTTGCCCTCCACCGTGAGGTCACAGACGTTACAACAACCACATTTGACATGTCCTGTAATTGGGGGCAAGCCCCACATTAAGTCAATGGTTGGATTTTGAGCGGGGGGTGGCAATGCTGCTCGTACAAGGTGGTCTCTTAAATTTTTACTCTTTTTGAAAGCGAATAAGGACTTTTCAATGTTCAGGATACCTACATTTAGCGTTGGCCAATGTTTTAGGACTGACTTCCTGATTTTGTTAGAGATTGGTGAGAAAGTTGTTACACATGCAATTATCTCTTTTTGGGTTTTATCCTTTGGGGATAGTAAGACTTCCCTCGGGCAGTACCATGCGCGTTTCAAGGATTGTTTTATGATCCTTTTGGGGTAGCCCCTGTCCTTCAGTTTGTTTGAAAGGGTGGCAGATTCCCTGAAATAGTCTTTTCTACAGGAGCAGTTTCTTCTGATCCTGAGAAATTGTGAGTAAGGTAAAGAGTCCCTCAGGGCCCTGGGGTGGTTACCTTTATAACTTAAGAGGGTGTTTCTCTCAGTGGGTTTTCTGAACAGTCGTGTGAGGAGCTCTCCTTCCGAATAGTATATAGTGAGGTCTAGAAAAGGTATAGATTTCTTATCCCACATTAATGTGAAAGATAGACCACAACAATTATTATTGAGCCAGTGGAGAAACTG
This sequence comes from Lissotriton helveticus, assembly GCF_964261635.1. Classification (NCBI taxonomy): domain Eukaryota; kingdom Metazoa; phylum Chordata; class Amphibia; order Caudata; family Salamandridae; genus Lissotriton; species Lissotriton helveticus. Next base: position 1,347,491,903 of record NC_136057.1, on the reverse strand, counting down.
AGTCAGTGTTTCAACTGGTAGGTTCCAAATAAAGAAAATGTCGTCTATATAACGCCTCCACACTCTGATCCCAGAGTGGAAGGGGTTAGATAGAATCTGACAAAATGGATCCGGTCTCGAGTTGATCCATAAACAGTATGGCTAGATTCGGAGCAAAAATAGCCCCCATGCTGGTCCCCTTGATTTGTTGATAATACGTATCGTCAAAAAGGAAAAAGTTCCTAGTGAGACAGAGTTCCAATAGCTGTAGGATAAAAAGGGTGGGGACTCTGTGGGGACGTGGTCGTGTGTCAAGAATCTTTTGGATGGCAAGTAAAGCTGTGACTTGTGGAATATTTGTATACAACGATTCCACATCCATCGTACATCAGGTCTCAAGATGGGGATCGAAATCAAGATGTTCTACTAAATTGATCATTTGCATGCTATCTCTCACATAGCACCTAGTAGATTGCACAAATTCTTTAATGAAGAAATCCACATAGGATCCCAAAGGCTCTAGAACAGAGCCACAAGCCGAAACAATAGGTCGACCTGGTGGATTTTGTGAATTCTTGTGTATCTTCGGTAATGTGTATATTACCGGGATACGTGATGACTTAGTGTTGAGGAAATTGAATTCTTTCTTACTAAGGAAACCATCTAGTAGTGCCTTTGATGTGACTTTAATGATCATATCTTGAATTTGTTTAGTGGGGTTACCAGGGAGTTTCTGATAATGGTCAGTATTATTGAGTTGGCGCAAAATTTCTAGTTTATAAGTGTCAATCTCTTGGATGACGATCCCACCGCCCTTGTCTGCGCTCTTTATTACAAGATTTTTGTTGGTTTTCAGTGTCGAAATGGCCTTCTTCTCATCTCTGGAAATATTGTAGGGAATGAAAACCTTGGTTTTTTCAAGGGTATCTAAGTCTGCAAGTACGAGTTTCTCAAAGGTGGTTACTTCAGGGGGGATCATTCCTGCTGAAGGAGAGAATGTGGATGGGGGGCGAAATGGAGTATTAACACAGGGAGCGTTACTAGGATGCAGTTGGAAAAAAGCCTTGAGGCGAATTGTTCTAAAGAATCTGAGTAACTCTGTATGCAATTCCATAAAGTTTGGAACAATAGTTGGCACAAATGATAAGCCTTTCTTCAGTAGCTCAATCTCTGCATCCATTAACCTGTGTTTGGAGAGATTAAAAATAGGAATCACCTCTGTGTTGGTATTAGTTACCATTGGTAATAGTTGTTCCTGGTTCTCCTTTCGCCTGGTGGGTTTTGCCATCTTTGTGTTCGCTTTACTTTGCCACGTTGGGGAGTGTTGGGCTGGCCTCTGCCTAAAAAATTGGTCTGGCCCCCACCTCGTTTATTCGGGATACTTGGTCCTTCACCTGGGTCAGAACTTTCTGATGAATCAACCGAGTGTCTGAAAAACCAACAAGGTTTTGGCGGCGATTGAATCGGCCCCAAGGTCTATTAGATTGAGGATGGGAATAAGCTCTATTAGAGTAGAAATCTTTTTGGAGATATGGGTACGTGTTTTCTACACTGTATTGTTTAATGTCCTTCTTTACTTTGTTTGCTTTTTTATTTTCTTCAATTCTATGGAAGTCAGCTATGCTTTTTTCTAGTTGTTCCAGTAATTTCTTGCATTCGTTTGTGGAGTCAGATTCCCCTAGTTGTTTTTCTATATCCTTAATTTCTATTTCCAGTGATTTTAAGGTTTCTATCACTATATCTATACCAAGCACTAACCAATGCCTGGAACAGGTGGTACTTATATAGCTAAAGTTTGTGATATATTTAGGATTGTCGGTAAATATACCAGGTACGTTTCTGACTTGAAGGCCGAGTGGAATTACATCAGCTTTAAGATAATCAGTAAGCATTAAAACCATCAATTTTAGCCGGATCTGTTTCTTCCAGAGTTTTTCTAATTGTTCTGGAAGTGGACTAGGGGTTGTGCTGGGTATTTCCGTGGTATTTGAGAGGAGAGAGGGACCTTGGCATATTTCCTTGATGTAATCATCGGTGTAGAGAGGTGCGTGTGCAGACATATCAGAGTAATAACAGTAGGGGTGGTGACATAAAGGTGAGTTTGTGCTGGGCAGGTGATAGGTACTAGGTGAGCCAGCCCTCGGCTGAGGGCTAGAAGTGTTTACTTTGGACCCTTGCAATCAAGCGATTGCGCTAAAGTCTGTTTTAAACAACAAGGGAACCCATTCGGTTATCCAGGGACCGTGGGTAGCTATAATTTTCAAACAACAGTGGTCCCCAAGAATATGTAGATTCAGGTTTTCAAATAAAACATAGTCCACAATGGGAGCTATATTGGCCACTGTCCAGCCGGACAGGGTATTTTATTTTCTTACAATGGAAACAATAACGGAATATGAAAACAGGCACAGTCCTGTACCGTGTTGGGAACAAACAGGGAAGGGGAATTTTAGGCAAGAAGGAGCATTATTGGCCACTTGTAATTCAGTAGAGGTTGTAAGTAGTGCCAAACAAGTGCTAGACACAGCATAGATCAAACATAGTAGTTGGGCTGTGAACACACTTCAAACAAGTCGACGTTTCGATCCCGTATGCTCAATAATGTGGGATCATCATCAGGACTAACAATACATACATTTGCTTGCCTGGTATATACATTTTAACACACAACCGCCTGTGGGAGGAAAAATAGGGAGGAAGGTTGGGAAACAGAAAAAAGGAAATAATCCCACTGTATTAGACTCTGAATAATATTGGCACTGCACTTTATTCGGAACCGACTTATCGTGCTGGCTAATTCCGTGCAAGTAGTGTCTGTAGACTTGAATCACGCGAGCAGCTTGCATACTCCTGTACAAGGAATAGATTGGTAGCCGGTGGGGCAGACCCAGTCTCTCAATGTTATTTGCACAGTTTATAGTTCATCAATATTTCATTTTAAATTGTTCATGTCATTTCAGGTTGATCCTTTCATAGTAATGTGGTCCAATCCTCAGCGCGGTTTAGGCCATTACGGATAGTGTTGAATTGAATCATGATTCTCAGTTCTTCTCTGTTGAGCATCTGTGGTAAGTTTCCGCCTCTTGGTGGAGGCTTTACGACTTTCAGAATCGTCCATTTAATGTCATTTTCATTGTGCCCTGCTGCATTGTAGTGGTCCACCAGTGGGGCATTGATTGTGCGGCACCTGATTCTGCTTCGATGCTGGCAGATGCGGGTCTTTGCTTTTTGCGTCGTCTGCCCTACATACAGTTTTGGACATGGGCATTCAATAGCGTAAATCACATTATGCGTATTACAGTTGGAAAAAGAGCGCCTCTCATACGTGATACTATTGTGTGTGAAATCTTTGCCCTCCACCGTGAGGTCACAGACGTTACAACAACCACATTTGACATGTCCTGTATTTGGGGGCAAGCCCCACATTAAGTCAATGGTTGGATTTTGAGAGGGGGTGGCAATGCTGCTCGTACAAGGTGGTCTCTTAAATTTTTACTCTTTTTGAAAGCGAATAAGGGCTTTTCAATGTTTCTCTCGGTGGGTTTTCTGAACAGTCGTGTGAGGAGCTCTCCTTCCGAATAGTATATAGTGAGGTCTAGAAAAGGTCTAGCCATACTGTTTATGGATCAACTCGAGACCGGATCCATTTTGTCAGATTCTAACCCCTTCCACTCTGGGATCAGTGTGGAGGCGTTATATAGACGACATTTTCCTTATTTGGAACCTACCAGTTGAAAAACTGACTCAGTTTCTCCACTGGCTCAATAATAATTGTTGTGGTCTATCTTTCACCTTAATGTGGGATAAGAAATCTATACCTTTTCTAGACCTCACTATATACTATTCGGAAGGAGAGCTCCTCACACGACTGTTCAGAAAACCCACCGAGAGAAACACCCTCTTAAGTCATAAAAGTAACCACCCCAGGGCCCTGAGGGACTCGTTACCTTACTCACAATTTCTCAGGATCAGAAGAAACTGCTCCTGTAGAAAAGACTATTTCAGGGAATCTGCCACCCTTTCAAACAAACTGAAGGACAGGGTCTACCCCAAAAGGATCATAAAACAATCCTTGAAACGCGCATGGTACTGCCCGAGGGAAGTCTTACTATCCCCAAAGGATAAAACCCAAAAAGAGATAATTGCATGTGTAACAACTTTCTCACCAATCTCTAACAAAATCAGGAAGTCAGTCCTAAAACATTGGCCAACGCTAAATGTAGGTATCCTGAACATTGAAAAGCCCTTATTCGCTTTCAAAAAGAGTAAAAATTTAAGAGACCACCTTGTACGAGCAGCATTGCCACCCCCCGCTCAAAATCCAACCATTGACTTAATGTGGGGCTTGCCCCCAATTACAGGACATGTCAAATGTGGTTGTTGTAACGCCTGTGACCTCACGGTGGAGGGCAAAGATTTCACACACAATAGTATCACGTATGAGAGGCGCTCTTTTTCCAACTGTAATACGCATAATGTGATTTACGCTATTGAATGCCCATGTCCAAAACTGTATGTAGGGCAGACGACGCAAAAAGCAAAGACCCGCATCTGCCAGCATCGAAGCAGAATCAGGTGCCGCACAATCAATGCCACACTGGTGGACCACTACAATGCAGCAGGGCACAATGAAAATGACATTAAATGGACGATTCTGAAAGTCGTAAAGCCTCCACCAAGAGGCGGAAACTTACCACAGATGCTCAACAGAGAAGAACTGAGAATCATGATTCAATTCAACACTATCCGTAATGGCCTAAACCGCGCTGAGGATTGGACCACATTACTATGAAAGGATCAACCTGAAATGACATGAACAATTTAAAATGAAATATTGATGAACTATAAACTGTGCAAATAACATTGAGAGACTGGGTCTGCCCCACCGGCTACCAATCTATTCCTTGTACAGAAGTATGCAAGCTAATGTTTTGTATATTGTTTGTAAATATTTGAACAATGTCTTGCTCACGCCTTTAATTGTATTCACAATCACAATGTCACTGCGCCGCTACACCTTAGCACATTCCCACTACCCGCTATTTTTGTTCTGAAAGACTCCCTTAGTATTGAATATTACCCCATCCCAAGATGGCGTCCAAACACGCCTAGTCCTACCTCTCTTTCCCGGGTTGCACGCTTATGTGGCGTTCTCACCACGGTTCTACAGTGACTGCGATTTGGCAGAGCACCCAGGGATAACATACATCGCGGAGGATCCACTCTCCCAAGGTAAGCGTGCAAGCGAACCGAGCTAGTTTGGCCCCGTTTTTAGTACACACTTATTCTAAAACGAAGTATCTTTTACAGACTCGTTTGAGCCACCACTGGACCCCGTAGGCCACTCTCCCCTCAAGGTAAGCCCGAGCAACCGCTCCGAAAACTTGAGAGACAATTAATTTAACAAAATCCTCCCTGATACCTTCCTTTGTAACCCGCAGTATTTTTTCCGATTGGAAACGAGGCGGAGCATATGTGACAACCTGTAATTTTAAACAGGTAATAGCCTTACTCGCTACCAGAAACTTTGCGCAATTAGCATAAAAGAACCCTCTATTGATCGCTTTCTCCCATTTTACAGGAGACACTTAAATCCAGGTGTCCATCCCTATACTAACTTTTCCCTGAACCCCACCGACCCACATGGGTAAGCATCTACCCTGAGAGGCACTGAATGAATGAGCACGTATGTGCACGTTACACGAGTAGATGCGAATGCCCACGAATGATGACTATATGCGTAGTATGCATGAAAATGGTTAGTTATACCAAACGCCCTCCGTGTGTATTTTTATATTTATTTTTACTTTTAATCTTAAAGTTTTAATAATTCGAACTAGGTGTGGAACAAAAAGTTAAGTAATATATTTTCAAGCACATGTCACGAACTTCACTGCTCGCGTGATTCAAGTCTACAGACACTACTTGCACGGAATTAGCCAGCACGATAAGTCGGTTCCGAATAAAGTGCAGTGCCAATATTATTCAGAGTCTAATACAGTGGGATTATTTCCTTTTTTCTGTTTCCCAACCTTCCTCCCTATTTTTCCTCCCACAGGCGGTTGTGTGTTAAAATGTATATACCAGGCAAGCAAATGTATGTATTGTTAGTCCTGATGATGATCCCACATTATTGAGCATACGGGATCGAAACGTCGACTTGTTTGAAGTGTTTTCACAGCCCAACTACTATGTTTGATCTATGCTGTGTCTAGCACTTGTTTGGCACTACTTACAACCTCTACTGAATTACAAGTGGCCAATAATGCTCCTTCTTGCCTAAAATTCCCCTTCCCTGTTTGTTCCCAACACGGTACAGGACTGTGCCTGTTTTCATATTCCGTTATTGTTTCCATTGTAAGAAAATAAAATACCCTGTCCGGCTGGACAGTGGCCAATATAGCTCCCATTGTGGACTATGTTTTATTTGAAAACCTGAATCTACATATTCTTGGGGACCACTGTTGTTTGAAAATTATAGCTACCCACGGTCCCTGGATAACCGAATGGGTTCCCTTGTTGTTTAAAACAGACTTGAGAGATTTAAGGACAGTAGAGCAACTGCCAAATCTTTAGGTCTTCAGATAAGAGGCTCTTCGACTGGCAGAAGATTCAGGGGTTTTGGTCGCTCTTCCTTTCGGAATTTCCGGCAAGGCCAGCAGCAGCAGCAGCAACAACAGCAGCAGCAGCAGCAAAATTCCTTATACAGATCATATAGGGGAAAGCAGAGAGCACGTCCTCGTGGGCGTCAGGCCTCTTCCTCCTCCACCTCCTCCAACCCCCTGCCCCAGAAAAGCAGCCCTAGATCCGCCATTCAGGATCATGTGGGTCCGGTTGGGGGCCAGCTTACCCATTTTCTACAGGATTGGGAATCAGTTACATCAGATCTTTGGGTTCTCAATCTTGTAGAAAATGGGTATGCCCTTCCCTTTCGGGAATTCCCTCCCAATTACCCTCCTTGTCAAGGTTTTTGCACCGAGGAACATCTGTTACTTCTGCAGGAGGAAGTGCAGACATTGTTAAGAAAGGGTGCAATAGAGGTGGTCCCAGAGCAGGAAAGGAGTCAGGGATGCTACTCCCGGTATTTCCTGATTCCAAAGAAGGATGGCAGACTTCGTCCAATCCTGGATCTCAGGATCTTGAACCTCTATCTGAAACAGGAGAAGTTCAAGATGCTCACCCTTGCTCAGGTTCTTCAGGCGCAGCAAGAAGAAGACTGGATGGTGTCGCTCGACTTGCAGGATGCTTACTTTCACATCCCAATCCTGAAGTCGCACAGGAGGTATCTCCGTTTTACGGTGGGATCGCAGCACTACCAGTTTGCGGTCCTTCCGTTTGGACTTACTACTGCGCCTCAAGTCTTCACCAAGGTGATGGCAGTGGTGGCGGCGCATCTCAGGAGATCAGGGATTCCAGTATTCCCTTATTTGGACGACTGGCTGATCAAAGCGGAGTCGTCAGAGAGAGTGCTCCATCATCTGCGAGAGACAACTCAGTTGTTGTACAGGTTGGGTTTTTCGATAAATGTACCCAAGTCTCACCTGGTGCCCTCCCAGCGCAACCTGTTCATAGGTGCTGTACTGGACACAACTGTATGTCGTGCATTCCCTCCTCCTCAAAGGATTCGCGACATTCAGGAAATGATTCCTTTATTTTACAATGGAGCGGTCGTTCCAGTCCTGAAGGTCCTTCGCCTGCTTGGTCTGTTGGCTTCATGCATTCTGTTGGTCAACCATGCACGCTGGCACATGAGGGCGCTCCAGTGGTGCCTCCGCAGGCAGTGGTATCAGCACAACGGAGATCTCAGGGAGTCGGTGAGGATCTCCAGAGAACCTGCGGCGGATCTGTCTTGGTGGGGCGTGGAAGGCAATCTGTCTCAAGGAAAGCCTTTTCAGCTGCCTCCATCGGTGGCCACAGTGAAAACGGATGCATCCACACTAGGGTGGGGTGCTCATCTGGGGGATCTGCAGGTCAAGGGCCTTTGGTCTCCAGAAGAAAGGTTGCTTCACATCAACCTTCTAGAATTGCGGGCGATACGTTTGGCGCTCAAGGCCTTCCTCCCTTCCCTTGGCGGTCAGTCGGTTCAAGTCCTGACGGACAACACGACCGCGATGTGGTATATCAACAAGCAGGGAGGAGTAGGGTCGCAGTGTCTCTGCAGAGAGGCTCTGCGTCTCTGGTCCTGGGTTCAGGACCATCAGATTTGTCTGATGGCGAATCATCTGGCCGGGGTTCTGAACGTTCGTGCAGACAGTCTCAGTCGGCAGTTCTCTGCCGACCACGAGTGGAGGCTTCACCCGGAGGTGGTTCACGACATCTTTCAGATGTGGGGGACTCCTCGGGTGGACCTGTTCGCCACTCGCGAGAATGCTCACTGCCTGTCATTCTGCAGTCTCCAGTTTCCGATGCAAGGAGCCTTGGGGGACGCGTTTCAGTTGAGTTGGAGAAGTCAACTCTTTTACGCGTTTCCTCCCATACCCTTGATTCCTCAGATTCTTAGGAAGATTCGCCAAGACCGGGCCCAAGTCATATTGGTCGCCCCGGACTGGCCAAGAAGGGTGTGGTATACAGATCTTCTCCACCTCTCCTCTCACCCGCCGCTCCGTCTCCCTCTCAGGGCAGACCTCCTCTCTCAGATGGAGGGGCAGGTTCTACACCCCCACCTCCAGACGTTGCACCTTCATGCCTGGAGATTGAACGGGGCAACCTGAATTCCTTTTCCCTCCCGCCTGACGTTGTGGATGTCATCTTGTCAGCCAGGCGTGGCTCCACTAAGTCCATCTATTCTTATAGGTGGTCGAAATTTGTCACGTGGTGTGGGAAAAAGTCTATTGACCCTTTGAGAGCCCATTTGTCTGACGTTCTCCAGTTTGCCCTTTCTCTAGCGCTGCAGGGGCTTGCGGTTGCCACGGTGAAGGGTTACCTTTCAGCGCTGTCGGCATTTCTCTGTTTGCCTGACCAACCTTCTCTTTTTAGGTCTCCTGTGGTTTTAAGGTTTTTGAAGGGTCTCACTAATAAGTTTCCTCCTTCACCTTTTATTGTGCCTCAGTGGGACTTAAATCTTGTATTGACCTTTTTGATGGGTGCTCCCTTTGAGCCTCTTCACAAATGTCCTATGAGGCTTCTTACCCTTAAAACGGTCTTCCTCGTTGCAATAACCTCGGCAAGGAGGGTTAGTGAGCTTCAAGCTCTTAGTTTCAAGCCCCCTTTCTTGACCATTCATGCTGATCGAATGGTTCTCAGGACCAGGGCTGCTTTTCTGCCTAAGGTGGTAACTCCCTTCCATCTAGGACAGTCCATTACCCTTCCTACCTTCTATCCTCCCCCCTCACCCTTCTAAGGAGGAAGAGAGACTGCACCGTCTGGACCCTAAGAGGGCGGTGTCCTTTTACTTGGACAGATCCAAGGATTTTCGTTTGGAAGACCAGCTCTTCATTGGGTTTGCTGGCTGCAAGAAAGGAAGAGCGGTACATAAAAGAACTTTATCGAGATGGATCGTCCTCTGCATAAAGATCTGCTACTCTTTGGCCGGTAAGGAACCACCAGAGGGTATAAGGGCTCATTCTACAAGAGCTAAGTCTTCGACCTCAGCGTTGGCTAGAGGCGTACCTGTTGAGGATATTTGTAGAGCGGCAACTTGGTCTTCCCTCCACACTTTCGCGAAGCATTACTGCTTGGATTCCGAAGTGAGGAGGGACGGTCACTTTGCGCGTTCTGTCCTTCAGGATTTCCTGGTTTAGAAGAGTGGACACCCTCCTCCGGGAGTGGGGACTGCTGTGGGACTCTATTCACAAGGTGAGGAATCCACACGGCAGATGTATCAATCAGAAGAACAAGTTAATTACCTTCGGTAACGCTTTTTCTGGTAGATACAATATCTACCTGTGGATTCCTCACTGACCCACCCGCCTCCCCGTTGTCCACTCTTCTATGCCAGAGTTTCTTTATTGTTATTACTTTATTGTCAAGGAGATGTTTCAACTGCTTTCCTGCATTTGCTTTACACTGTGTGTTTTGTCTTGACTATTGTGTACTGTGTATACTATGTACATTTCTACTGTCATTGGTCCGTCTGTGTGCCTCGATGGCACGGAAAAAAGGGCGGAACTGATGTCGTCACGCCGGCGTGGGCCTGTTATAGGCGTCGGTGACGTCAGCGGAGTCGCGTGCGAGGCCGTGTCTCTGTGACGTCCAAGTCGACGTCGGCGCGAGGCTACGAAAAGAATTTCCGAATGTTGCTGACGCAAGGGGATATTCACAAGGTGAGGAATCCACAGGCAGATATTGTATCTACCAGAAAAAGCGTTACCGAAGGTAAGTAACTTGTTCATTACTGCTAACTATTCTGATACAAGCATGTGAATCTATGAAAGATCCAATACTGGAGAAGAAAGTAAGTTACTTATCTGTAACTGTAGTTATTCAATATTGGTATCTTTCATAGATTCACATGCGACTCACCCTCCTCCCCTAGAGGCTCTCCCATTACTTTTGGGACTATGCTTGTTCCCACTTCTGCTTGAAAATCTGAGTGAACAAACATCTGTGGGGAAGGTTCTAGAGGGTGCTGACGCCTGATTGGTTGGTGTCCAAGTTTGGTCCTTTTTTAAAAAAAGGTCATAGATAGGCTATTAAATTCATGGCCTAGTGCCATTGTAGCCTATGCTACTAAAATGATTGCTTTGATATAATACAGTGGGACTCCCACTTCGGGGATTCTGACCACCTCCCCATGCCAGCCAAGCACCCCCGGGGGCACAGCAGACTTCCACCCCATGGTAATTGATTGTTTTGCTATGTTCTTTGCCACTCTTTAGAAAGGGCATATACTTGACCAAAGTCGTATCACTTGTTTACTCTACAAACACATCCTGTCATTGAAACGACTTTAAGCACTTGCTGCTTTTGGTCCAGGCTACCTTCAAATCAGTGAGAATTAAGTCTTGGTATAGTTTGTCTTAGAGAAAAAACGTGTGTATTTTTCGGAGTCTTTTTAAACTAGCTATTCTTTGTCCATTGTGTTTTAAGGTTGCAACACACTTGCGTATTGCATCAGATCTCATCTTAACTAAGCGATTTGTCTGCCTGTTTTATTTCCTATAGCTACATTATTATATAACTGGATACATAGGTTCCATATTGCCTGTATATAGAATTAAGTTTTAAGTTTGGTAGCACATTGTGCGAGGTTTAGCATATATAGGTACTGCAGCTTGCAGGATTTTATTCACCATGTTCACCCCAAATGACTAAGCATGCTCTTAACTCCAACATTTGCGATTTTACTGCAAGTTGTGAAGCAGTATATGGCTTTCCTCAAACACGCAATGTTGTATTGTAACAAATGTGACTCGCCACACTGTGATGCCAAGACTAGCTGTGTGTTTAGGCTGGCCAGGCTTTGCAGTGAAGTTGACAGTGTCTGTTATTGTGAGCATAGTTCAATGCTTAATTTGTAAAAGAATATGTGAAGGTCCCAATGTTTTTCTTAGAAGCCTATGGCCAGCTCTTGCAAAGGTAGGGATACCAAATACAAGGGCTGCTTAGTCTTGATTTCATCTGTTACTTCTTTAATACACCACCTTCCCAGCCATTTTATTTCACGCTTAGAGGTTCTTTTTTCTATCTGGTTTCTTCCTCTGACACAGTTTTTCATTTTATCTCTTCCGCCGTCTTTTTTTCCTTTTCTATTTTTCTCTCTTATTACGGTTTAGCCTGTTGAGGAAAAATAAGTGCTGGTTCTCAGAAATGAGTGCTGGTGGACCCCACCGGCTTAAATCAAGCACTAATTCAGTTGTTCCCTAGCAGGTTGTCTTTCCTAAGTATAGGTATACAAACCTGGAAATCTAGATTACCTTCCGATACCACTTTCTTACAGATTTTTATTGTCTGTCTCCAGTCCCCATGATTGTGATCAGGACATTATTTGTGTGTGTTAGACACTCTTAGAAGGTGGCAGGCAGTCCAGTGTAGAACTGTCTACATTTTCACCTTCTTGAAATGTATAGCTGCAGGAATCTGGTTTATCTGTGCATGGTCATGTCACTCATAGCTCATGGATTTAATTAGATAATGCTTCATTGTGTCAGTAACTGTTCTTAATTCATATACTTTTGCTTTATGCAGTGATGATGAGGGTGACGATGAGGATGATGAGGATGATGAGGATGTTGAAGAGGAGGAGGAGGAGGAAGATGAAAGTGAGGAAGATGATGACGTAGATGATGATGACGATGATGACGACGATGATGTGGACGAAGAGGATAGAGAAGATCAGCCCGTTTCACCCCCCAAGAAGATTTTAGAGTCTCATGTAGGTGGTTCGGTGAACATGGCATCCAGCACGGACATTGACAGATAGGATATGCATTGCTGCATTTCGCAAGCCACCAAATGTTTCTCAGATGGGGGAGGGATGAAGGGGTTTAAAGGCATACTGCACACTTAAAAGTGGTGAGTGGATTCTTGCTTCTTTCTCTGCCTACTGAGAAGTGGCTTTGGAGGAATGTGCCATAGATTTTAGATTTTTAGAGGGGCTGCTTCTACAGTTCTCCAGGGGCTTGCCTTGAGTGCTGATTGGAGTTAAAGGAGCTGGGGTCATTTGTATCAAATGAAAAGTGAATGTGTTAGAGTTCCAATTCTTGCAAAAGAGCCAGGTGCTTCTTAGCATAACCTATATGTCTCACATGTGCCGTTCCTCTCACTTGAATGGATGTGGTTGTTATTCCCTTGATTTTTAATGATGAGTGGAGTTAGAACCCTTTGCATCAATCCATGCCAAATTGCATCCTTACCCCCTGTGTGCTTGAAAACAAATTCTGTGTTTCAGAGTTATTCTCTTTGGATGCACACCTGGTCAGTATTGATTTAATTAAAGAACATGGCAGTGGTCATCATGTTTAATGCTTCCTAAATATTTAATGAGTACGCCTTTCACTGTACATTGCGTCCTGTGGCATGCTCACCAATCTAAAGCTAAGCACTTGAACCTCCCTACTGTCAATTCTGATATGAGAGTAGGTGAAGTAACCTCATTTTATGAGTTAAACTATAGTGTTGCCAAGTAATTGGGACATGCACTAAATCACAAAGGCATTCCTGTTGTCCACAATTCACTGCCCAGCTGAACTGTTGCCATGTTCATCGGAGGAATTAGGCATAATGCGGCACAAAATTAGTTACATAAGCATTGAAAGAAATTTAGATCTAAGGCAAGATGTTTCACAAATAACAAAATGTTGAAAAGTAATTATATACTTCTCCTTTAAAATGGGTGCTTGGGTTTGATAATGCACCTGTCCAGTTTGGTGCATCTCCTTGGAAGGGGTTAGAGATCTCTTTTGTGTGTATGTGCGTGTTGTTGGACGTGCAATTTAACTCATGTTTTTTCTTACGGCTGATCTTGCTTTCTAGTCTTTTTCAATATCACAATTAAAACCCTGCATGCTTATCAGATGCCTATCCAAAAATGAGGAGTCCTACCTTTTCCCCTCCTTTTAAAAGTAATCTCGGCTTCAAAAAACAAATGGTTATTGAAAGACACTTCAACTTTTTCATATTGTAAAGGTATCCTTTTAAATACTTCTGAAACAAGAACCTAAAACAACAAATATATGTTAAGGATGTTAGTTAATTTCTCTCATCCTACATATACGAATCTGTCAGGCACCTGGGCTGCAGAACGTTTTTCAAGCAGAGGACAGAAATGTTTATCTGAGGACAGTTATTACTTCTTGCCCAGTTGCAGGCCCATTGATTTTTTTTCTTCGAAATAAGCTCCCAAAGCTGCATAGAAAAGGATTGCGTGATCAAATTTGGTTTGGTGACGCTCATTGGTTGATGTTTAAGGTTTCACGGGTGGGAAATCTGTTGCAACAGCTTAGTTTTCAAGTGGTGCAGTTTTCAGGCCAGTGTTTTTATAAAAACATAAACAAAAAAAAAATCAACATTCACAGCCTTGACTCTTGCTTCTGATTATTTAAGTTTGAGTAGATGTGCTGAAATATCATGGTTTCCTGTTTATTTGATCAATTGGTGTGGTACCAAAATGTTACTTTGCAGAAAGCCCACTACAGGGCCCAAAGCAAATAGTGTTGGATTGCAGGGGCCTGTGTTGTATCATTGTATGCGCTAGCATTATTGTTGCTAAGAATTTAGATGGGAGATTTGTGTCAGAGCCTGACAGCGTCTATGCCAGCATATTTATGATGGCATTTCACAGGGAAAGTGCAGTCCCATAAAGGTGACTCCCCGCCAGGGTTCCCAGACTGATTCTTGCCTTAGCAGATAGCTGAGCCATCCTGGAGTCTGATAACCAGAAAAAAGTTCTCAAATGTGAACAACTCCACGTATTCCTGTGGAAGATGAATATCTCTTGTTGAACACCACTTCTGGGCAAGCTGAAAATGTGTCCAACTTGTAGAGTTTCAGGCATGGTTGTGTTAAGTTGTGACTTCCAGAATAAAGCTTGTTTTGGTAAATGTTGTTTCTGTCAAGTTAATTGTGTACAAGGACAGAACCGGGCAGAACCCATGCGGGCAGAAGCTCTGCATCTTCTGGGTTTGAATGGGGATACCTATATATTCATAGTGTAAGTGCCTGTAGATAAATATACCTAGCATACTCCTGTCATCCATTGTTGCACTTTCTCACGTGCAAGTTGTTTCTCCAAAGAAGTTTCTTGAGTCTCAAGATGTGCTGTGACACCTCCTCCTCTCAGTGTATATTGCGCATGGGCATCAACACCATATGCAATTGCTTTTTCTGCCATTGAGTTCAAATGTTTTAGTATGCTCCAAATTCTCCAGTATTAGGGGTGTCTTTCATAGATTCACATGCCTGAATCATTCCCCGTCGTCGGAGTAGGAGTCTCACGGTATATAAAAAAAGCAATAAAATGCCATAAAATATATAGCAAATAACAGAAATACCAAACCAGGAAGTAAGTAGCCCCAGCTACAGTAGAAAAAACTTCCATACTCGTGACTATCTAAGTCATTATGTGTTAGTCCAAACTGCAGCCAATCAGGCGACAGCACCCACCAGAATGTTCTCCCCAGAGGCTCAGTGTGAGAAGTTGGCCTGATGTGCAGTGCTCACTATTCTAGTGATCACTATATATCAGTCCAAACAACCCTTATTGATGATTGGTTGTAAGTCAACCTTATAGACCAGCTATCCTAGTAGCATGGATACGAGCAGTCTAAGGCTAAGACTCTAGAGGGCGTGTTAAGCCAGCTGTTTTACCATCACATTACCCCTTGAACACCCAGTGAAAGGACACCACACAAGTTGTTATGAAAATAAACAGTGTATTTATTTATAACAAGACTACCCTGGCTCTTTATGAGACAGGGAGCTAAGCACACAACAAAACTCTTACGAAAATACTTTTAAGTTAGCACGTTACACAAATGCCCGAGGGGCACGAAAAACCATATACACTAAAAGTGGAATGCGAATTACTAGCAGGTAAGTAACAGTTCTAATAGGCTTTGGAATCGCTAGGACTGGACTAGGGAATCGTTAGATTACTACTAGGAGGCCTAGGGGACTCGGGTGCAGAGTGTGCACTCTCACGCGGGATGCGGGACAAAGTCTATGGAGGCTAGTAAAGGCAAAGTTTAGTGTTCACGGGCGAACCCGACCTGGTAGGAAGAAAACGACAGTGGATCCTGACCCTAGGATAGTGAGGCTATGCTGGGACACCGAAGTGCCGAAGTTACCTAGCCCAGGGGCTGCAGCTGCATAGGTCTGAAAAGACGTCGGGAATCTCGTTGCCGGACCGGGAGCCTGGAAGGAAGAAGTTGCTGGCAGGCGACCAGTGAAGGAAAGTTCGATGGATCCAAGCCTGGATCAAGGAAGAAGAAAACCTGAAAGCAGAGGGGACCAAGTTCTTGAATCACTAGCCAGTGATTAAGTGGGCACCAGGATGGCACCGGGCGAAGTCACCGCAGTCAGGTGAGTGGGCGCTGCTGGGCTCTGCAGTCTCTCGGACCAGGAGGCGTTGTCGCGACCAGGATGGAGGTGCGAGCTGTCCCACGAAGGATGAAGTCGTTGGCGTCGAAGTTACCCAGGATTGGGCAACAAGCCTTGGCTAATTCAAGCCCACGCGGTGGACTCAAAATGGCGTCTTGAGTGGACCAGGAGGGTCCAGGGTGCTCCTCTTCTGGGAGGGAGCAAGGGCCAGTCTGGAGCAACCAGACCAGCAGCAGAAATGTCGTCGGGCGTCGTCAGGAAGGCCACAAGCCAACGGGCTAGTAGCCAAACAACGCGGTGAGCAGCAGAAGGCAGAAGGGCCCCACGCCGATCGTGGAGATGCTGGGGGGCTGCTCTTCGGTGCTGGAGCTGCTCAGGGTGGGGGCTTCTCGGACCCCAAAGCACTCACCAGGAAATTACTCGGTGGGCTTGCTGTGCAGAAGTCGTGCAGTCTTGGCGATGGCCGGTCCCTCGAGGTCTCGTCGCACCCACGGTTCTCAGCTGTGCTGTAGAGGTGGGTAGAGGTCAGAGGTGCCAGGGAAGCCGGGTCTCGTCGAGCTGGGCAGTCGGATTCCGGAGGAAGGACGTGCAGCAGACCGCAGTGTTCTTAGATGGTGCCTGCGGATGCAGGGTGACTACTCCTTAGCCACAAGGGAGAATCTTGAGGAAGAAATCGTGAAGTCCTTTCGTGGAAAGTGGTATCTTGATTCCAAAGATGATCTGCTTTGGAAGGGGGCCAGTTCCTACCTTTATCCTGTAAAAAGGGGCTGGCACGCGACTAAGTCCTGCCCTATGGGTGGGACTAGGAGGGGGGTGGTTACACCCACTTCCTTGGCGGGCTTTTCCCCAGCACAGGGTCTGGAGTGACCCTGGAACTGGTTCCAGCCAGCCTATGCACAGTGAGCACCGGGGTGCCACGTGCAGTCACCTTCCTCTAAAGCCCTGCCTACCTACAATACACAAAACCCTGTCTGGGACGGTGCTGGCACCGCCCCTGGCAGGAAACCCTTTGTCCTTATCTCCTGCTCTGGGAGGACTCCCAGCAGCAGGAGGGCAGACTTGTGTCTCGGTGGCAGCATCCATTTTGTGGATGCTAAGGCTCTGTCTGACTTTTAACCGGGTTATAGGTTACAGGCATGTCGTGTCCCTCTAGAAGGGTGGAATGCTAACCCCGTCGCCAGAATTGGCGAGGGGTTAGTATTCCAATTCGTATGACACCTTACTCGACATGTTTTGATAAAGCGATACCAGAGTTGGCACATAACCGCGAGGATTATAATGCACTTAAGAGTATATGGTATGCGATATCATGGAAACGGCTAAGGGATGGGTCCCGAAAGCCGCAGACAGGCTCAGCTCATGCCAGAGCAGCATCTCACACGATTCCAAGCACTCTGCCTTCAGGATTGTTAAGGCCTGCCATAGGAGTGACTGATAGGAGATCTGTGTGTCCATTTTTAGGGTTAGATATAGGTATACTATATCTAAAGCAAAGGGTGATTACACCACCTTGCCCCAGCTGTCAAGCAGCCAGTTGTGTCAGATTTGGATGGCCAGCCAGGGGTGGCATAATACATGCTGCAGCCCCTGGTAGGCCCTGGGTACCTATGCCCTGGGTACCTAAGGTACACTGTACAGGGACTGATAAGGTGACTCAGTATCCAATTTAGATATGTACCTAAGGTACATGGAATCCATTTTACAGAGAGAGCAGTAGGCCTGGGGCCCTGAATAGCAGGGTCCCAGGTCAACTAAGTCAGAAAACCAGCAAAACACCAGGCAAAAAGTTGGGGGCAACCATAGTCAGGGATCAACCTTCCTACACTCAGGCTCTCAGATTTTCTACCGCACGTTGTGTGAAGGGAGTCTCCCTGAGCTCTGCTCAGTTTTTTCTGGGATAGAGAAGGGCGCCTTCTATTGTGGCTCAATAGACTAAAGAACAAGGATGACCCTGTCTCTGAGGTAGGAAGTTGTGGTTCCGGCTCTTCATTTCTTTCAACTAAGAGGAAGGCTGAAACTGATGTTTCATCTCTGAGGGCGAAGGTGGTTAAGAAGTCTAAATCTTCTCAGGATGCTCCTGGGCCTAGTTCTTCAAGTAAAGTTATCCCACTTTCCAAAGGGGATTCTACGCCCTCTAAGAAGTCTGGGACTAAGACAGTGCCTAAGAAATCTTCTAAATCTGTGCCTCCTCAGTTGCCATTATTGACAATTTCAACGTCAAGGAAGGACTGTGTTTCTTCTCATGTGGCCACTTCTACCACCTGCACTATGACTTTCTCCTCACCGAAGCCTACACTTGTCATGTCTTCAGCTTCTTCGCCTACACTGGTTCATGTCCAGATTAGGCCTATCTCGTCGTCGACAGTTGCCCCGACGACGATGGCCAAGGTACCGTCGACGATTTTGTCATCTTCATCTTTGAGATCCCCGTCGACGATGAAATTGGCACCGTCGACGTCGACGGCCCTCCCGTCGACGGTAAAATCCTCGTCGACGACGAAGACTCCGTCGACGATGCCCCCGTCGACGACGACGGCGAAGCCCCCGTCGACGGCGACGGCGAAGCCACCGTCGACGACGAAGCCACCGTCGACGGCCTCGACGACGAAGCCACCGTCGACGGCCTCGACGACGAAGCCACCGTCGACGGCCTCGACGACGACACCACCGTCGACGACCTCGTCGACGAAGAGATCCTCGTCGACGGCAAAGCACTCGTCGACGAAGCTACTGTCTACGATCCCGTCGACGACCCCGTCGACGACCCCGTCGACGACGATTCCGTCGACGAGACAGCACTGTCAGCAGTATACAGACGTCCCGTTGACGCCGCCTCTTTCAAGCTGCACTACTTTGCAGGTTTGGTCTGCGCAGACAGCAGGGATTCCATTGCCATCTCCTGCGACTACAGCTACTTTATTAAAAAAGAGAGCTACTGCGGAATCTATTTCTACTACCATTGTGGTGCCTGACAAGCTCTTGGATTCAGATGAGGAAGGATCCTATGAAGACGAAAATTTTGGGGCAGCTAGAAGTCCATCCGAACTCCATATTAAAGTTCAGGAAGATGTTGAGGATAACATGGAGGACGTTCAGCCTGCTCCGCGTGCTGACAGACCTGACACTGATAGGCAATTGCCTGAAGATTTATTCCGCAATTTGCAGTACATGCTCAGTGACTATTATAGACGTTTCCCACCTTCTGAGTCTGGTGACTCAGTGATGTCTACACCTTTGCCGCAGGGAAGGCCTTCCCTCTCTCCGCGGACACGACCAAGGGCTACTAATGCGTTGGAGGACAGTCGCTCAACATTGCCTACGTCACCAGTTTCATCTCCTCAGCCAAGGGAAGAGGAGCTCTCGGAACAGGAAGATCAGGAGGAAGGAGAGCTGAATGAAGCCTCTGAATCGTCGGAGTATGAGGATTACAATGCGAACACACCCTCTCCGGCGGAGCCTACTACTTTTGAGTCACCACCCGTGGACGTTGCCTCATTTCACAAGATCATGGATAGAGCAACTAGGAGGTTTCTGATAACCATGGAAGCAAAACAAGAAGACTGCTTTTTGTATGATTTTAAATCTACCCCTCATAAGCAGAGTTGGACCATTCCAATTATAGATTTCATCTGGAAGGAGGGTCTTAAGATCATGGCCAAGTCGAATTCCTTACCAGCAGTGCTCCCTAGAGTAGATAAAAAATATAGGGCGCCTACTACTTCTCCAGCATGCCTTGTCGGGCAAGCTAAAGCCGATTCTGTGGTGGCACAGGCAGCGCAGAAGAGATCTTCCAACCCTACGTCTCAGGTCTCTGTTCCTCCAGACAAGGATGGGAGACGCCTTGATTCCATTGGCAAGAAGGTTTCTACCATTGCAGCCACGACCATCCGGGCCGCAAACTCCCTCGCCATTTTAGGGAGATACGATAGACAGATGTGGTCGGACATCTCACCGTACATGGACAAGCTCCACGAGCACGAGCCTGATCGCACTGAGGCCAAGAAAATCCTTCAGGAAGGAGAGTGTGTCTCCTCGGAGATGATTGACGCTGCTGTGGACGTTGCTGCCACTGCCTTTCGACAGCTTGCGGGTGCAGCTGTTCTTAGACGGCAAGGATGGTTACGAGCAACCTCCTTTAGGCAGGAGGTTCAAAACAGAATCATTGACATGCCTTTTGATGGAGAGTCACTATTCGGCAAACATGTTGATGAGGCCCTGGAGGCAA
Organism: Lissotriton helveticus; assembly: GCF_964261635.1. NCBI lineage: Eukaryota > Metazoa > Chordata > Amphibia > Caudata > Salamandridae > Lissotriton > Lissotriton helveticus. Next base: position 1,347,471,721 of record NC_136057.1, on the reverse strand, counting down.
TAAAGAAAGACACTGAAACAGCACGTTCACTGGGTACCCTTCAATACCGGAAATCTTCCTTTCGTGGCACAAGAGGAAGGGGGAATTTCAATAATAGAGGAGGATACGCCCAACAACGCTCTTATTCCTCCACCCAGGGAAACCAAAGATTTCAGCCTTACCGGCAACAAACCTATGGACAAAAGAGAGGAAATTACTCTCAACCTCGAGGAAAATCTAATTATCGAGGAAGAGACAACAAGAAATGAGGCACGCATCCTGCCACCACTTTGTGCCAACCCGAACCAAATTGGAGGACAAATATCCCAACACTACTTAAATTGGTCCGAAATTACTACAGACAAATGGGTCCTGGATGTAGTAGCCAGAGGACACATTTTAGAATTCGTAAAAATCCCCCCAAATTGCCCCCCAAAAGGACCCGATCCAGCGCACCTCAAGGAGCTATTCGTCCAGATCAACACCATGATCCGGAAAGGGGCAATCGAAAGAGTGCCTCATCATCAGAGGGGACGAGGCTTCTACTCAAGATTTTTCCTTGTTCGCAAGAAGTCAGGAGAGTGGCGCCCCATCCTCGACTTGCGAGCATTGAACAAGTTTCTGAAGAAACTCACATTCAGGATGCTAACACTTCAGGAAATCCTCCAATTTCTTTCGGCGGGAGAGTTTTTGGCAACACTCGACCTTCAAGATGCATACTTCCACGTACCGATTTTCCCACGGCATCGGAAGTTTCTCAGGTTCAGAGTGGCTGGCAGGGACTTCCAGTTCAAGGTCCTCCCATTTGGCCTGCGTTCAGCCCCCAGAGTGTTTACGAAGATGCTGGCCCCAGTAGCGGCCCATCTTCGGTTGCAATCGATTCAAATTTATCCATACCTGGACGACTGCCTTATCAAGGCCAGTTCTTTCGACACGGCTCAAGATCACGTTCAAAAAACTTTGTCTCTGATGCAGAACCTAGGTTTCTCAATCAACTTCGAGAAGTCTCGTCTCACACCTACAACGAGAAAGGACTTCTTAGGAGCGACACTGGACACCAACCTTGCCCAAGTATTCATTTCAGAAGAAAGACAAGTCAAGATTCAACGACTCGCGACGACATTGTCACTAAGAAAGTGCGTTTCAGTACGCATATTCAAGTCATTCCTCGGAATGCTTTCTTCCTGCATTCTGCTCACTCCCAACTGCCGTCTTCGGATGAGACCCTTACAGGAGGAACTCAGTCGCCAATGGATCCAAGCCACAGGATCTTTCGAGGATATCCTCCACATTACACCTCGCATGCGACAAGCGATCGCATGGTGGACCCACCGATCCAACTTACAAGTGGGATGCTCCTTCCTAGCGGAAGTTCCCAGGTTCATAGTGACGACCGATGCATCAATGACAGGCTGGGGTGCACACCTCCAAGGCATGACGGTCAGCGGGAAGTGGAACCAGGTCCAAATGAAATGGCACATCAACCGGCTAGAGTTACACGCCATATTTTTAGCCCTGAAGTCCTTTCAAGCGACTCTGCAAGGTGCCACAGTCTTGATACGGACAGACAACACCACCTGCATGTATTATCTAAACAAACAGGGCGGGACCAGATCAGTCCGACTATCTCAACAAGCACAAGAAATATGGAGTTGGGCCTTGACTCACGATATTCATCTGTCAGCGGTCCACGTTCCGGGGATTGCGAATGTATTGGCGGACTCTCTCAGCAGGTCCGGGGGCTGCACTCACGAGTGGGAACTTCATCTCCCATCTCTACGTCGCATCTTTCAGATGTGGGGGCATCCGGACTTGGACTTGTTTGCAACCTTCCAGAACCGGAAATGCCCATTTTTTGCAAGCTGGGTTCCCCACAAGGACTCGTGTGGGGATGCCCTTTCGCTGAACTGGAATCAAATATTCGCGTACGCCTTTCCACCGATACCTCTGATCCCGAAAGTTATCAGGGAAATGAAGAAACAGCCATGCCGGTTGATCTTAATTGCTCCTCGATGGCCCAGACAATACTGGTTCCCCGAACTACTCCTTCTCTCGGAATGCAACCCTATACCACTACCACGCATTCCGCAGCTTCTATCCACCCAGCAAGGCAGGGTATACCATCCGGACCCGAACTCGCTGAAATTGTCAGCTTGGCTCCTCAACACATGGAATTTGCACACCTAAACATTCCACAAGATTGTCAGGAGGTGCTTGCAAAAGCCAGAGCTCCATCCACGATCAAAACATACAAACTCAAGTGGAAACGGTTCTGTGCATGGTGCCAAGCTAATGACTTACATCCCATTCAAGCAACACCAGAACAAATCCTTCCTTTCTTTCTGCATCTAGCCAGACTGGGTTTGGCGCACTCTACTCTTAAGGTCTTCCTAGCAGCCATCTCTAGGTTTCGCCAAGATGGATCAAACTCCCTGTTCTCTGTACGGATCATCCAACAATTTTTCAAGGGCTTATTTCGCATGTTTCCGCCGGTCCCAAAACCTCCTCCGGCATGGCATCTGAACATCGTCCTATCTCAGCTCATGCGACACCCCTTTGAACCGATTCATAAGGTGGACCTGAAATTTCTGACATGGAAAGTATCGTTGCTCCTGGCTTTGACATCTGCTAGGAGGGTCAGCGATATTCAGGCGTTTACATCTAAGGCACCTTTCCTTCAATTCACCACGGACTCAGTGGTATTGCGCACTAATCCCACATACATGCCTAAAGTGCCACTGGACTTTCATCTTAATGAACCTGTTGTCCTTAAAACATTCTTTCCTAACCCACAGTCTACGGCTGAGAAAGCACTGCATTCTTTAGACATTAGAAGATGCCTTCGATTTTATCTCTCCAGAACTTCGGCCATCCGCAAGACAGACCAACTGTTCGTGGCTTATGGCCGGCAACGCCGGGGTTGTGCTGTTTCAAAACAGACCATTGCTAGATGGGTCTCCTCTACGATTGGACTTTGTCACCAACAGGCTGGTAGGCCCTTACAAGCCTTGCCAAGAGCACATTCAACCAGGGCAGTTAGCTCTTCCACTGCCCTTTTTGCTGGTGTGCCACTTCGACAGATCTGCAGAGCTGCCACGTGGTCTAGCAGGCACACCTTTACTAGACACTACTGTCTGGACTCGGCAGATGATGCAGATGCTTCGGTTGGGAGAGCAGTGCTTCGCAATCTTTTCAAATAAGGTGAGCCTCTGTTTCCACCTCCTCATTTATGCTCTTTAGACGTTTGCTCAGAACATGTTGATTACTGTTATGCATGTCTCCTATACTATATACATAGGTATATTTAATTATATGCATACATGATATTCTGACGTCTACGAGCGTTATAATGTGAGTACTGCTTACTATTCTGATTCAGGCATGTGAATCTATGAAAGACACCCCTAATACTGGAGAAGAACAATAGTTACTTACCTGTAAACAGGTGGTTCTCCAGTATTGGTGTCTTTCATAGATTCACATGCAACCCGCCCGCCTTCCCCCAGAGACTCTCTCGAATAGCATGGGACTTCACTCCTGTGCGAGAAAATCTGAGAGCCTGAGCCTCTGGGGAGAACATTCTGGTGGGTGCTGTCGCCTGATTGGCTGCAGTTTGGACTAACACATAATGACTTAGATAGTCACGAGTATGGAAGTTTTTTCTACTGTAGCTGGGGCTACTTACTTCCTGGTTTGGTATTTCTGTTATTTGCTATATATTTTATGGCATTTTATTGCTTTTTTTATATACCGTGAGACTCCTACTCCGACGACGGGGAATGATTCAGGCATGTGAATCTATGAAAGACACCAATACTGGAGAACCACCTGTTTACAGGTAAGTAACTATTGTTCTTCGCTGTGTTCTTCATGTATCATTTGGTGTTTTTATCTACATCTTGGGTGTGGCTCCTTCGAGCTCCATTATCTTCTCGGTTTTTGAGAGAAATCCTTCATGCCTTAAGGTCTGCAGTCTTCGGTTAACACCTTCTTGGCTTAGCATCATTTCAGCGCCCAACACACTTTGATTTCACATCACCTGACAATGCATCACGGTTGATGGAACGCACATCATTTGAATATTGTTCTCAATGCCATTCAATAATCTGTTGAGTGCCGTTAGTTTCTCTCCAGACCATGACAACTTCACCCTCTCCTCATGCCTTACCCTTCTGGACAAAGAAAACACCCAAGTGACTTAGAGAACAATGCTGGGCATACAGCAAAATGCCGCCACAGGACCTGTCTGGTACCCCAAACATTTTCAGTGAGGAAGATCCCCTCGGCACCCAACAGGAGAATGCTGAACCTTGGGGCTCACCATCCTGCAGTAACTGCAAACACAACAATGATGGACAGAATGTGGATCAATGTCACACATTCACCCCAGTCCAAAGATCTGGGCCCAAATCCATCGTTTTTCAACTCCACACCACCCTGGGTTAGACAATGGCGATATGCAAATCAGAGCTGACCCTGTGCCCCATGGGAACAGTCCAGTCCGAACTACAAAAGCCATGTCCTTCCCAGAACGGAAACAAGCATCCGAGGACCGGCCCGGTTTCGAGGTAACACCTCTCTTCAGCCCGGCTATCTTGATTCCAGTGGTGTGGAGTGCCTGGGACTCACGTCTGAGCATCCCCAGTACACTTAGAGCGGTAACTGCAAACACAACAATGATGGACAGAATGTGGATCAATGTCACACATTCACCCCAGTCCAAAGATCTGGGCCCAAATCCATCGTTTTTCCACTCCACACCACCCTGGGTTAGACAATGGCGATATGCAAATCAGCGCTGACCCTGTGCCCCATGGGAACAGTCCAGTCCGAACTACAAAAGCCATGTCCTTCCCAGAACGGAAACAACCATCCGAGGACCGGCCCGGTTTCGAGGTACCATCCTGCAACAGTCTCCCTGCATGGAACCACAATTGCTAAGTGAATTCAAAGACAACTAGCCAAATGACCTGGATCTGCCATCGAAGACCAGACCTTGGGTGAAAACTACATTGATAGTTATGAGAAAACCAGCGATTCAGGCAGTTTCACATTTGGCGGAGTCATAGCAGCTCTCCTGCAGTCATCTGGCATCGAGCTCCGAGCATGGCAGTTGGTGCAAGTCGATCCTCAGGTCAATGACACATTCCACTTGGCACCAACAGAAGCCTTTAGATGCTAACAAGTCTCCAACCGCGATTGTTGATTGTCTCAAGCCGGTGCCAATGCCTTTCTTGGCTTCAAAGAGCTCAACTGCACCAAAAGCCACTTCTGCCCCGAAGCCTTATTTGGCAAATAAGCCATGTACAAGCTTCAAAGCCTTACTTGAACCTTGAATCCCACTTGTGCTCTGAAGCCACAACCTGCTCCGAAATCTCAAGAAAGACTGAACCCCGGCACTCTGAGTAGTATATATTCAGTTCATAAAACAACTTACACTAGCGGAAAAGAACAACATATGAGGATGGAAGAAAACTTTCAAAGCCAGGTTTAAATAGGCAAAATACAATCAAATGATTACACAATTTATTACAACAAAGGCATATAAATTGTATTTCAAAACAATCCAAACATTTGGAGAAAACACCGCTTTATTTGATGTAATGAAGGTTTCAATTCTTGACTTGGTTGCACAAAAACAGCCAACGCGCGCTTCGTCACCACCGTGATTTTCTCAAGGCTGTAAGGAGTGAACATGAAATAGACTAGTTGTCACAAAAAATCAAATGCACTTAAAACATTCTAATTATAACCTAAAAAGGGAAAAGAATGAATGTGCAAGAAAAAGTGGTGTCACTTAGAAGAAACCACAAAGAACAAACCCAGAGCAAACAAAACTACACACAAGTGAAAAAGAACCTACCAAGATTAAACAGACCAAGCAGTTTTAAAAACACATGACTCCAAACTTGTGTGACTGATAAGCAGTTCTTATTGCTGCCAAGAAATAACTAAGTAAGTGAACAAGAGTTTAGGAGTCAGAACTTCACAGAAAAACTGAGAAAAGGAAAGAAAAACCCCATGTGTGTACCGAAACAGGTATGTGAAATTCTCAAGACCATTCGAAAGTCCCAGCAGTAAGATTACAAGACATTGCATTTTGAGGTAACCTTAAATTGATGGCAGATGAGCCCATCAAAATGCTTCAGTTGTGGCTCTATATGTTCGGAATGCTGGGGGTCCCTTGTCAGTTCTAAAAAACCATGTGTTGATATTGCAGACAAACGTTTGGTTAGTACCCAGAATAAAAATTACTCAATAAGACCTAATTGAACTGGTTTAGGTCAGAGCAACGATCCGATCAGGCAAGGATATTTAGAATATAGTCACCTCCAAGTTAAGGTGTGTCGATCTAAGAAAATAATCCGATTGACCGCTACTAGATTTTCAAGAATTTAAGAACCCAGAAGGAACGTTACCAAAGAAAGTCTGAAAATACACAAAAGCATCTATTAGTGCCAGTCAGAAACTGTCCATAAAGAGGGACCAAAGTACAAACCCGTTCTATGTATTCAATATCTATGGCGCTTTGTTCATGTCCCCAAACCCCCATAGTCCAAAAAGAATCCTGTATAATATGATAATTCAAAAACTTGCACTATTATAGAAAATTGTCTAATGTAAGAAAAGATACTTTGTTCCAAGATATCTTATAATTAAAACAACCTATATTGAAGAGGGAATCCCTCAAAAAAAAATTTCACATACTAATGTTCCCAATCCTGGCCAAAACTAGCATTTAAATACTTTTTGCTTGATAATAGTATTCCTAGGTACCAAAAAGATTGTCTGGAACTATCTGCAGAGTTAAAAAACCTAATGTTCCATAAGACTTACATAGCAAATATGTGTGAGTCTGCAGATTAGCCACTAATTCCACAGTAGAAGTTTCTTTGAACACTGTGTGACAAGATGGAGTTTCTTTCTGTTAAAAAAGGTAAAGCATGGGGCTTATTCACAAAATAACGTAAGAAGTGTTATCTCATTTAAGAAATAGATAGTAATCCATTAATAAAATACATTCAGGGCAACTTACATACGCACGAAAATTGAATCTTCCCAAAACATAATTCAGGAAGCATGGAGAGACATCTCGACGGGGGTACTGTGGTAAGACCCTGAATGAAAAATATAAAGGACAAGTTGTTCGGGAGAATGTGGCATTTTGATAGTCTAGGGATCCCTGAAAAAATAAATAAAATAAAAGACCCCGTACACTACCTGCCATATACACTACTAGAAATAGCACTCGTCGAGTAACATAGAACCATTTTCTAGACACTTCGGTGTACAGATAGACCCCTTCAGGTTGTGGACGTTAGTCATTTAAATTAATGTCCCCATCCAAACTAAAAGGCTCTCATAAGATACCTCTTCCCGCCATAACATTAGTTATAGTAGTGTATATGGCAGGTAGTGTACGGGGTCTTTTATTTTATTTATTTTGGGAATAAGCCCCATGCTTTACCTTCTTTAACAGAAAGAAACTCCATCTTGCCACACAGTGTTCAAAGAAACTTCTACTGTGGAATTAGTGGCTAATCTGCAGACTTACACATATTTGCTATGTAAGTCTTATGGAACATTGGGTTTTTTAACTCTGTAGATGGTCCCAGTCGATCTTTTTGGTACCTAGGAATACTATTATCAAGCAAAAAGTATTTAAATGCTAGTTTTGGCCAGGATTGGGAAAATTAGAATGTGAATAATTTGTTTAGAGGGATTCCCTCTTCAATATAGGTGGTTTTAATTATAAGATATCTTAGAACAAAGTATATTTTCTTACATTAGACAATTTTCTATAATAGTGCAAGTTTTTGTATTATCATATTATACAGGATTATTTTTGGACTATGAACACTATCTTTTTAGCGCTTCAATTCCTGATGAAACAGCTGCAGGCCATGAGACGTTTTGGAATTTATTCCGCCATTTTCAGGAAATCACATAATGCTCTAGGTGCTTGCAATACTGCATCGCTACTGCCTTAAACTTCATCCCACCACGGTCACACAGGCCCAGCAACAAGCAGATCCCTCTTCTTGAAGTAGATGTTTGGGCAGTTCTGCAAAAGAAAGCTATAGAGGCCTGCCCCCTTGCAACATTAAAGTACAGGGGTATACTCTGCTGTACTTTCTCATTCCCAAGGATGGATCCCTCAGGCCTATACTTGATCGCAGGCCCCTTAAGCGCTACGCCATATCAGCCTTTATGGATTACAACGCTAAAGAGGTCATCACCCCCCCCCCCCCCTTCTTTGACTAGGGCATTTAATGACATCACTCTATCGTAAGAGTGCTTACTTACATATTCTCACCAATGGAAAGTATCTTTGCTTTGTGGTAAGTGGACATTATTACCAGTTTAAGTACTCCTAGGGGTCCCCACAGCCCCACAGATGTTCATAAAGTGTCTGGCAGTGGTGATGGTGCATATTCACCTGGAGCGAATCCATGTCTTTCTCCAGCATTTTATCTTTTACATATTCACATGCTTGAATTTGTTTCCTTCATCAGGCTAGGAATCCCTGGTACATTAAAATAGCAGTATACACTGTAAAATATAAGCATACAGTATATGATATAAATGGCCATAAGCCTGCCTCAATATAGTATGTTTAGGAGCACATCCACTTAATTTCAAACAACCCAAACTTCAGCCAGTGAAGTGGAAGCTTAAGCTCTCCTAATCCCCCTAAAGGCCACTGTAGCTCAGATTTCGATCACTGGTCGTATGTGAGGTAGTCCCCTCAGAGCTCTTCTTTAACCTTTTGGTGCACCTTAAATTATTTATATTTTGGTTTGCCTTGGTATTGAACGTGCTCTATCCTGAGCAGTACTGTACTGTCCTTTGTTTTTGGGAAAGATTGTCACAATTTCTGGATCATGGCGGACTTTTGGTTAGTCAATCAACTGTCATTAACTATCACCATGGCTGCCAAAGAGAAGAGATCTCTTTTTAAAACCTGTTTATCTTGTGGCAGCAAGAACATTTACACTGATGACCCACACTTTGTGTATTTATTGTGTTTATCCTAAACCTAAGTTATCAGAAAATAAGATTTTTCAGTCTGTCTCAACTAAGAACTTTAAGGTTAGAGAAAGGAGGTTGGCTTTATTTCTTAAGAGCAAAGATATTTTTCTCCTAAAGGAAATGAACCTTCTTCAGAAGGAGATTTCATGAGAAGAGCCCCTCCAAGCACTTCCGTGAAGGCAGTGCTCAAGAGGAGACTTGTACAGTTTCCTGATCATGATATATTTGGTACAGCGCTTGCAGACACACCCTCTGCTGAGAAACCTCAGTCTAGTGCTACAGAGATTCACCTGTGATAAAAAAGTCGTCCAAGGAAACCTCATTGACTATGAGACCCTCGACTATTTCAACTCCATCGTTGACCACTAAGATACCGTCAAAGATGACACAGTCGATGACTAGCAGTCAATCGAGAGCGAAGACACTGTTATTGACGACCATATTGTTGACTATTAAGTCACTGTCAACAGCACCACTGTTGAGAACCACCCAGCCATTAAAGGACATGGGAGGAAACGTTTTTTTGTCTTTAAGGGCGACTGATTTACCTCCAGTGCAGCAATTGTAGTCCGATCAAGAAAAAGAGGCTAGTGATTATGCCTTGCTGACCGCTTACATCCCAGCACAATTGGATAAGAGATCTGTCCCAGATTTTGGAGAGGAAGCAATAGACAATGAGAAGTCCTACATTGAATGCAAGCCCATAAGTACTCTAATTGAATTAAGGCAGAAACCACTTAAATATTATAGAGATCCAGATGTGGTCCATGTGCCAATGGCCTTCTTATCAACTTTGTAACAAACGTTGTATACTTTTAATTTATTACCGCAGGAACCAACTAATAATCCTAACATGGGGTTACCTGCAAAACCCATTCTCTGACCTCTTCAACCAGGTCCTTAACCAGTTTCACCTCCTAGACAGCCATCACCGCTAGCTGCTCCTCCCTAAGCCAAGGAGATCGGCCCATAAAGATCTGGATGAGGTTTGCCCTATTGGTTCTACATATTCTGATATAGAAGGAGAGTTATCACCACACTGTGATGGAAGAGATGACAGTGGGCGAGAATTCATTGTCCAAGTAGAAATGATGGGCCAATTCCACAGGATGCTACAGAAAGAGTGGCCAAGGAATTCAACCTACCAATGACCTCTGTAGTTCAACCATGCTTTCTTTATGACTTTAAAGAGCAACCTTGGAAATACGTTCAGTCCATATCCATTCTTAATTATATTCTATCAGAAGGTCTGAAATTAATGAAGATACCTGGTACTGTGCCAGCTGTGAAACCTTGTCTGGAGATGAAATACAAGGCCCCTAGTTTCAGCTCCAGCTTGCCTCCCTGGTCATACTAGACCGGATTCAGTAATTGCTTCAGCAGCTCAAAGAACAACGACGTGGAGAACTTTATAATTAGGGATCCCACGCTTCAGCAGCTCAAAGAAACAATACCCCAATAATGCATCATCTAGTCCACCAGTCAAGGATAGCAAACCTATTGACAATCTAAGCTGGAAAATTTCCTCTTTGGCAGCAACCTGAATTAGGTGTGGCAATGCCCTGGTGATTCTAGGTCATTATGATCTTCAGATGTGGCATGACATTGCTGGAACTTATTCCTGAGGATAAGAGGGAAACTGAGTTATCCTAAAGGAAAGAGAACTAACTTCTTTTATTATTGACGCGTGATGGATGCTTCAAATACAGGTTTTTGCCAGTTGGCAGGTGGTACTAAACTAAAGAGACAATACTTGTTAAAATCCACCTCCTTCCGTACTGTTGTCCAATCTAAGATCTTATACATGACTATTGATGTGTTAACTATTTTTGGTAAACATTCTGATGAAGCTTTGCAAGGCCTTAAAACCGACTTTGACATTGCAAAGCTATTAGGACTGTTGCAGTATTACAGATTTGGAGCATCTACTTTTCATGACCCGCGATAATCAAAAAATGTCATTGCTGGATTCAACCAGTATGGAGGTCAGGGACGACCGTATTATGCTTCAAAGACAAACTGGATATGATCAAGGATGCTCATTCAATCAAAAGGCAAGTGTACAGGAGGTCTACAGGAAGGAAGAGAGGTTCCTCACAAGCACGCACCAATGACTGTTAGAAAAGAGCTAGACTCCCAGCTCGTAACCCCTTTTCTGTCTAGTCCTCAGAGGTTTTGGGGGGAAAGGGCGGGGGGTTCCCCTTTTCTGCTCACGGATGGGAGGAACATAACATCAAACAAATAGGTGATACAGATTGTCCAATCGGCCTTACATTGGAGTTCATTCAGGGACCCCCAGTTCTGCACCAAGAAAGGAACATCATCTTCATCTGAAGTAGCTGGAAATTAACATTTTCTATGGAGCCTTAGAGATTGTCCCCAAATCACAAAGGAATCTAGGTTTTTATCCCTGGTTCTTCCTAATCAAAAGGTAGACCGGTCAGTGGAGTCCAGTGCTGGTTCTGCGAGCGTTGAACAAGTAAAAAAAAAAAGAATTATCATTTTGAATGCTTACGTTGCAAGAAGTCCTGATGATGCAGGAAGGCGATTATTTTTTTGCCATCCTTGAACTTTCTGGGTGTATACTTCCTCATACCCGTTCATCAAAAACAAGTACCTTCGATTTTCACTAGCGGGTCAGCACTACCAGTTAAGTGCGTGCCCTTTTGGGCTCAAATCGGCACTGAGAATATTCACTAAATGTCTCACTCCAGTTGCGAGATATGAACAGGGGAACCCAATATACCCTTGTAGGCTTGGGCACTAGACGTTTGAGGTTACTGTGTGCTACAAGGGACTTAATTCAAAGCAACAATGGATTTCAATTGGGAGTAGTACAAATGTATCGTCCTCCAGTGAATCAAATTTGACATCACACTGACAAGCTAGAACATATCAAGCAAAAAATGGAAGGAAAGTAAAGAAAGAAGCACGGAGGAAGTAAATTGTATGCAAAAAATTATTTTATATTGAGTGTCAAAGCATCTTATGGGGAGATACACAAAAAGCAAGTAAAGCAAAATAGTTATGAACAAAGGTACGGATTGCATCAACTCATTAGTTCACAACTGAAACATCAACTCCTGGTGGATATCACAGACAACCAAATTCTATAATCAATAATGGTCGTGTGTTGGTGCCAGCGCAACGCTTCTGGAGATGATGGAAGTGTCGACGTTTCGGTCTATTGTGCAGTCGTCAAGAAGACTGGTACGGTCATTTAATGACCGTACCCGCCGATGGTTCAACGCCGCCTTGCTCACGGTGATTTTCAAGTTACACTGCCTCAACTAATTGAAGTGCTAACAAGATTCCCACAACGACGTGGAGAACTTTATAATTAGGGATCCCATCTTCATACCCTCAATTGTTACACAACAGGTTATTCTGATTCAGCTGACTTTAAACGGTGTCTGCATTTCCAAAACGACGCTGAGAACCAATTTCTTCAGTTACAGGGGGTTGTCCCAGCAACAAACTATTATTGCCCTGATGATGGTCTTCGTGACGACTGCACAATAGACCGAAACGTCGACACTTCCATCATCTCCAGAAGCGTCGACGATGATCCTTCCACCGACGACGATGCATCCTACAATGATGATTCAGTCGACGACTCCATCAACAGTGCAGAAAGTCAAAATCTCTATTAAAAGATGCCAAATAACACCGGAAATGACATCACTGCAGAGGGTAACCCCATTACCTCCTGCATTACTTTTGGACGAGGAATACTCCGATGAGGATGATGGTCCTTATGGAGATATGTACAGCCCTTCTCAGCTCCAGGTGAAATACCAGGACTCAGATTTCGATGATTATTACTTGGAACAACGGCAACTTCCTCCTCGGGATAGACCTCAAGAAAAGTCGCATCAAGGCATGGTAGCCATGCCTTCTACCCTTATAAATGACTTTGCAGATTATGTTAGATTATAGGAGGATATTTCCATCTCAAGCCTCAGAGTCCATTCAACCACCTTCACTGCCAGCACCGCAACCTCCATCTACGTCTACGGCTCAGCCACCAGAACCTTTGCAGGAACGACGGGATCTCATCTCAGGACAGGATGATGATGATGATTCCTCAGGTGATAAACAGAAAGTCATGCAATCTCCAGCTACCGTTATCCCTGTTCTACCGCGACTGGAGAAAAAATATAAGGCTCTTGATAACAGTCCTGCTTGCCTGGTTGGCCAACCGAAGCCAGACTCCGTTATCTCTCAGGCGGCTCAGAGAAAATCGAAGAATCCATCTGCACCCCTTACCACACCACCAGATAAGGAGGGCAGATGACTGGACAATGTGGGCAAGAGGTTTTCCTCCATGTCTAGCCTCTTGGTTCGAGCCTCCAATGCACTAGCAATTTTGGGACGATATGATTGCCAAATGTGGTGCGATTTGTCTCCATTTGGTGACCAGCTGCCGGACAGTTCCAAGGCCGATGCGAAGAAGATCCTTGAGGGGGAACGATCTTCCTCAGAAATTATCGATAGTGCTATGGACATTGCCACAACTGCTTTTCGCGCTTTGGCAGGCTCGGCTGTCTTAAGGCGGCAGGGCTGGCTTCGGGCTACCTCGTTTCGCCCTGAGGTGCCATTTTGGATTTACCATTCGATGGAGACATGCTTTTCGGTAAGCATATAGATGATGCCCTACAAGACATCAAGGAGGACTCAGAAAGCAAGGGCCTTGGGCACTTTACAATATCGCAAAGTACCTTTCCGAGGGGCTAGAGGGAAATGTTTCTCTTCCTACAGAGGGGGTTACCAACAACGCTACTCCTCTTATTCTCACTCTTCACAATCATACAAGCCTCAGTACATGCAGCTCCAAGGCCAATCGGCGTCTTTCTCTCGCCAACCTTCAAGGGGTCGACAGAGGCGCCAGGGGAGAGATTCTTCCAAACGCCAATAGCGGCTTCTCTGCTCTAGCTACTGTTCCTCTACCCCCGGTAACATCAGTGGGGGGCAGGATAACATACTGTCTACGCAGCTGGAAGATCATAACATCAGATCAGTGGGTTCTCAATATCATCCGGTTTTGCCACACATTAGAATTTCAACACCTCCCACCTTCTAGAGCCCCTTGCGCCACCAAATCAAAACCGCTACATCTGTTACGTCTCGAAGCTCATCAATTGCTCATCAAATGAGCTATAGAGCCAGTAACTCTATCACAACAAGGAGAAGGTTTCTATTCCAGGTTTTTCCTGGTTCGCAAGACGGAGGAGAAATGGCACCCAATTTTAGACATGAGGGAGTACAACACCTATCTCATAAAACTGTAGTTTCGGATGGTTTCCCTTCACGATATTTTGCGCTTTCTTAATCCAGGAGACTATATGGTGACTCTGGATCTCTAGGACGCATACTTCCACACTCCAATCCACCCAGCTCACAGACGGTTTTTACGCTTCACAGTAGCCAAGAGCCACTTTCAATTCAAAGTCCTGCCTTTTGGGCTCCGATCCGCTCCGCGGATATTCACAAAGGTGTTGGCCTCGGTGCCAGTGTTTCTCAGAAGACAGTCTCTACAGGTTTTTCCCTACCTAGACGATTGGTTAATAAAAGCTCCATCTTCTCAAGCAACTATGAAAGCAGTCAAAAGTTGCATTCAGCTTTTCAATCATCTGGGTCTTCAACTCAACAAGAAAAAGTCTGTCCTCCTCCCATCCAGGTCGGCCAGATTCCTAGGTTCCATTCTGGATACGAGATGCTGCAAGGCTTTCCCATCGGAGGAGAGACAGAAAAGGCTGATTTTTTTCTGCTCGTCAATTGAAAAGAAGGCGATCCCTGTCGGTCCGTCTATACAAGTCTCTCCTAGGATCGATTTCATCCTGCGTACCCTTAATTCCGCATTGCAGACTGTGTATGTGCCCCTTACAGGAAGAACTGGACAAGCAATGGCAGAAGGTTCGTTGAAAGACAAAATAAGGGTCATTCCTCTTATGAGGGAAGCAGCCAATTGGTGGACGGTCAAAGACAATATCTCAAAAGGTCTCACTTTCAAGATTGCTCCATCTCCCATGGTTCTGCTCATGGACGCCTCACTAGAGGGCTGCGGAGCTGCTCTACAAGATCTACAGGTGAGCGATCATTTGACGCCCAAGCAGCGTACTCTCCACATCAACCTTCTGGAGCTCAGAGCAATTTGTTTGGCTTTACAGGCTTTCCTTCCGAGGATTCCACAGTGCTGGTTCATACGGACAACTCGACAGCCATGCATTACGTCAACAAACAAGGCGGAACAAGATCTCAAATCCTTTCAAGGGAGGCCCAGAAGATATGGAATGGGCAATTCTACAAGGGATTTCTCTATCAGCGGAACACCTCCCAGGTACCCTCAACAGGACAGCGGATACATTGAGGCATCTAAAATCAGTCTGTCACGAGTGGGAACTGGATCAGGACACTCTTGACGGGGTCTTCACACGTTGGGGCACTCCTTCTGTAGACCTATTCGCAACCCCGGACAACCGGAAATGCCGGTTCTATGCAAGCAGAGATCACCATCGCGGCTCGTTGGGGAATACTCTTTCGATAGCCTGGTCCGGCGCATTTGTTTACGCCTTTCCTCCAATTCCCCGGATTCCAAGGCTCCTCAGGAAGCTCAAGACAGAACCCTGCACAACGATTTTAATTGCACCAGCGTGGCCCCGCCAATTCTGGTTCACAGAGCTTCTCCTGGTCTCTCAGGATCAGCCGATTCACCTTCGTCCCATTCCATCTCTATTGACAATGTCCCTGGCCCAAGTGTTGCATCCAGATCCGAGCTCGCTGTAGTTGACTGCGTGGCTCCTGAGCACTGAGAATTGCAAGGTTTGAATATCCCTCAGGAGTGTAAAGCAATCTTATCTCAAGCCCGCGCACCAAGTACGAATAAGACCTATCGCGCGAAACAGTTCTGCTTATGGTGCCACCGAGAAAACCTTCATCTGTTCTCTTTTGCTCCTCATCAAATATTACCTTACATTTTCTCTCTGTCTAGGTCGGGTCTGGCACATTCCTCCATTAAGGTACACCTAGCGGCTATGTCAAGATTCAGACGGACAGCCTCTGGTCCTTCTCTCTGGTCCGCTAGGATTGTCAAACAATTCCTGAAGGGTCTGTTCAGGGTTTCCCCTCCAGTTCGGCCTCCGCCTCCAATGTGGTATCTCAATCTAGTTCTGGCTCATCTGATGAGGCCTCCGTTCAAGCCTATTCACAGAGCGGATTTGAAGTTTTTATCATGGAAGTTAGCTCTCCTTTTAGCCTTGACGTCAGCTAGGAGAGTTTGGGAACTGCAAGCTTTCTCCATTACGGAACCCTTTTTACAGTTCAAAAATTCTAAGGACAAATCCGAAATTTATTCCAAAGGTCCTTTCGGATTTCCATTTGAACAAGCCTGTAGTTCCGAAATCTTTTTTCCTTGACCTATGTCTCCTGCAGGAAGGTCTCTGCATTCCTTGGATGTCCAGAGATGTCTCAAATTTTATCTTGAACGTACAAAGGATTTCAGGAAATCTTCACATCTATTTGTGGCTTATAGTGCTCCTCGAAAAGGATTTCCCCTTTCAAAACAAGGAATCTCGCGTTGGATTTCAAATGCAAATCACTATTGTCACCAAGCGGCGGGTAAACCGCTAGAAAGACATGTACGAGCTCATTCCACGAGATCAGTTTCATCTTCCGCTGCTCTCTTCGCTGGAGTTCCTATCAAGGACATTTGTAGAGCGGCAACATGGAGCAGTGCCCACACGTTCACGAAACACTACTGCTTGGACGCTTCCACAAGGAGTGAAGCGGCAGTTTGGCAAGCAGTCCTGAGGAATCTCTTCCAATGAGCGGTGAGCTTTCCCTTCTATCCCTTCTTCCTATTATTGCACATTTTGTGTCTGATTATGTTTACTGACTATGATTTCAATGTCTATTTTCTTCTTATAAAGGAATGGATACTAAGGTATCTCAATGTGAATGTCACAAAATGTGCTTTATTGCTTACTGCTAGCTACTCTGATACAAGCTATGGGAATCTATGAAAGTTCCGAAACTGGGGCAAGAAAACAAATTACTTACCTGTAACTTTGGTTCCCCAGTATTGGTAACTTTCATAGATTCCCATGCGCCTACCCTCCTCCCCTGGGAAAGCTCAGCCATCAGCAGATGTGGTTACTGTTACACAACGGCTACGAAAATCTGAGGCTCTCTCAGGAGGGTTCTATGGGGTGAGGCTGATCTGATTGGTTGTTGCAGTTTTTTGGTCTCTTTTACAAAAAGAGGTGGATATGCTACAAAATTAGATGATGCCTAGGCCTTTATCTTTGTTGTACCTATTGCTATGGTATTTTTTATTTACCGGGGACTCCCATTCCGACGATGGGGAATGATACAAGCTATGGGAATCTATGGAAGTTACCAATACTGGGGAACCAAAGTTACAGGTAAGTAACTTGTTTTCTTCTCACACTTGTGGTTCTAAATCTTAGCTATGGTGGCATCTAGGGGGAGTAGGAGAGCTTAAGCTTTCATCTCATTGGCTGAAATTTGTGTTCTTTGAAATGAAGTGGATGTGCTACTAAACATACTATGTTGTTTCAGGTCGATGGCCATTTTACTTCATATCCTCTATGCTGTATATTTTACACTGTATTCCCAGCTTGATGAGGGGAAATGATTAAAACATGTGAATATATAAACTATTAGAATGTTGGAGAACCGGAGTTACAGGTAAATAACTAATTTCTTCCCTAGCTTGACGATGTGCTGATCAAGAGCAGCATCAGGCTGCAGTGTCTCTCACTTACGCGCAAGTTGCATTGTCCTTTCTTCAATCAAAGTCCCACCTGCTGCCCCTTCATACAAAGCCCTTCTTCGGTTCTATTTGAAGTATGATCACAGAAAAAGCATACCCAACGAGCAAAGGGTCCGAGCTTTTCAGCTCCTGCTGCCTCTTTTTCAGCACACCCGCCAGATCAGTTCGCACAGTGGTATGTCTTTTTGGAATGATATCATCTTGCATCGCAAGTGTTCCCCATGCAGGGCTGCACATATGCCCTCATTTAAGTGTCTGGAAGTCAAATGGTTACAAGCACAGGGTCAAATGACGTTCTAGTGTTCAGTTATTCGGGCGACACGTCAATCAACTGTCATGAGGCATCAGGTAAGTAGTTTCTATAAAAAGCAATTTTCAGTCAGCCGGATAACTAATGCCGTATATACGGACAACAGGTGAAGTAAAAGTGGTAAATGCGTATTCTCCAGACAATTTCAAAATTCCAAATAAAGTGCCTGTAGGGTCCATCAACCCCAAAGAAGGTGCCAAAGTCCGTGCATTCAGCCACTAAGCTATATCGTACCACTGCACGACAAAAAGTTGAAACAATTGATTGTGTTGCCGGAATAACTGAATTGGAAGAACCCCAGCAATTATTATGTTGGTCTTTTGTCCTGAATAAGGCCAAAGTTTTGAACGAAACGCGTTGATTGTTTTTATGCTGTACATACCTGTTATATACAAACAACAACAGAATAAAAGAAGATTTATATGCAGTTCTTGAAAAATCACTCTGGGCTGTTTGGTTATTTTTAATGAAGTGATGGAGTCACTTTATGGTGCACCTTTGTACTAAAATTCAATTTGTATAGTCCTGTGGTTGGACTGAACCATAGTATTTTTTAACGTATTGGGGATAATATGTCCGTTGCGGTACCCTTTTGAGGTCCTGCTGTCGTGTCATCTTGGTTAATGAAGTTCTATTGTTATTCAGGCCAAAGCGCACCACTCTGCAACGTTGGTCAATATCCAACGTGCTGCATGACAGACGTTTTGCACACCGAGTTATGCATGTTACCCGTACCACCGACACCTCTCATAGGCTGGGGCAGGTATCTCACACAGTACAAGGACAGTGGCCAACTCTGTATCAGGACTGCTACATCAATTACTTGGAACTACTAGCTATTCAGCTAGTCCTCAAACTCAAACTGCACCTCATTTGTGGTGAGGGAGTTCTGCATAGACAACATGACGGCCATGTATTACATTTAGATACGGTGCGTGATACACTAACTTCAGCTCCCACTGGCACCGAGCGCTCTGCTACATTTTCCTCTTAGCGGAGCATTTACTGGGGGCAGCCAACATCTTTGCGGACCTGCTCAGCAGGATGTTAACAAGTACACGAGTGGGAACTCCACCTCCAAGTCATTAACAAATACTTTTAGCACTGGGGCATTCAACAGACACCTGTTCACCACCCCAGAAACTGAAAAATGCTAAAGCTGCCAGATATACCCTCCCACAATCCATCAGCAATGCACTATGGATGGACTGATCGCGGTTATCTGCATAAGCTTTTTCGCCACTTCTTTCCTTGTTGGTCAGAAACCTCAGGCAAACTTTGGTATCTTTGATATTGTTGTCCAACATGAGCCAGGCAACCTTGGTTCTCCACTCTCCTGGAGCTAGCCGTCTGCCCCCACAATAAGCTTTTTCTCAGGCCTGTCCTTCTCACACACAAACAAGGCAAGGTTAGGCTTTGGAAAAAGGGCAGCTCAGTGTTGGGATTTGGCAACTACGGTCCTAAATTTCAAGTGCCTCCACCTCCTGCGTGTCATCGAAGTTGTGGAATACTCTTCTTCTTGACTTGCGAAGCAGCCCTTCTGAAGCTGTTTTTAGAAAGAGCCTTAAAACCATACTCGTTAACTCCTGCCTGGAGATCTAGCCATCTGTCTTTAGGTTTTCTTGGTTGTGATCTTCTCCAGCAGCACCGGGACAATTATTTATTTATTTATTTAAAAGTTTTCTATAGCGCTAGCTAGACCCAAGGGTATCAGAGCGCTTTACAGCATTAACACAACGTAGGACAAATTTACACAGTGATATGTACAGTGAGTCAGGACGTATCTTCGGGGGAGAGCCCATTGTCCTTCGAAAGATAGGTTCGCATCGTAGGGTGTCCAGTGTCTTGTGACATTACACGGCAATGACGTTGAAGAGGCACTGTGGCTCTAGGTGAGATTCATGAGGATTAGGTCTTAGTGTCACAGTGTCTATGTGCTGGTATAAGCAGGATTTGATTATTTAGGCTTTAGTTATCCAATTGTGAGGGATCGATTAAGGAAGAGGTGTTGGAGCTGCCTTTTGAAAATTAGGAAGGAGGGATTGGTCCTGATATGGATTGGAATGGAGTTCCAGATTTTTGGTGCATTTCCTGCGAAAGAGGGAGATGCGGTTTTCTGTTTACGAGTTTTCGGGGGGATAAGGAGTAAGGTGTTGGTGCTCCTTAGGTTTCTTGTCTGACCGGCCTTCTGGATTTTAGAGGCCAGGTAGGCGGGATTCCCTGTGTGTAGCGCTTTGTGAGTGAGGCAGGCAGTTTTGAAGTAGGCACGCATTTCGATAGGGAGCCATTTTAGTTCTCTAAGTGCAGGCGATTTGTGTTCATATTTCTTGACTCCGGTGACCATTCTGGCTGCTGCGTTTCAGAGTTGATCTGAGGGGGGCTAGGTGAGATTTTGCTGATCCTGTGAGGGTTGCATTTCCGTAGTCCAGTCTTGATAGCACTAGGGATTGAGTAGCTTGTTTGAGGTCATTGGGAGGGATGAAGGGTTTTATTTTTTTGAGTAGTTTGAGGTTGAGGAAGGCGCTCTTTGCAGTGTTCTTGATGTGTTTGCTCATGTCTAACTTAGGATCCAGAGTGATTCCCAGCGATTTTACAGAATCGGCTGGGGTGGGTTTGTGATTGAGAGCATCAATAGCTTTTAACCATTCGGTGATTTGGGGGCTCTTCTCCATGTTGGAGATGAGGAGGATTTCTATCTTGTCTTGGTTTAGTTTCAGGTGGTTTTGTGATAGCCAGTGCTCGACTTTTTTCAGAGTGTCATTTAGTCTGTGAATGTCTTCGATGGAGGTGGTTTCCAGATAGATCTGGGTATCGTCCGCATAGAGGTGGAAGGGTATGTTGTTTTTTAATATGTTGGTAAGTGGTTCCATATAGATGTTGAAAAGCTACGGTGAGAGAACTGATCCTTGTGGGACACCCCTGCTAACGGGGACTAAGTCAGACAGGAAGTTCTTTATTTTTATTTTTATGTTTTGCGAGCGGTTTTGTAAAAAGGAGGTGAACCATTGTAAGACCACCTCTTCAGCTCCAACCTTTTCTTTAAGTGTCTTGATGACAAGTTTGTGGTCAACCGTGTCGAAAGCTGCCGATAGGTCCAGGAGTATGAGAAGGCAGCATTGGCCTGTGTCAAGGGATTTGTGCATATCGTCTATTATATTTAGGATCGCTGTCTTTGTGCTGCATCCTTTTCTGAAACCCGATTGGTGTGGGTTAAGAAGGTTGGTGATTTCCAGGTGTTGGGTAAGTTGGAGGAGAACACCTCTTTCCAGGATTTTCGCAAGGAGAGGGAGGTTGGAAATGGGTCTGAAGTTGTTCAGATAGTTTGTGTCGGAGCCCGTATTTTTCAGTAGAGGTGTTACTTGGCCAATTTTGAGACAGTTCGGCATGATTCCAGTGCTTAGGGAGCTGTTTATAATCTCAGTCCAGAGTGGGGCTAGGGAGCTTTTTGGCCAGTTGGGCAGGTATGGGATCCAGGAAGTGTGCTGAGGGTTTGCAGTTGCAGATCATTTTGATCATCCCTGCTTCTGCGATGGGATTGAAAGATTTCCATAGGTTTGCGGGGTGACTGGGAGTAGTCTCTTCTGTTTCTTGAGGCAAATTGCTGGCAGGGGGGCTACGGTGAGTGTCCAAGGAGTGTTCAATCTTGGTGATTTTGTCAGTGAAGAAATTGGCAAAGTTATCGCATAGGTCTTTTGAGGCCGTAGCTAGTGTTGATGTGGGTTTGGAAGTTTGCTGCCTAATGAGATTAAAGAGTTCTTTGGGCCTGTTTTTAGCATTTGCAAGGGCACTACAGAAGGAAGATTTTTCATTCATTATGTGTTTTTTATATTTTCGACGAACTGATTTCAGTCTATTTCGTAGGATTGAGGACGGGTTTTTGCGCCAGAGTCTTTCTGCAGCTCTTAGTTTTCTTCTTTCGGAGTTTATGCCTGTGTTGAACCATGATCTCAATGGTATGTTCCAGACTCTTTTTAGTTTCAGTGGGGGTATTTGGTCCATATTGGAGGACATGGTGGAGTTGTAGTGGGAGGTGAGTTCTGTTGTTGAGAGCTCACCTTTGTGGTTGGGGAGGAGGGAGTTTAACCTTTCCTCCAGGTCTTCAAGGGGAATCTGACTTAATTTTCTATGCCATCGGGGGAGGGAGAGGGGGGGGGGTCTTGCGTGCAGGACTGACACTGGGTCTTTTGGTTGATATGGAAGAGAATGATATGGTGATCAGACCAGTGAATGGGCAAGGTGTGGTCAATTGAAACTAAGTCAGGTTGTGCGATAATGGCATCCAGGATTGAGCCTCTATTGTGGGTTTTCTCAGTGAAGTGTTGCGTGAGGTTGTAGTTGGTTAGGAGATCGTTTAGGGTTTTGATTAGCGTGTATTTTTCATTCCAGTGTATATTGAGGTCGCCAAGGATTAGGTTGTTGGAGTCACGGAGTGAGTCTAGAGTTATCAGGTTGGAGAGGTGTTCTCCAAATGAGGCATTGTTTCTTGGCGGATGGTAGAGGAGATGGCTGAGTAATGGATTGTTGTTGCTTGTCTTGATGGAGGCACTGAGACTATCGAAGGAGTTGTATTCTGGTGCATTGGTTTCCGTCACGACTATGTCATTCTTGTGAATGATTGCTATACCTCTTCCTCGTTGTTTGATTCTGTCTTTGTGGATGATTGTGAAACCAGGGGGGACAAGCATGTCCATGGTTGGGGGGGGGGGGAGAGAGATCTCATTCAGCCATCTTTCAGTGATGAGCGTGATGTCTATGTCGTGGGTGAGGATGGTCTCAGCTAGTTCTGTGGCATGTTTGATGGCTGATCTGCAGTTAACGAGCATGCAGTTTGTGGAGGATCCCTCCATTACGGAGGTTTCCTTAAAGGGGGCTCTGGGGATGCTGGTGAGGAAATCTGGTGGTCTTGGGGGTATGGGGTGTGAACGGTCTCTACCGAATCCAGTGATTACCTGGATCTTGGAGTTGGAGTGGGCGGTGGTGGATGAGTTCTATGACGAGGCTAGAATTATCGCTTCGCTCGGGGACATTGCGGCTCTTGCTCTTTTGGGTCTTAGTGTCTGGTTTAGTAGGGGGGTTGTGGTCCTGCTGGGCTATTTGGTCTTTTTTGGCCTTGTGTGATTGGGGTTGGGGAGTGTGGGTTTCGGAGATGGGAGTTTGTTCGGCTATTGAGGTGTGGTGAGGTTCCGTAAGATTTCGGTGAGGCCCAGTATTATCGTTTGTAGCTGGCTTTCCAGCAGAGCAAATCGCTGGGACGTCTCTATGGAGAAGGAGGTGGGGGCGTTCAGGGAGGTAGTTACGGCTCTGGGTCTTTGTGTCTGGTTCCTGATGGGGGAGTTATTCTTGTTCCAGAATGGGGGGGTTGGACAATCTAGGTCGTTGTGTCTTGAGTGGTCTTGCATGATTGGTGTCGGAGGGAGTGAGTGTCGGGTGTGGGTGTTGAGAGGGCTCTTGAGGGTGACTTTTGGTGTTGAAATTGTTCAAGATGGCCCTATTGGTAGTCCTGGGTGTGGGGAGTGGGAGATCACCTCGTGGTTGAGAGTGAGATTTGGGAGCCATTGACTTCGGGCAAGGTTCACTGGTTGTTAGTTGGGGAGGGGGCTTGCGGAAGGAGGGGGTGGGGGTTGTTCAGTGGAGTGCTGGAGAGCCTCAGCGGTGATGTGGTTCTTCCTGCTTGAGCAGGGGGGAGAGAAATGAGAGCTATCGGAGGGGGGGTGTTGTTCAGTGGGGGGTTGTGGAGCCTCATCAGGGGTAGGGCTCTGACTGCTAGAGGAGGGAGGGAGAGAATTGAGAGAGAGCTATCAGGTGGGAGAAGGTGGGATTTTGGGTGGTGTCTGGAAGGGGGAGGTTGGCTTTCAAGGCAGGAAATTTGAGGTTGCTTTGTGTGGTCTTCAGGATGGGTGGTCTGTCAGGGGATAGGGAGTTGGATGGGCGGAGGCTATGTAGAAGCGAGGGGGCGCTGCGGAACGAGGAAAAAAGGGAGTCAAAAGCTTCTAGGTTGTCATTGTTGGCTTGGATCATGACTGTGCCATTGGTGTAGATGGTCACGGATGTGTAGCCGCTGTGTATAGGGAGGTTAGGGAGTGTGATCGTTAATTTGGAGCTGTGGGGAGTGTTAGTTGTTTTGAATATGTGTAGATGCGATTTAAGGGTAGCGTTCCAAATAGCAGGTCTCGCGGTATGGAATAAGAGATCCATTTTTAACTGGCCTTTGGAGGAGCAGTGGTATATGTCTGCTAAAAGAATTTCCGGGTGGTGTTTCATTAGCTTATGTTTGAGGTTTCTTTTTGCTTTAGGTGTGAGATTGGGTGGGAAATTGATGGAGAAGGAATTCGGGACGTAAGGTTTCAATCCGTAGGGAGTGGGGTGTTGGTAGGGAGAGGTGGTGGGGGGAGACCTTTCTAGAATATGGTTATGGGGGGTTGCCCCGAGATTGAGTTCAGTCTGTTGGTCAGAGAGGATAAGATTGTAAGGAGAAGGAGTAGGTACCCTTCTCTGTTGCTAGGTGGGAGAAGGTGTTTTTAGTCGCTCCTTCTGGTCTAGAGAGCTCAATCTTCGAGTCTGCGGCGTGGGTTAGATGTGAGATTGAGGAGTGGGTGATTACTCTATTGCTTATCTCTTTAACCTGTGCTAGGGGTGGAGGAGTGTAGTGGGTTTTCAGGAGAGGTGATGAAGGGGGATTGGTCAGCGGGTCGGGTTAAACAGGTAAGTTCACAAAGGGTTTGTCTTCATTCTGCGGTGTTGGTGAAGTGAAGAGATCGAGGCTGTGTTACACCTCCTGTTTCGGCTTGCTGCGTTGTTTTTTCTTTAGTGGTTCAGGTTGTTTCCCACAATTAATGGTGTTTCCTAATTACAGTTCATGTTCCCTTGTACTCCTTGCTGCCCACGTTTTTACAAAGGGGAACGATCCATTTTGCACGCAGCTGTTTGTAAAGGGGGCAGATAAAAAATTATGAATAAGGGATTCGGAACCCCCTTAACAGCCTACACACAGATCATCGTTTGAACCACTATCCTTCTGCCAGTAAATGATTTTACAGGTAGAGTTCCATACCTAAACTGAAGATAGAGAGTTTTCTAGCTAATGGAGAAACAATTACATAGATGGTACATTCATAGACAGCCATTGGTTTGTAATCGGTTACGGCGACAGAGAGCCCTTACAATGCATAACACTATCAATTGCAACACTATCCCCAAAAATGTATTTTATGCTGGCTTTGCCAATCAAACACATGCTCTCTGGTGAAAAACATTATTCGTCATAATGCAACCTTTGAAGTAGTGCCTTAATATTACAAAGCCTCTGAATTTTACAAGCACACTGTGCTACCAAAATGTCTTTAATACACTCCCGATGAGGCTCAATGGTGGGTATTGTCCTTAGCCAAGACCAGTAGATGAGCATTCTACACTCAGTCTTGTGAGCAATTTTCTTGTGGGTCAAATCTAAATATATTAGTCAGTGGTGTACTTGCTGGCAGATTCAATAGAGTTCTTGTGAATATGTGTCCACTGTGGAGAGGTTCTTGGTTTGTGAGCAACCCCACATCTCAACACCATATAAAACCACCCATAGTGCCTTCAACATTTTAGATTTTTAACGCCGGAGCCACCCTTCCAGATTTGTTTTTTCTGTGTATTTTCCCTATGTGTGTAGTGTGTAGAACCAGGTACAGCTGTGCTTTTTCCACCTGTGGTGCCCAACATAAATTCTTTGTTAGTTTAATACTCAAGTACTCAAAATTTGGCACCACGTCTAAGGTAGTGTCACCAACCAGCATCCTCCTCTTACAGAGTCTACTTCTGTCTTAGTAAAAATCATGCACTTAGTCTTGGAGCTATTGAGCTCCAGGTCCAGCTCAACACAAAACATTTGAAAAGAGTTCAGGAGCTGTTGCAAACCCTGTGATGACTTGGATATTAGCAAGCTGTCGTCCACAAAAAGGAGTGCAGGATCCCTCCACCCTCCTATGTTAGGTGCCTCGCAGCTATCCCTAGCTAGGAAGTCAATTACACCATTAATATAGAATGTGAAGAAAGTAGAAGCCAAGACTCGCTCACTCCTGGACCCCCCGGTCAATATGCTTTGATGAACATAATAGGGTGGACCATTGGTCTCCTACAATGGCACGGCAGTGCTGTTTACTGGACTATACAGTGAGACGTTAAGCCCTGATGAAGTTGATATATTTGACAAACATGTGTTGGCTGCTGGAAAGAATATGCTGTGTGAACAACCATAATAAATGACTTGTGAAGTCCAAGATTTGGAGTAACGAACTTTACGTGTGAAGTGCACAAACTTGAAGAACTCCTTAATTGATGAACATAGTATTGTGAAAACAACTATATATTCTAGGCATGTGGGCTGCTGAATTCATATCTGTGCATAGATCGCCGCCTAGTGTTGGGTCTGGATGATTGCACCTTGTTGTCCTGGAAGAGTCTTTGAAGTATCACGAGATAGGTGACTCCTCCCCTGGACTATAGTGCGCATGGGCATCTTCTCCATCTTCAGATTGTTTTTTTCCGCCATTGGGTTTGGATGTTATTCCTGTACTCCAACTTTGGAATCGAAACTAAACTTTTCTAGAGGCCATAAGGCCTTCGACTTCGACGGTATTGTTCTCGCTCGGTACTTCTTGACTCGATCAAGGTTTCCATCTCGACTCAGTTGTAGACGCGGGCCGTTGGACCTTTTCGACGCCACGTGGGCCTGCTGTCGATGGAAAGGAGCCCGTTCAAAAGGTGCCCACAATGCCACTCCAAGTTCCCGCATACTGACAGACACACAGTATGCAACAAGTGCCTATCACCAGACCACAAGGAAGAAACCTGCCCAGCCTGTGCCCAATTCCGTTCGAAGAAAACCATCCGGATTCGACTGGCCGCTAGGCAAAAGATGCAGCGACAGGCACCGGAACCAGACAACATCTTCGAGGATGAACAGGAACGTCCAGAAGGGGAAGATTCGGATCTAGAGATCGTCACCGTCGAGGACCACTCGTACTCTGATGACGAAATCCCACTGGGGCAAACCGTGAGTACATTGCCCCCGACACCAATTACCCCGTTCCAGAAGGCTCCGATCGAGGCATCGCCTAAAGGCCTTAGCCAAGATCCAAAACATCATTCAGCAGCCCCGCCATCCGGCTCGGATCCGAAAACAAAGATTAAGCCTTCAGACCCCCCAGGTCCAAGTAACGTTATCCCAAAGAAGGTTCCGGAACCCAAAAAGGTCGTCGACCCGAAGGGCGTCGAACCGAAGAAGGCCGTACAGCCTAAGGGCGTCGACCCGAAGAAGGCCGTCGAGCCAAAAAGCGCAGAACCAAAGAAGGCCGTCGAGCCAAAGAAGGCCGCCGAACCGAGGGGCGCCGACCCGAAGAAGGCCGTCGACCCAAAGAAGGCCGCTGCGCCAAAAGTCGTCGAACCGAAGAAGGTCGCCGACACAGAGGGCGTCGTACCAAAGCCTGTGGCCCAGCCGAAGAAGGTTATCGAGCCAAACAAAGGCACCGACCCAAATACAAGTGCTCCTAAAAAAAACTGTCGATCCGAGAAAAATCGTCGACTTGACAAAAGACAGTCAACCTAAAAAACCTGTCAAGCACAGTAAGCGCATCAAACCTAAAGATCCGGTCGATCCGCAATCAGTCGTCGACCCGGACAAACAAACCCGGCCGAGGAAGTGCAATAAGGCACCGAAAGTCGTCGAACCAAAAAAGGATGTCGACCCAAAGGCAACGGTCGATCCAAAAAACACTGAGCCAAAAAAGTCAAAGACACAGCCACGGACAGTGGAAGAAGAACTCTTCCATCCAGAGCCATCAGAGGATCAGGCAAAAATATATATCAACCCTGAGACTGGTAAAGTCACAATCCTACATAGGAAAAAGAGGCCATTGGACACGGACTCTCATTCCCCCATTCCTCTAAAGAAAAAGGACTTTGGGACTTCTCCCTCTAGACCCTTCATTCCTTTCTGTCCCACTATGCCTACTACGCCTTTTGCTCCTTACTCTCCTACGCAATCTGGGGACAATGAGGGCGACACAGGGGAAGATCCTCAATATGATTTTAGCTATCCAGAGGATCCTAACCCTCAAAATGAACCATGGGTAGAGCCGACTGATCCATATGACACGCATCCCATCCCTGACACCTCCTCATACCCAACAAAGCCGTCACCTACTGACGACACCATTGTCTTCAACCAGCTAATAGATAGGGCAGCGCAGTACCAGAACGTAGACATGCACAATGAACCTATAGAAGAAGACTTTTTATTTGACACATTCCCTACTTCTGAGAAAAATGTCAGAACACTTCCTATGTTGAAAGGGGTGCTAAAACACGCATCAGATATATTTAAAGATACAGCCACGGCACGTGTAATCAATCCCAGGATTGAAAAGAAATATGGAGCGGCCCCTAAAGACCCTACTTATATCAGAGGTCAGTTGCCATTAGATTCACTAGTGGTGGCTAATGCACGAAAAAACGGGCCAACTCACAAACAACAGGAGAAGCTCCACCTCCTGATAAGGAGTCCAAAATACTAGAGGCCTCGGGTAAAAGAGTAGCATCTCAGGCCTCCAATTCATGGAGAATTGCAAATACACAAGCTCTACTAGCTCGTTACGACAGAGCACACTATGACCAGCTTGAAAGTTTGATGCAACACCTGCCTGAGCCTTTCAAAGCACAAGCTAACGACCTCATACAGGAGGGGAAATTTATTACAAACGCCTCCATTAAATGTGCGCTTGGCGCAGCTGACACTAAAGCCCCGTCCATTAACACCAGCGTCTTATTACGAAGACACGCATGGCTATGCATTTCTGGCTTTAAGAACGAGGTGCAATCCACCATTCTTAACCAACCAGTCAATCAAGACTTCCTTTTCGGCCCTGCAGTCGACACCAGTTTAGACAAAATGAAAAAGGATACAGAAACCGCAAAATCAATGCGTGCATTGCAGTTTCAACAACACAGAGGTTCCTTTCGACGCTCCTCATCCAGAGCAGCTACTCGAGGCAATACTTCACAAACCTCATCTACATACAAAAGCAACACCCAAGGTTCCTTTAACAAGAACTCCAACAACAGAGGTTATAGGGGCAACAATAATAAGGGAAGAGGACGTGGAGGCAATAATACCAGAACCTCCACTGCCGCAAAACAGTGACTTCATCACACTACCTCCAGACCATCTAACACCGGTCGGAGGCAGGATGCAACAATTCCTACCTGTCTGGAACTCAATTACCACAGACAGGTGGGTGAGACAAATTATCTAGTATGGTTATTGCCTACAACTCACTTCTACTCCACCAAACATACCACCCAGACACCGCCCTATGTCGAAAGAACACATCACCCTGCTACAACAAGAGGTGAAATGAATGCTGGAAAAGGGG
Source organism: Lissotriton helveticus (assembly GCF_964261635.1). NCBI lineage: Eukaryota > Metazoa > Chordata > Amphibia > Caudata > Salamandridae > Lissotriton > Lissotriton helveticus. Next base: position 1,347,442,188 of record NC_136057.1, on the reverse strand, counting down.
GCCATAGAGCCAGTCCCTTTTGAACACCAAGGGACAGGAGTATACTCACTATACTTCCTTATTCCCAAGAAGGCCGGTTCACTCAGACCAATATTTGACCTCAGACCCCTAAATCAATACATACTGTTGGAGCACTTCCATATGATCACACTACAGCAAGTGCTCCCGCTGCTCCAGTAAGGAGACTTCCTAGCAACAATGGACCTCAAGGATGCGTATTTTCACGTACCCATCCATTCAGCTCACAGAAAATATCTCAGGTTCACAATAGAAGGTCAACACTACCAATTCAAGGTTCTCCTCTTCGGGGTAACCACGGCTCCAAGAGTGTTTACAAAATGCTTAGCGACAGTAGCTGCACATCTCAGGAGGCAACACGTCCACGTGTTCCCATACCTAGACGATTGGCTAATACAAGCAAAATCGTGCGAACAGTGTGCAAGAGACACTTCTCAAACACAACTGCTACACAGCCTAGGTTTTTTGATAAACTACCCAAAATCGCATTTACAACCATCCCAGACACAACAATATCTGGGAGCTACTATAGATACCTCAGTGGCAAAGGCATATCCAAACTCAGCGAGGATAGCCAGCATTCAAATGCTCATTCGCAAATTTCTGCCACAACACTCTTTGCCAGCTCGAGTCTTCATGCAGCTCATAGGCATGATGGCCTCCTGCATATTCATTGTCTCCCATGCCCGACTTCAAATGCGTCCATTGCAAGAATGCCTAGCACGGCAGTGGAACCAAGCTCAAGGACAACTAAAAGACCTAGTGTTGGTAGACACTTGCGCTTACAACTCTCTGCAGTGGTGGAACCCACAAAACCTTTCCAAGAGGCGACTGTTCCAAGAGCCGGTTCCACAAGTAGTACTACCAGCGGACGCATCACTGACAGGTTGGGAGCCCTCCTACTTCAATACACAGTACAAGGGCTCTGGACAATCAAACAAATGAAAATGCATATCAACCAACTAAAGCTGCTAGCAATATTCCTAGCTCTAAAAGCATTCCAAAAATACCTGTACAGCAAGACTGTGTTGATCCGGACGGACAACATGACAGTCATGTACTATATCCAGAAACTGAGGAACGCACTCCCCACAGCTGTCCCACTTGGCACAGAGCATATGGAAGTGGGCAATTCCAAAAGACATCTTTCTCCTGGCAGAACACCTCCCAGGGAAAGACAATCAAATAGCGGATCTGCTCAACAGACACAGCCAACAACTACACAAATGGGAGATTCACCCCCAAGTCCTTCAGCCATTCTTCGAACAGTGGGGGCACCCAGAGATAGACCTGTTTGCCACAAACAAAAACTCAAAATGCCGGTACTTTGCCGCCAGGTTCCCACATCCGTTGTCACAGGGCAATGCGCTATGGATGAATTGGTCAGGCAGATTTGCGTACGGTTTTCCCCCAGCTCCACTGATTCCGCTGGTGGCACGCAAACTGCGGCAACAGTCACTCACACTGATCCTAGTTGCTCCCACATGGGCGAGACAGCCATGGTACACCACATTCCTGGAGCTTTCAGTAGTTCCTCATCAAAGGCTGCGCCTCGCACCTCATCTTCTAACTCAGAACCATGGAGAAATCAGACACCCAGATCCCAATCAGATGAACCTAGCGATCTGGCTCCTGAAATCTTAGAATTTGGATACCTTAACTTGCCTCCAGACATCATGAACATCCTTAAGAAGGCAAGACGACCAACTACTAGAGCATGCTATGCAGCTAAATGGAAAAGATTTGTTATTTACTGCAACAATAACCAAATCAACCCATTAGATGCTTCCATTCAGAAAATATGTTACCTACTGCATCTTCAAAGATGCAACCTAGCATACTCCTCAATAAGACTACACCTTGCTGCTATAGCAGCATACCTTCAAAACAGGCAACACCTTTCACTGTTTAAAGTACCAGCAATCGAGGCTTTTATGGAGGGTCTTAAAAGGGTAATTCCTCCAAGGCACCCACCTTCCCCAGTCTGGAACCTAAATATAGTACTTACCAGGCTTATGGGACCTCCTTTCGAACCTCTACACTCATGCGAATTGCAATTTCTAACATGGAAGGTGGCATTCTTGATTGGCATTACCTCACTCAGGCGAGTTAGCGAGCTACAAGCACTAACAATTCAAGGACCCTTCATGCAAATACATGCTAACAGGGTAGTTTTTAGAACAAACCCTAAGTTTATGCCAAAGGTCGTATCCACTTTCCATATTAATCAATCAATAGAACTGCCAGTGTTCTTCCAAAATCCACAGTCAGTAGCGGAAAGAGCCCTACACACACTGGATTTAAAGAGCTCTGCTTTATTATGTGGACAGAACGAAATCATTTAGAAAAACAAAACAATTATTTGTTGCTTTTTCACCACAACATAAAGGGAATCCCATATCAAAGTCCGGAATAGCCAGATGGATAGTTAAATGCATTCAAATATGTTATCAAAAGGCTAAACACACTTTAACTGTACCCCCAAGAGCACACTCTACGCGAAAAATGGGGGCATCCATGGCTTTCCTAGGAAATATTCCTCTTGAAGACATATGTAGAGCAGCCACATGGACTACCATATACACACTTTCACAATATACTACTGTGTAGACGTGCAAGCAAAGCAGCAAGCTTCTGTAGGCCAGCCTCTCCTCAAAACTCTCTTTCAAACTGCTGCAGCTGGCACAGGTAACCACCGCTAGAGGAGATACTGCTATACAGTCTATACACAGATATGAATTCAGCAGCCCACATGCCTCGAACGGAATATGCTACTTACCAGTATGCATCTGTTCTTGGCATGTAGGGCTGATGACATTCATATCGCCCGCCCTCCTCCCCGGTGCCTGTTGCAGCTGCAGCATTATCTTTTGCATGGCCATCTCTTACTTTACTATCTCCATCTCTGCCACAATGGCGAAAAACAATCTTAAGATGGAGAAGATGCCCATGCGCACTATAGTCCAGGGGAGGAGCCACCTATCTCGTTATACTTCGAAGACTCTTCCAGGACAACAAGGTGCAATCATCTGGACCCAACACTAGGTGGCGATCTATGCACAAATATGAATGTCAGCAGCCCTACATGCCAAGAACAGATGCATACTGGTAAGCAGCATATTCCATATATAACCTGTAAACAGTGTGTGCCAATTGGTTTAAATGCTTACGGGCCAAAACCTCTTTACAACATTTTTTTTGTAGAGAATAACAAATGCTTACGGGCCTATAGTTGCCTGGATTTGCCTGGTCTTCTTGTAAATAGTAATGATTTCTGCTAATTTCCAATAGCGGGGAATCTCCATACCAGCTTGTATAGTGTTGGAAAGCAAGTTGATATATGCCCCCCCAAATTTCTATATAAATCATTAGGAAATCTATCTGGCTCGCTAGCACGGCGGGGAATACAAGAATTGATGGAGTTTAAAGTTTCATTTAATGAAAATGTCAAACTGTTGGGGGTTTGAGATGGAACTAGTTTTCGGAGCCATAACATCACCCCTGGCAGTGTTGCGTTTCATATAATAAAGCTGTCCAAAATGTACCATCCATTCATGGGGTTGAATACAGAAATCAAGTATAGGTTTGCGACCATTTAGGCAGAATACTGTCTTCCAGAAAGACTAATTGTCCTCATTTAAAAGTGCTTTTTGCAGGTTCATCCATAGTGAACTCTCCCATTCTTTTTTTGCTTGGTTTAGTACTTGCCGATGGCAGGTCTACCTTTGGTTATTTCTGGTTGAGATTTTGACTTAATTGCCACCATAAATTCACTCTTGGCTGATCTACATTCCCCATTATACCAGTTATCAGGATTTGGCACAGATTTCCCTTTACACCTTTCCTTTCCTTTCCCAATACCTCTCTAATATGGGCAAATAGTTTATGCCTGGTAACAAATTCCACAATTCTAGACACGAGAGTTAGTTTTGATAGGAACTCCTAATCCCCAGTTACCCTTTCATTAACCACATCAAGGGCTTTTGGATTTCTCATCACCTAATCCCACCTAATGGTTTTAAGATCATTAGTATACGAGGGGCCACCTATATCGCCATAAGACGCCTGCACTGGGGCTGCTTCGTCCCGTAGTGACAGCCTGAGGGCATTGAGGCCACTATCTGTGCTATCAACTTCTTCCATTTCCACAGTTAGCCAAAAAAATAGTTAATTATACTACTGTGTCCCACGCTGTGATGTAATTTTGCCCTGGCGGTCCGAGAGGCATCTGGTATTTGTGGCTATGAGCTCACAATTTAATGATAGAGCCTAAAATTGGCCCACTTTAGCTGTCCATCTTGCTAAGGGGAGATCATTCTGTGGCACACCCTATTGTATGTTCTGTTCTTGGGTTAAATCAAGTGGAATGGCTGCCAGTGGTTTGGAGGTGGAATTGAAGTCCCCAGCTCCCAGTAGCCTATCCTCACCAGCGCACTCCAAAAGTACTTACTCTAATTGGCTAATTAACTTGGTCTCCTCACTACAGATTTCCACTCTATTGTATACATTATAGACTTTAAGTGATAACCTGGATGGAAGCACCAGCCTAGCTGCTAATATATCGCAATAGGGACTAGAGATATTCTACACTGGAGTGTTGTTTTAATCCATATACATACCTCTCCTGAAGGCCTTCCCCTAGCACATTTGATCACATACACACAAAAGGATGTGTACCCACACCTATGAAAAGGAGCTGCACACCACGTCTCTTGAAAGAGACAGATGTTGAACGTTTCAATAAATTGACCCAACTCTACCTCCGTCAGAAGCTGAGGTATTCAGCCTACATTCATTCACAGTATTTTGATAGAGGGCAGCTTGACACCATCATTGACAGGGGAGACTGGCTCCGCCGTGGTGCTTCCCCCATTACTTGCGGCGGGGGACCCAGTTGCCGGATACAGTGTCTGGCCTAAAAGCCCACCTCCTGTAGCTTCTTGATTTGCCACCTTACTTAAAGGTGGCAAGTTAACCAGCACTTGGTCTAATATAGGATATCACTGCACATCGTTCTTAAAGGCACTAGCATCCTTATTACTACAGTTATCCACAGGTTTGGTTTCTGCTATAAATACTTCTCTTGCCAATGCCAAAAAGCACAAGTTGGATGTGGTCAGTGTGTTATCTTTGGGGACTTTCAACCTATTCTGTAACCCTCTGTCCACATCACTGATACTTCCTCAAACTTCATCGATCTGTTGAAGTCCTGAGTGACTACTTCAGGCAAGGCTGTCTTCAAAGAAAGAGATGAAGACCATTATTTACTCATTGATGCATGTATCATTGACAGCTAAAACAAACTGACCAATTCTGCCCTGGGTTGACTTCGTAACAAGATAAAGCCTGAGTCTGTTATCTCAGTAACCACTATTGTCACCCTGCTTGATGCTGCCAGCGCGGGACCACCATCTAGACATCATTGGTTAAAGAATTGGAGTCTTTCCTTCGAGTACAGTTAAGGTCTGTAAATCCAACGCCACTGTAGAGCGTTGGAACAAGCAATTTTGGACAAATTACTTGCACATTGCAAAGAACTGGCCAAAGCCTTGCTCATGAGAGCGAACTAATTTCTTCTGTTTGAAAAGATCATTCTTTAGACTCCTTTATGTTCAGGCTTTTGGTGACAGCGAATCTGTTGCTTCTTTGAGACTGGTTATAAAACCTATCTTAACACCCGTACGTACAATTGCCTTTCAGTGGCGAACAGCTTTTTGGAAAACATGTTTAAAAAAAAAAAATAATCATCCTCACACAGCCCTTTCTTGTGGCGCATTTCAACTAAAGCAAGGCTGTTATTTGAGCAGGGAATCAAGTTGCCATTATGGGTGTGCATGATGTAGCACTTTTTGATCCTCTCACCTGTTTGATTAGTTTAACCAATCTCCAGCTACAACTTGTTCCGCAAAAACGAACAGGCTTTTCGTCCAGCAAAATCAAGCCACCCACCCTCAGAACTTCCAGGCTGGTGAAGGGGAAAGTATAGGCATATTTTTCATACAGGTGCGTTATAACATCAGACTACTGGATAATCTGCCCCATGTTATGTTATACTGCTTTTATAGCGTGCACGGATACTCAAGAGTGTCCCGGCACCGAGTGCCTAATAGGAGGAAGCTGGGGAGGCTGAGCATACCAAGGTTTAGTTAAAAAGCAGGGTTTTGAGATGTTTCTTGAACGGTCTGGTATCTTGGATGTTGCGCAGTTCCACCGTAAGGGAATTCCAGGCTTCAGCCGCCTTAAAAGATAGGGAGCTGCCGCCCATGCGAGTGAGGCGGAAGTGGGGAATGACTGCCAGACGATGTGCAGCGGAGCGTAGATGTCTTTGTGGAACATAGAAGGTGAAGCGTCTCCTAAGGTAGAGTGGCCCTTCTCCGTGTAGAGCTCCTCGCGCCAATGTAAGTGCTTTAAACTGGACACGGCGGGCCACAGGAAGCCAATGAATATCCCGTGTATGTTGCTTCATGCTTGATCTTCCTGGGATACGGAGCAGAACCCTAATAGCATTTCTATGGCCACACTATAGAAATAATTTCTAAGCGACATAAAACACTACCCAAAAAGGAACACCATCTATATTTGGAAACCTAGCAGTTAGAAATTTAGCTTTTTATTTTTAAGTATACACAAAATGGTACTATTGCTAATGCCCATGTCCCAATGCAATCAGATTTTATTCAAAGTTCATTCAGGTGTGAAATAAAAGTTGGTGAATTGCACCCTTTTCAGCAACTGAGGATGCTCGACCAGTTCATATAGAATCAATCCTTCAGAACAGTTGCTGTTCTTTGTATGCAATTGATCAACAGGACCGAATTTCTAGCGTACCGTGCCCTGGAGGATGCCTACTTTCATATAACCATTTACCTCCAGCACAGTAAATTCCTTTGGTTCATGATCAGTGGTCTGTATTTGCTGTTATTTTTCTTCCTTCTGCATAAAGCCTTCTTCAGCTATATGGCTGCAGTGACCGTGGATCTCTTTGACAAGGAGTAAGGGTATTTTCGTTTGTAGAGAACTGGCTCGTAAGCAGCCTGTCACCTGAACACACAAACAAAGCAGCAAATTCTGACATAAGCCTACTACGGATATTGATCTGACTCTAAACAAGAAAATCACTGCTAACATTGCATCAACAGATACTGTTTCTAGGATCTCGCCTCTGCACGCTCATTCTCAAAGCTTATATATCACAGAAAAAGAGCAACAAACTGATGTCACTGGTGAAACAATTCTGCAAATCGATGCAGCTCTCATTCCTCAAATACACAACCCTGCCAGGAATAATGTCTTCTTGCAACCTTCTTATCCTGCAATGCTTCCTCTGTTTATGCCCTCCTTTAAGAACAGTTCAATCTTCAGTGCCCACAAGTGGCAGGATATTTAAAAAACATTATTTCTTTGACTCCCTAAGCAAAACAAGCCCTTGCATGGTGGACTGACCCTGTCGACATCTTTGTGAGTCAGTACCTAGGTTTTAAAAGTCCTCAACAATTCCACAAGACAGTGGATGGGTCACTCTCTGGCGGGGAGGGGGGGGGGATCGGATGGATTCCTTGAACATATGCATACACCAGCTTTTGGCTTGCTTACTACATCTTGATTGAAATGTACCTTCACCTGTGTCCATCTGTTGTAGGAACACTCATGAAAATTCCTTTTGAACCCATTTGCAGATCCACTCTTTCAATTTGGTCGTTGACAAAATGTCCACTTTGTTGGCCATCACATCAGCCAGGAGAGTTGGAGAAATCCAATGTCTATCCATCTAGCCACTATACATGATGTTTGATTAGGCCAAACTGACCCAACAAACCTTCATTTTATTCTAAGGATAATCATCTTTCCTTTTGAATCAAACAATCCCCTTCCTGACAATCTTTCAACAACCAGCTATTCCAGCTTAAAGGGCCCTGCACTTATTGAACATGGAATTCTGCTTAAAATTCTACATTGTCAAAGAGTTTAAGAAAATCAGTTCAACTCTCTCATTTGACAGTGCAAAATAGGCTCAGCTTTGTAAAAGCATGGCATTGCCTATTGGATTACAGCATGTTTAGCCTTTTGCCATAGAAAGTCTTTCAGATAACCCAGTAGTAACGTGCAAGCTTACTACACCAGAGACATGGTGACCTTAGTTGGACTGTTCGCTAATGTGATGATCGCCAACATCTGTAAACGGCATCGTAGTCTTCTACGTGTACCTTAATGAAGCTTTACTGCTTTGACGTCCAGAAGACATCTGAGAAATGTGTCCAAACAGCTATTCTGTGGAAACTGTTTAAAGTGTGCCTCATTACCGCGTTATTTTATATATGGCACTATTTTATAGACTTCTAGCCGCAAATTCCTTACTTTAGAATATTTCCGAGATGTCAAGGTGGATCCTGAGATTTCCAAGCAGTACCCCTGCGCACTAGTAGGTGGTGTTTTGCTCGGCGGCGTCTGCGCTGGGTGTGACATGCAAGATGCCTATGTAGGCGCTACCCCAGCGCGCCGACATCATTTATTTTCTTTCCGTCCAAGTCAGTGCAGATACCGAGAGAGCTCAAATTTTGACTGACTTTCATATAGACTTCTTGTCCGATATTTTTGAAAATGTATTTTCCTAGTGTGCTAGAGCTATCCCCTAAGAAACCTTCAAGTTTAAAGCCATGTGGTGCCAGTCACAGCCAGATATTATTGAGAGACCACCATTTGATTTTTGTGGTGTTTAGATTTGGATGAAAGTTTAAGCACACACACAAAAGTTAATGTGTCCCTCCTATTGGGCACACCTTTTTGGGTCGTCGATCCGGACTGACTCCGTGAAGTTAATACGAATGATGATCATACAAATTCAATGAGTTTATCACTTTTCGAATTTATTTTATAGATATTGCATTTCATATCCTTGTTTTAAATGTTTGAAAAGTTCATTGTACATGAGAAGCACAAAACGCTCCAATGCATTTCGGGCGACGCCCTTTTTCAAGAAGCTCGGGTGTTCCTTATGTCTGTACAATATAGAAGATGAATGAGTGTTCAATTTCGTAATGCATCTCGGGCAACGCCCTTTTTCAAGAAGCTCTGTTGGTGAGAAAGTAATATGTTTCAGGTGCACGAATCTTAATGTGAGGTACATCATACATTATCACAACGTGAAAGAAACATTAGCAGCAATAAATACCAAAAACAAATGATATCAACCTTGAAAAAAACATGAAACTATAACATCACGTTATGTGTTTGTATGGAGGCGTAAACGAAAGAAACATACCGGGTGTTCCTTATGTCTGTACAATATAGAAGATGAATGAGTGTTCAATCTGTAGGTGGACGAAAACAGGGGGTTAAAGAAAATTCATAAGGTGCGGTTGGGGAGTGCGTGAGAGGTAAGTTTCATCGCACATGTTACTTACTTCGTAGAGAAGCTGAAAATCGTCTAGAATCGTCAGTTCACATCGTTCCTAAGAATCCGTGGAAGTGCGGGTTGGCTGTGTGTTCCCGCGAGGGGAAGTTTTAAACCCTGATGCAGGTTGGGAGGTTGTGATGTCGTTAACATAGAAACAGGACTAAGTTGGCTGTGTGAATGGTGGCGGCCATATTGTTGGGAGGTTGTGATGTCGTTAACAAAGAAACAGGACTAAGTAGGCTGTGTAAATGGTGACGGCCATGTTGTTGGTGAGGTGGATGTGGCGTGTAGTTGAATGAAGACAATAAGTAAAAAAATGACTAAAAAATGAAATAAAAATACATGAAAGATACAATGAGTTACAGATTGTTGTATTTACAAGTAGCAACTGAGTTCAATGCGGTCATTAAGACCGAACGGTTTCAGTGACTGAAGGCGGTAGATCCAAGTGGTCTCGCGTTGCAGTAGCATTTTATTGTTATCCTTACCTTCTTTTTTTTCCACCATTTCAAGTACCATAAATTTCAGTTGGGAAATGTTGTGCCTGAATTCATTAAAGTGCATGGCAAAGTTGGAACGTTCATTTTTAGTCCGTATGTTTGATTTGTGCTCACTGAGACGTACTTTGATTTTCCTCTCGGTTTTTCCTATATAGATTCTACCACATGGGCATTTTAATAGATAAATGAGATTCGTCTAATCACATGTTGCATAGACATTCACTTTGATGTTATTTCCTTTCATTGGATGGTTGATCGTGTTTCCCCTTATGATGTTATTGCAATTGTTGCAGTTATGGCAAGGACGAGTGCCGTTCTATATGATGTTTTCCTTGGTTTCACTCGATAAAATTTCTTTCAAGTTGGATGCTCTTGTGTAAGCGAAAATTGGTGGATCCTTGAACAATTCCTCGAAGTCGGGTTCAGTTGCAAGTATGCGCCAATGATTTAAGATGATTCTTTTGAAGAGATTACTCTGAGTGGAATACTGAGACACCACTATCATCCTGTTGTCTATTTTTTTGGTGGTGCGGGTTAAGGCTGTTTCACGTGAAATGTTGTTGACTCTTTCAGTGGCTTCAGATATCGCTTCTTCGGGATACCCTCGGTTTTTAAATCTTATGGCCATTTCTTCAATGCGTGTTTTATAGGTCATTGGATCCGATGTTATGCGTTTGACACGTAGCATTTGACTATAAGGAAGATGTTTTTTCAAAGAGTTCTGATGAAAACTTGTGTAATGCAAAGTGTTATTGCGGTCGGTACTTTTTCTGAATAGGTCGGTTTTTATTTTTCCGTTAGTGAGCTCAATGGTTACATCCAAAAAATTGATGATGTGATCGCTGATTTGCCAGGTTAACTGGATCCTTTCATCTTTGGTGTTCAATTCAATGAGTGCTGATTCCAAGTTCTCTCTAGTATCTTTCCATAGGAAGAACAAGTCGTCTATGTAGCGGACAAATAATTTCAAGTTGTTTTTCCAAGAGTCGCTATCGTAGATGTACATGTTTTCAAACTCTGCCATGTACATGTTGGCATAGGAAGGTGCTGCACAATTTCCCATAGCCATTCCGGACAGTTGTGCATACCAATGTTGGTCATAGGAAAAGTAGCTGTGATATAGGGTGCAAATCATTAATTCCAATAGGAATGGTTGGAGGTCTGGAGCAATGTCGCTATTTAAAATCGCTTTTTCCACAGCTTCTATTCCACCGCCGTGTGGAATTGAGGTGTAGAGACTACTTACATCTGCTGTACAAATTATGAGGTTTTCTCCTTCATTAATTTGTATTTCAGATAGTTTCAACAAGAATTCTGTTGTATCCTTTGTGTAGCTCTTTTGGTTTTTCACCAATGGTTGAAGATGGCGATCCAGGAACTTGCCCACCGGTTCGTGGATGGAACCTCTGGTGGAGATGATTGGTCTGAAAGGTGGATCAACTGGATTTTTATGTATCTTGGGTAGCATGGTTATTGTTGGGCTGCGTGGATGTTCACCGGTTAGGTATTTGTTTGTTCTTTCATTAATAATTCCTTCATTTGTGGCTTTATGAAGAAGCTTCATCAATTCGGTTTTGTATTCCGAGGTTGGATTCCCTTCAAGTAGCATGTAAGTGCTGTTTTCAGAGATATGTTCCTTTATTTTTGCCGTGTACATACTGGTGTTAACTATGACTAAAGCGCCTCCCTTGTCCGCTTTAAGGCATTTTATTTGTTTGTTGCTTGCTATTTTTCTCAGGGTATCCTTGTCCTTCTGAGTTATGTTCGATGAAGTTTTCTTTTGAAAGTTGATTTTTGCAATGTCTTGTTTGACAAGGGTTTCGAAGGTGTCAATGCTTATATGGCTGCACGGTGGTATGTATGTACTCCTGGGACGCAAGCCGAGGAGTTGGTCGGGCTTAATATCCGTAGTGGGTGCCATTATGTTACTGAAGAAATGTCTTAATCGTAGTTTTCTTGTTAATTTGAAGGTACTGACCTCTAATTCGAGCAAGTTGCTGGAATGTGTGGGTATGAATGAAGTTCCTTTCTGTAGGAGTTGAACCTCGTAAGGTGTGAGTGCTGTGTCCGAAATGTTGATGACTAGCGATTCTTTTTCTGGTTCGTTTTCTTGGAGCTCCTTGTTTCGGTTTGATTTTTTTGTTGTTGGTTTGCCCCGCCTGGGTCTTCGGTTTGTTCGGAGCCCTCCTCTAAAAAAGATTGCCTATTTGGAATGTTTTGGCTGGTTGATGCGTTGTCTTGTGTTGTGTTTTGGGTGTTATTGGTCGCTTGTGCAAAGGTGGTCTTTTTTGGTGGGTAGCTGGCTGTTTCGCTGGCTGATGAGGACGTGTCCGTGTATTGACTGTATGGCTTGTTACGGCGTCGTTGGGCGTATATGTCCGCCCAGGTATACACCTCATCCAGTTTGTAATCAAGGGTGTCACGTCGGAACTTACGGATTTTTCTTTCGTTGACGTCTTTAGTATGTTTGTCCAATTGTGTCTTGATGTCTTCCAATGTTTTGGAGAGGTCTTCTGCTGTAATTGTTTGTTCGAGTTCCTTTTCAAGTTCCTTAATTTCCTTGGATAGGTCAGCGAGTATGCCAGACAATTCTTCCACTATTAAAAGAATGAGATCTAAACTGCATTTGTTTAAGATGGCATTCCATTTGAACTGAAAATCCTTGGAATTCTTGCATAATGAGGGTTTGAGTGAAATCCTAAGTCCTCTTGGTATGCACAATGCGCGGTGGTATTTAATTAATGTGTTGGCGTGGAGTTTTTGGTTAATTTCCTTCTTTGACAAATATAACAACTGTTTAACGCATTGTTCTTTGGTACGATTAGAAGTTGCTTGTGTAAGATCCTCGTTGATTAAAGCATAGATTCGTGCTGTTTCACTTTCACCAAAAGCTAAAGTGCTTGCTCTCTGTTCTGTAGTTTTGGAGATTTCGTCGTATTGCATGATTGAAGATTGATTGATTGCGTGCTACCAGCCTTGAGGGCGGTTTGGTTATACTTAAAGTAGTAATGTGGCTAGGTGCACAGCGGATAGTTTGTCATATGTTTGGTTGATTGATTTTGTGGAGAAAGTTTTATTTGTGAAGTTTTGAAAGGATTGGGTGCTCCTTGAGGTAGCGTAACCGTCCACGTACGCTTAAATTGGATGAAAGTTTAAGCACACACACACAAGTGAATGTGTCCCTCCTATTGGGCACACCTTTTTGGGTCGTCGATCCGGACTGACTCCGTGAAGTTAATACGAATGATGATCATACAAATTCAATGAGTTTATCACTTTTCGAATTTATTTTATAGGTATTGCATTTCATATCCTTGTTTTAAATGTTTGAAAAGTTCATTGTACATGAGAAGCACAAAACGCTCCAATGCATTTCGGGCAACGCCCTTTTTCAAGAAGCTCGGGTGTTCCTTATGTCTGTACAATATAGAAGATGAATGAGTGTTCAATTTCGTAATGCATCTCAGGCAACACCCTTTTTCAAGAAGCTCTGTTGGTGAGAAAGTAATATGTTTCAGGTGCACGAATCTTAATGTGAGGTACATCATACATTATCACAACGTGAAAGAAACATTAGCAGCAATAAATACCAAAAACAAATGATATCAACCTTGAAAAAAACATGAATCAATAACATCACATTATGTGTTTGTATGGAGGCGTAAACGAAAGAAACATACCGGGTGTTCCTTATGTCTGTACAATATAGAAGATGAATGAGTGTTCAATCTGTAGGTGGACGAAAACAGGGGGTTAAAGAAAATTCATAAGGTGCGGTTGGGGAGTGCGTGAGAGGTAAGTTTCATCCCACATGTTACTTACTTCGTAAAGAAGCTGAAAATCGTCTAGAATCGTCAGTTCACATCGTTCCTAAGAATCCGTGGAAGTGCGGGTTGGCTGTGTGTTCCCGCGAGGGGAAGTTTTAAACCCTGATGCAGGTTGGGAGGTTGTGATGTCGTTAACATAGAAACAGGACTAAGTTGGCTGTGTGAATGGTGGTGGCCATATTGTTGGGAGGTTGTGATGTCGTTAACAAAGAAACAGGACTAAGTAGGCTGTGTAAATGGTGACGGCCATGTTGTTGGTGAGGTGGATGTGGCGTGTAGTTGAACGAAGACAATAAGTAAAAAAATGACTAAAAAATGAAATAAAAATACATGAAAGATACAATGCGTTACAGATTGTTGTATTTACAAGTAGCAACTGAGTTCAATGCGGTCATTAAGACCGAACGTTTCAGTGACTGAAGGCGGTAGATCCAAGTGGTCTCGCGTTGCAGTAGCATTTTATTGTTATCTTTACCTTCTTTTTTTCCCACCATTTCAAGTACCATAAATTTCAGTTGGGAAATGTTGTGCCTGAATTCATTAAAGTGCATGGCAATGTTGGTACGTTCATTTTTAGTCCGTATGTTTGATTTGTGCTCACTGAGACGTACTTTGATTTTCCTCTCGGTTTTTCCTATATAGATTCTACCACATGGGCATTTTAATAGATAAATGAGATTCGTCGAATCACATGTTGCATAGACATTCACTTTGATGTTATTTCCTTTCATTGGATGGTTGATCGTGTTTCCCCTTATGATGTTATTGCAATTGTTGCAGTTATGGCAAGGACGAGTGCCGTTATATATGATGTTTTCCTTGGTTTCACTCGATAAAATTTCTTTCAAGTTGGATGCTCTTGTGTAAGCGAAAATTGGTGGATCCTTGAACAATTCCTTGAAGTCGGGTTCAGTTGCAAGTATGCGCCAATGATTTAAGATGATTCTTTTGAAGAGATTACTCTGAGTGGAATACTGAGACACCACTATCATCCTGTTGTCTATTTTTTTGGTGGTGCGGGTTAAGGCTGTTTCACGTGAAATGTTGTTGACTCTTTCAGTGGCTTCAGATATCGCTTCTTCGGGATACCCTCGGTTTTTTAATCTTATGGCCATTTCTTCAATGCGTGTTTTCTAGGTCATTGGATCCGATGTTATGCGTTTGACACGTAGCATTTGACTATAAGGAAGATGTTTTTTCAAAGAGTTCTGATGAAAACTTGTGTAATGCAAAGTGTTATTGCGGTCGGTACTTTTTCTGAATAGGTCGGTTTCTATTTTTCCGTTAGTGAGCTCAATGGTTACATCCAAAAAATTGATGATGTGATCGCTGATTTGCCAGGTTAACTGGATCCTTTCATCTTTGGTGTTCAATTCAATGAGTGCTGATTCCAAGTTCTCTCTAGTATCTTTCCATAGGAAGAACAAGTCGTCTATGTAGCGGACAAATAATTTCAAGTTGTTTTTCCAAGAGTCGCTATCGTAGATGTACATGTTTTCAAACTCTGCCATGTACATGTTGGCATAGGAAGGTGCTGCACAATTTCCCATAGCCATTCCGGACAGTTGTGCATACCAATGTTGGTCATAGGAAAAGTAGCTGTGATATAGGGTGTAAATCATTAATTCCAATAGGAATGGTTGGAGGTCTGGAGCAATGTCGCTATTTAAAATCGCTTTTTCCACAGCTTCTATTCCACCGCCGTGTGGAATTGAGGTGTAGAGACTACTTATATCTGCTGTACATAATATGAGGTTTTCTCCTTCATTAATTTGTATTTCAGATAGTTTCAACAAGAATTCTGTTGTATCCTTTATGAAGCTCTTTTGGTTTTTCACCAATGGTTGAAGATGGCGATCCAGGAACTTGCCCACCGGTTCGTGGATGGAACCTCTGGTGGAGATGATTGGTCTGAAAGGTGGATCAACTGGATTTTTATGTATCTTGGGTAGCATGGTTATTGTTGGGCTGCGTGGATGTTCAACTGTTAGGTATTTGTTTGTTCTTTCATTAATAATTCCTTCATTTGTGGCTTTATGAAGAAGCTTCATCAATTCGGTTTTGTATTCCGAGGTTGGATTCCCTTCAAGTAGCATGTAGCACTTGCTCGAATTAGAGGTCAGTACCTTCAAATTAACAAGAAAACTACGATTAAAACATTTCTTCAGTAACATAATGGCACCCACTACGGATATTAAGCCCGACCAACTCCTCGGCTTGCGTCCCAGGAGTACATACATACCACCGTGCAGCCATAAAAGCATTGACACCTTCGAAACCCTTGTCAAACAAGACATTGCAAAAATCAACTTTCAAAAGAAAACTTCATCGTACATAACTCAGAAGGACAAGGATACCCTGAGAAAAATAGCAAGCAACAAACAAATAAAATGCCTTAAAGCGGACAAGGGAGGCGCTTTAGTCATAGTTAACACCAGTATGTACACGGCAAAAATAAAGGAACATATCCCTGAAAACAGCACTTACATGCTACTTGAAGGGAATCCAACCTCGGAATACAAAACCGAATTGATGAAGCTTCTTCATAAAGCCACAAATGAAGGAATTATTAATGAAAGAACAAACAAATACCTAACAGTTGAACATCCACGCAGCCCAACAATAACCATGCTACCCAAGATACATAAAAATCCAGTTGATCCACCTTTCAGACCAATCATCTCCACCAGAGGTTCCATCCACGAACCGGTGGGCAAGTTCCTGGATCGCCATCTTCAACCATTGGTGAAAAACCAAAAGAGCTACATAAAGGATACAACAGAATTCTTGTTGAAACTATCTGAAATACAAATTAATGAAGGAGAAAACCTCATATTATGTACAGCAGATGTAAGTAGTCTCTACACCTCCATTCCACACGGCGGTGGAATAGAAGCTGTGGAAAAAGCGATTTTAAATAGCGACATTGCTCCAGACCTCCAACCATTCCTATTGGAATTAATGATTTACACCCTATATCACAGCTACTTTTCCTATGACCAACATTGGTATGCACAAATGTCCGGAATGGCTATGGGAAATTGTGCAGCACCTTCCTATGCCAACATGTACATGGCAGAGTTTGATAACATGTACATCTACGATAGCGACTCTTGGAAAAACAACTTGAAATTATTTGTCCGCTACATAGACGACTTGTTCTTCCTATGGAAAGATACTAGAGAGAACTTGGAATCAGCACTCATTGAATTGAACACCAAAGATGAAAGGATCCAGTTAACCTGGCAAATCAGCGATCACATCATCAGTTTTTTGGATGTAACCATTGAGCTCACTAACGGAAAAATAGAAACCGACCTATTCAGAAAAAGTACCGACCGCAATAACACTTTGCATTACACAAGTTTTCATCAGAACTCTTTGAAAAAACATCTTCCTTATAGTCAAATGCTACGTGTCAAACGCATAACATCGGATCCAATGACCTATAAAACACACATTGAAGAAATGGCCATAAGATTCAAAAACCGAGGGTATCCCGAAGAAGCGATATCTGAAGCCACTGAAAGAGTCAACAACATTTCACGTGAAACAGCCTTAACCCGCACCACCAAAAAAATAGACAACAGGATGATAGTGGTGTCTCAGTATTCCACTCAGAGTAATCTCTTCAAAAGAATCATCTTAAATCATTGGCGCATACTTGCAACTGAACCCGACTTCAAGGAATTGTTCAAGGATCCACCAATTTTCGCTTACACAAGAGCATCCAACTTGAAAGAAATTTTATCGAGTGAAACCAAGGAAAACATCATATATAACGGCACTCGTCCTTGCCATAACTGCAACAATTGCAATAACATCATAAGGGGAAACCCGATCAACCATCCAATGAAAGGAAATAACATCAAAGTGAATGTCCATGCAACATGTGATTCGACGAATCTCATTTATCTATTAAAATGCCCATGTGGTAGAATCTATATAGGAAAAACCAAGAGGAAAATCAAAGTACGTCTCAGTGAGCACAAATTAAACATACGGACTAAAAATGAACGTTCCAACATTGCCATGCACTTTAATGAATTCAGGCACAACATTTCCCAACTGAAATTTATGGTTCTTGAAATGGTGGAAAAAAAAGAAGGTAAAGATAACAATAAAATGCTACTGCAACGCGAGACCACTTGGATCTACCGCCTTCAGTCACTGAAACCGTTCGGTCTTAATGACCGCATTGAACTCAGTTGCTACTTGTAAATACAACAATCTGTAACGCATTGTATCTTTCATGTATTTTTATTTCATTTAGTCATTTTTTTACTTATTGTCTTCATTCAGCTACACGCCACATCCACCTCACCAACAACATGGCCGTCTCCATTTACACAGCCTACTTAGTCCTGTTTCTTTGTTAACGACATCACAACCTCCCAACAATATGGCCGCCACCATTCACACAGCCAACTTAGTCCTGTTTCTATGATAACGACATCACAACCTCCCAACCTGCATCAGGGTTTAAAACTTCCCCTCGCGGGAACACACAGCCATCCCGCACTTCCACGGATTCTTAGGAACGATGTGAACTGACGATTCTAGACGATTTTCAGCTTCTTTACGAAGTAAGTAACATGTGCGATGAAACTTACCTCTCACGCACTCCCCAACCGCACCTTATGAATTTTCTTTGACCCCCTGTTTTCGTCCACCTACAGATTGAACACTCATTCATCTTCTATATTGTACAGACATAAGGAACACCCGGTATGTTTCTTTCGTTTACGCCTCCATACAAACACATAACGTGATGTTATTGATTCATGTTTTTTTCAAGGTTGATATCATTTGTTTTTGGTATTTATTGCTGCTAATGTTTCTTTCACGTTGTGATAATGTATGATGTACCTCACATTAAGATTCGTGCACCTGAAACATATTACTTTCTCACCAACAGAGCTTCTTGAAAAAGGGCGTTGCCCGAGATGCATTACGAAATTGAACACTCATTCATCTTCTATATTGTACAGACATAAGGAACACCCGAGCTTCTTGAAAAAGGGCGTCGCCCGAAATGCATTGGAGCGTTTTGTGCTTCTCATGTACAATTAACTTTTCAAACATTTAAAACAAGGATATGAAATGCAATATCTATAAAATAAATTCGAAAAGTGATAAACTCATTGAATTTGTATGATCATCATTCGTATTAACTTCACGGAGTCAGTCCGGATCGACGACCCAAAAAGGTGTGCCCAATAGGAGGGACACATTCACTTTTGTGTGTGTGCTTAAACTTTCATCCAATTTAAGCGTACGTGGACGGTTACGCTACCTCAAGGAGCACCCAATCCTTTCAAAACTTCACAAATAAAACTTTCTCCACAAAATCAATCAACCAAACATATGACAAACTATCCGCTGTGCACCTAGCCACATTACTACTTTAAGTGTTTAGATTTGGACCACAGCTCCAAGACCTTCAAGGACTGCCGCGCCATGAACCCTACAGTTTTGCAGAAACTTTCCCTGAAGCTCCATACTGCCTGATTACCCAGCAACACTCAAGATCCCGAGACTGCTTGTAAACCTGATCTCGACGATCGTCGTCCTATTCTAAATCATTAGGGATGTCCCAATAGAGGAAGAAGTCGAATAGTTTTCCGCCTTCTCCCTGTCAGTCTAAGTCATCAGAAAAAGCGTTGGAATAACAACACTGCTTGAGGTATCTCTCCTCTGCAGAGCCTGTGCGTGGGTCTGCTCCCCAAACTCCCAAAGTTTCCCGGAGTCAGAGCGACCCGCTCTGAAAGATTTGAGTGCCTTTGGGCCCCATGGGTTTGGGTGGGGACACTAATGTATTCCTGTCAGAGTCCGACCTTGGCACCAGTCAGGCCCCCTTGGATCCAGAGTGGCTCTCCCCAGGACTTTCCTCAAACCCTGCTCAAATGCAGTTGTTCCCGGCACCCTGCGGGTACCCAACTTCAATACAGAGGTGGATGGGCGTGGCCCGACTCCAGTGCAGACTGGTTGCATGCCCTGTGAGTCAGAGCCAGTGCCTTTTTCCTTCAATAGGCTTGAAAAGTGAGTCAATTGAGAGGGGTCTGAGGACCCTAACAGATACCATAATTCCCTTGAGAAACTTGAGAACAACTAGTTTGAGGAACTGGCAGATACCATTTGTTTGGACACCTCACCTGACCCTGGCTTGGTCTCTCCTCCACCGTGACTATGGAGGAGGGATCCTCTTTGGCTGTAGTGATGCAAAGGTCAGTTGAGGTCCTGGACCTTCAGCAGCTCTCAGTAGCAGTTCAGACGAACGTCTTGACATAGCTGATTCAGCTGGCAGTTGCCCTCTTTTACTCCAGTTCAATGAACCCTTGCAGATGTCCTCCTTGGGGCCTAGTCCAAGACATGCACAGGAGCTCCTGTCCATAGGACAGCTGCCCGTCGCCATAGCCCAGCTCTTGGGTACCCCAGTTTCGTTACCTAGCATCCCAATCTGGAGAGCTTGTTGGTCCAAGCCTCGACCTTCTATGTTAACCCTTGTGCGTTCCCTACCACTCCAACAGATAGGGAGTCCAAAGACTGGATACCTTTGGCAAGAATGTGTTCTCTTCTGCCAGTCTAGAACTGCACCCGGTGAACACCTCGTATTGTGTGGGCCGATGCAGCCACTCTACGTGGAACTCTGTTGCGCAAGTGTGGCTATGGTCTAGGGGGAGGCCTGCGCCATACTTACTCAAGCAATTGCTGACGTGCGAAAGGCAGAAAAGTTTAATATCAGGTGTGGGTTTGACACAACCGCCTCATTAGGCAGAGCTATAGCATCATCATTGGCACTCAGACTTCACACCTGTGTGAGAATCACTGGCATTTCAGGGGATGTCCAGGCTTCCCTTATACACCTGCCCTTTCATGACACCCGCTTTTTTGGGCGGAAAGGCAGTCTCTGCGCTGGAGTGCTTTAAAGACAGCATAACTACAGCCTGGCCTTTGGGTCTCTCCATAGCCCCCCACCAACCCCATTCTGCCTTTCGTCTCATCCATGGCTATGGGAGGGGTTTCTAACTGTTTTGTCCTGCCTTGCCAGCAAGGCTATCAGGTTTCCTAGCATTTTTGTGGCTGCGGATGCGGTTTCCATAGACCATGTGGGGTAAACAGCCAGGAGTCAGGCCACTCAACCATCCCCCTGGCAGCCGCTACCTCAAAACCCCTTTAAGTTGCCCTTATG